>NC_090739.1:75615562-75638062 GCF_036898095.1 Palaemon carinicauda
TGCATTAGAAGTTCTTTGACCTTTATTTTAGCTCCCCCACCCCTTGCATTAGAAGTTCTATGACCTCTTTTTAGCTCCCACACCCTTTGCATTAGAAGTTCTTTGACCTTTTTTTTTTTAGCTCTCCCACCCCTTGCATTAGAAGTTCTATAACCTCTTTTTAGCTTCCCCACCCTTTGCATTAGAAGTTCTTTGACCTCTTTTTAGCTCCCATACCTCTAGTATTAGAGGTTCTTTGACCTCTTTTCAACTCCCACACCTTTAGCATTAGAAGTTCTTTGACCTCTTTTTAGCTCCCATACCTCTAGCATTAGAAGTTCTTTGACCTCTTTTTAGCTCCCACACCTCTATCATTAGAAGTTCTTTGACCTCTTTTTAGCTCCCACACCTCTAGCATTAAAAGTTCTTTGACTTCTTTTTAGCTCCCACACCTCTAGCATTAGAAGTTCTTTGACCTCTTTTCAGCTCCCTTACCTCAAGCATTAGAAGTTTTTTGACCTCTCTTTATAGTTCCACACCTCTAACATTAGAAGTTCTTTGACCTCTCTCTCTTTAGCTCCCACACTTTTAGCATTAGAAGTTCTTTGACATATATTTCTAGATTCCATACTTTTATCATTAGTAGGTCTTCGATCTATATTTTGAGGTGCCTTACTTCTAGCATTAGAGTCTCTATTTTTAGGTGTCTTACCTCTGGCATTAGAGGCTCCTCTTCGCTGTTCTCTCCTGTCTTCTAGTTTTCAAGATCTTCTTTCATTAGATTATCTGTTTCTTTCGGGATTTCATTGTCTCTTTTCCTTAGTTCGTCAGTATCCTTCTAGATTTCAAAAGAGATTTCAGTGCCGCGAGTCCTCACTTCGTCAGACTCCTCAGGGAAATCGAAGGCATTTATTCTTTACCTATCTGGACAATGAGTAAAGAGATGAATACTATCGATTTTTTCGCATACACTATTATGCCAAAGTAAATGACGAGCAACATGATATATTTACCAATGTCGTCTGGATATGTCCTTACTTCAATGGCGAATTTTGGGACAATCCTGTTGAAGAACTACACGTCATTCACCGTTCACTTGAACCATTCTGCCTCCATCCTCATTCCCCGCAATCCGTTTTTGCACCGATACAAAGCCTCGTACTTTTTCCAAGAGTCTCCTTTAATAAGACATCGTCGCAAAAGCCCAAGCAAAGGATCCCTCAAGGCGCATACATTATGATCTTCAAAGCTCAGCTGCCAACGGAAGATCCCGTGTCTTTCTATAGGTTGGGCGATATAAAACGAACGATCGGCAACTTCGGCAGCAACCAAAACCATCTGTAGTTGATGGTGTTCCGAAGACGTAACACATAATTCTTACCGGCAGCTTCATATTCCGCCAGAACGCGATCTCTGTGAGTTAAGTGAAATCCTTCTCCCAGTCATCAACTCATTTCCTCTTACTCCTATTGACGCGCAATTCCTTGGTTAGATTTCGCCAGCTACATACAGATCGTGTGAGGTGTTGCAGGCTACGTTTGAAAAAAAAATGAAGATCAGGTCTTCAGAAGTCATTTGAAGCTCGGGGAGGAGTTGTTCAGGACTGCTCCTGGAAATTTCAGTTCTAGAGTCATTCAGAAATCCATGTTAAGTATATAGCTATGTCCTTTGGAGACTTTTGGAAATTCGGGAAAGTTTTCTTCCAAAACCGTTCTGAGATTCCGTTCTGGAGGCATTCAGAATTCCATGCCAAGTCTATGGCTATTTTTTCTGAAGCCATTTGGAAATCTGGGAAAGTTTTCTTCCTATACCGTTCTGAGATTCCGTTCTGGAGGCATTCAGAATTCCATGCTAAGTCTATGGCTATTTCTTCTGAAGCCATTTGCAAATCCGAGAAGATTTTCTTCCGAATTCTTTTAGGACTCGCGAAAAATTCCATTCTTGTTTTATAACAACAACAACAACAACAATAATAATAATAATGATAATAATAATAATAAACTCCGTGATTTGATTTATGGATTTGAGTTGAAAAGTTTTGAAGACGCTAAACGCTCAACTTTGCAGTGTGAAGGAAACTTTAAGATAGCCGGGCGAAGGGTAATTGAGGTTTAAAGCAAACTGAATTGAAATAGTTGATTTCAGCTAAATTATTTCAGGTTTGGGATTTAGAACAATCTATTTCTGGTACGAATCGATATGCATTTATATATATATATATATATATATATATATATATATATATGTGTGTGTGTGTGTGTGTGTGTATATATATATATATGTATATATATATATATATATATATATACATGCATGTATATAAGCTTTTGCAGTATATGAATATTCTGTGTATATATGTATATTTATACGATGTATATATATACATATATATACACAGACATATATACATACATATACATATATATAATATATACATACATATACATATATAATATATATATATATATATATATATATATATATATATATATATATATATATATATGTATATATATATACTGTATATATACGTATACATATATATATATATATATATAAACTATATTTATTTATTATATGGATACAGTATATTTGCATGTACTGTACACACACACACACACCACACACACACACACACACACACACATATATATATATATATATATATATATATATATATATATATATATATATATATATATATATATCATACATACATACATACATACATACATATATACATATATACTGTTTGTACATACATACATCCCTAAACACAGCAGCCTTCGTATTCTCCCAACTGTTTATAGATGCAAAAGCAAATGTAAAATGCATATCACCAAGTCATGGCTTAACCTTGATATTTCATCGAGATTCCAGGTGTGGACAAGATATCTGTTCGCAAGCCACTGTACATTTTGTTCTTCAAAACGGAATAACATCTTGAAATCACGATCAAGTGTGGGTAAACGGGGCATGTATTGTTTATCATGCCTCACATCCACAAAATCTGCCATCGTGCTGAGAATCGGACAGAACCTTTCTCTTCGAACTGCAGTCTGCTACTGACCAGACTCGGCTTTTTCGAAGCATATGCTCTTTATATGAAGTAAAGGGTCTTCTTTATGTATAACCATTTACTTTTATGTGATTATAAGGATATGCTTTTGCTCTAAAAGTAGAAGCTTTTGCTTGAAATGTTTATGAATACAAGTAGAAGGATTTCCTTCATATTTTGCAAGTATAAGCATATCCTTTTCTTTATGAATACCGCCCGTTGTCTTTTGGGTGTTTGGAGGATTTGCTTCCTTAAGGATCCGTATACTAACGTTTGTCCGGTTCGATATTGTTAGATCATTATATTTTGTAGTCCTCCATGCACCTGAAGTGCTCTGTATAAAGATTTTCCAGTTTGCTTTAAAATCAAACAAGATATTGTCGTTAACTGCAATAATGATAAAGGAATGAGACATATATTGTATAAAAACCTGAGTGACATCACTTATTCATGGAAGCATGCTTCACAATGCAATTATTTTTTTTGTGGGGGGGGGGGGGGTGCGCGGGGTAGGTGGTTGATGGAGATTGTAATATCGAAGATTAAGGGAAATGAAATAAAGTGTTCCAAATGCATTATTCCTGAATCCAGCTAATGAATATTTTGTCCTGGCTTCACACAAATATCAAATGATCCAGCTTGGAATGGTCAAGTGAAGGTGTTTTATACTGCCGCCCGGGAGAGATTTCTTTTCTGGAGGGATAGTGAGAAGCTAGGAACTAATATTGACGGTCTTAAGACTAGCACCGGAGGGGAAGGACATACATTTTAAAAACAAGAATGTTTGATAGATATATGGTTAAAGAATGAAAGAAAGGAACACAAATGTTAAAGAGTGAAATAGGGGAACACAAATGTTAAATAATAAATGCCTAAAGAATGAAAGAAAGGCGCACAAATGTTAAAGAATAAATACCTAACAAGACATGTCAGGGGATAGAGGAAAAAGCTCAGAAAATAAAATCTAAAGTGTGAGAAAATATCTAGAAATCCAAGGGTATCGCGATTCGGCTGTGTGGTTTAGTGATTGAATGGACAATCAAACATTTATTTTCGAGATATTTTAATGTTTAGGTTTTCCCTTTCCTACTTACTGCATCAGCTGTATAAATTGTGGTTTAACTACTACCTTGATAGGCTGAGCTGGTATGGATGACTATTGCTCGAACACTAAACTAGTTTCACGGATAGTAGTCTAATGTATTTTTCGCTCGTTAAGCTCCCATCTACGTGGAGTAATTTACCCCGTCCAAAGGCCCACATACAACACCACATAGTTGTACTAATTCGGGCACTTGATCACTGTAAATAGGGACTTTATCATTCATAGTTAAGCCTATTTAAATCAAGATTTAGAGAACGTAATGCATAAAACTGATAAGAAGTCAGTTTGATCTCCAGTCAGTGTAATTTCTCATGATAAAGCTACTGGCAGTTATATAACTATTTATAACTTGCAGTCAGGGTATTAGCATGGGGAATAATTTGTGCTTATGCCATCTGCAAATGTATTTTTCTGATAATTTAGAGGAGAATACATTTTGGGAAAATAGGTATATCATAGTTTCATGACAAAATTTCGGAAAATTACGTCGTTCTGAGACTAAACGGCTTGGTTTTTTTTAATGATTTGTCAATTAAAACCAATTTCTGATGGCTTTTGCCAGAATGTAATAGCGTCCTCATTTACCTCAATATAACTTATTTTCGATACGAAGTAATAAATCCTTATTGTATTCAAGGTGTTATGAAGTCATCAGTATCTATTGTATCCATCACTGACTATCTATTATGCAATGGTGATACTTAAATTTCGTTATTATCAAACTTCCGACAACAACAGCTACTTTATTCTACTGCTGCTATATTTTACAAATCGACTAACAATGATATACGGTTAGAAATATTTGCTAGAACACTAACGGTTATTAAATAATATTTAGGCAATGATACAATATCTTTCAGGCTATATCAAGAATAATCATTTACGTTCTCTCAACACCCATTAAAGCAGAAATATATATATATATATATATATATATATATATATATATATATATATATATATTATATATATATATTATATATATATATATATATGTGTGTGTGTGTGTGTGTGTGTGTGTGTGCGCGAGCGAGTGTTTCTTATTTGCAGTGGATAGCTGGGACGTTAAATGATTTGTAACTTTTGTATGTTTTTGCTAACATGACAGCCCTTTACTGTGTTTGATTCGCTAAGGTTGGAGAATGCTCCACCCATTTCATAGTAGTAGTAAGAAGAGCAACACCTTGTCTGTTTTGTCATGGTCACACTAGAGACACCTGACGAAAGATTTCCTTTGTGTGTCAGCGTTCTTTTGATTCTAACTGTGCCAGAAATTCCAATAGAGAAAAGGGCAATTTTCTACTTTCTTAAGATGTGGGGGTGTGTATTAGTTCAAACACACTACCAATAAAAGCCCAACCTGATACGAAAACATTAAAGCTATTCAAAGTATGATGGTCGTCACTTCATGGGGAATGTGGAACAAACAAGTTCCGGTCCTCAGCTTTAGTTGGTTCCTCTTGTTTTAAAAGGGAGAACAGCTCCTATGCCACCTAAGACTTATGTTGATCTGGGAAATGTATGTCTGGAGTTGTAGCAAATGGTTTTCTACATAGGCGCTTCGTTTGATATTTTTCTTTTTAGATCTCTATTCCACAATTTTGTAAATATGCTATTGTTTTCATGATATATCAAAAAGAGGATATTTTTAGCTCTGATACTTAGATGTCACTACACTGTAGATGATTTATTTACAAGTTAATTGCAGAAAAATACAGATCTTTCTGTAACCACCCCCCCCCCAAAAAAAAAAGAAAAAAAATATATAATGGAAATTAAACTACGTGTAATGTTGAAGGAGTCGGTAAACATATTGGGGGAATGAATGAAAAACAAATTGAAAACATTAAATTCGTTGCTATGGTCTCATTTAGTTGTAATCATAACATTCAGATAATTGATTACTACTACTACTACTACTACTACTACTACTACTACTACTACTACTACTACTACTACAATCCTATTTTTTTTTTGTTGGCAGGAATGTGGGCGACGAGACAGATGACGAAGGGTGAGGACAGAGAAATTTATGTGCGGACAACCCTCAGAGAACTTGTCATCTACATAATCTTCTTAGTCATTCTCTGTATATGTAAGTACAATAGTTATTTTCTTATAGATGATGTTAGGATAATTTCATGGTGCATTGTAACATATTTTACACACAACATTGTATATACAGTATATATATACAGTATATATATATATATATATATATATATATATATATATATATATATATATATATATATATATATACATATACATAATGTGTGTGTGTTTGTTAGACTATTTGCAGAGAGAGAGAGAGAGAGAGAGAGAGAGAGAGAGAGAGAGAGAGAGAGAGAGAGAGAGAGAGAGAGAGAGAGAGATGAATGGTACATTATACATCAAAAGGCTTGATATACTGCTGGTGATCCTTCTGTGTAAGTGTATGAAGAGGTTCTTGTGTGTAAGTTTTCTGTATGTGAGTTCATTTATAATTCATTAGTGAAAGTGTAAAAGTGGCATTAATAGTTGTGTTGTCTTTTTATCTCTGGAGACACTCCACGTTAGGGGAAATTTACTCTGCAGTTAAATAGTGGCTATGGGTAAGTATCATATTACTCTTATTTACAGTTAATTACAGTTTAAAACGATTGGTTCATCATAATAAATGTGTATTGAATTTGTTTCTGGCTTATTGGCAGCTGAACATTTGAAAGGTATTTTTGTGTTAAGCAGTGATTGTTGCTATAAAATTTCTGCACAGTACTCATATTTTTCAAAGATCATTGAATGATTGATCAATTATCTTTAATTATTTGACTTTTCAATTTAGAAATATTTTTTCTGTTAAATAAATACAGACAGGTTTCATGAATCTTTGGTCTTAGACCTACTACTGTATGTCTTGCTTTTTAGTGTTCCAAATATATTTTTTTCCATATCCATTATTGTTATTTGTTGAAATGCTGCTGCTTTTTGAATTTGTGAAAGAGTTAAGTTAATGAACATTATTTCTTTTAACAGTGACCTTTGGTATGACCTCTCCCACGATGTACTACTACACAAAGGTTCTAAGTGATTTATTCTTAGATGCCCCGTACCCGGACACTCGGAACACCTTCCGAGGATCAACACAAGTCCAAGATTTCTGGAGGGTATGTTTCAAATATGGAAATGATCAATGAACCATTTAAAGACATTGTAATAAATTGAACTAAATTAAATACATTTAAAGAGATATGCTGAAATAACATGGCTCACAATGAAATATTTTAATTATAACTTTTTACAGATTTTATACTTTAAATCTAGTTGTTTATTAGTACATTTATCAAGGTCAATAAGGTAAAAGATTTATTTACATATTTTATGAGGTAGGTAACTAAAGGAACATGAGTTCAGATGCTAAGGAAAGGGCATTTAGTTAAACTTTAGGTATAAATGTGGTTTCCTGGACATTTATTTATATTTTATATTTCTTATCATATTTATATTTCTGAAATATGATCAGGATTTTTGTCGTAGGAAGTTCTGTCGGTACTTTAAAAAGTGAATATTGATTTAATCTTATACTTCATCTTTTATTCAAATTTTGCTGATCTTAAAGCTTTGCACTATATATATATATATATATATATATATATATATATATATATATATATATATATGTATATATATATATATATATATATATATATATATATATATATATATCTGTGTGTGTGTGTTTGTGTGCGTGGATCATTACAGATAGTATGTTGATTCCTAATAAATATTGTAAAATTGTCATTGTAGTTCCAATAGCAGGATTGCAATTATGATATTGTACTGAAATTTCTGTAAATATCTTATGCGATTGTATGTGATTGTTTATGGCAAAAATCTTGAAGTGCTTGAACTACCTTATAATTGGGGCTTTGTTAGATTGTTATCTGTGTAATAGTTTTTCTATAGAAGAGTTACTTAATTTTTTTCTTATAGTTTACAGAAAATGTACTGTTGGATGGACTGTACTGGGAGTACTGGTATGATACAGCTTTAACAGGAACAGACCAAGATGATAAAAATATCCTTTATGAAAACAGATTGCTTGGGGCTCCTCGATTGAGACAGGTTAGATCCTTCGGTTTCCATTGATAATGAGAATATAGATGATTTTATTTTCACAAGAGTATTTCTATTTTCTTTTCTTGTCCACAAATTTCATTGCCATTTGGATTACTTGTTAGATTAAGCACCAAGATATTTTTTACCACAAATGGAGGCCTGACAATTCAATGTGGTCTTGCAAGTTTAATTTAATACTGTAATTGAAGATGGTAAGAAAGTGAGAAGAACAATTTCTCTTTAGTCAAGCAGGTAGGAATACCCTGATGAACAGTAAAATTTTATAGTTAATCGGAAATAAGTGTGCTGAAAGGGATATCGCCATGTATAGATGACTATTAGATTAACAAGATCACACTTTTAAACTGTTTTAGAAAAAGTTGAACCAGTGGTCAAGTATGGGTATTTTAGGTGTTTTACCTGATTAATCTTCCATTAACAATGAGCAGTGGAACCTACTATGAGCAGCTTTTGAAGAGACTATTTTTAAAAGGATTATTATTATTATTATTATTATTATTATTATTATTATTATTATTATTATTACTTGCTAAGCCACAACCCTAGTTGGAAAAGTAGGATGCTATAAGCCCAGGGGCTCCACCAGGGAAAGTAGCCCAGTGTGGAAAGGAAAATAGAATATTTTAAGAAGAGTAAGGGTAAAAGAGTAAGAAGAGAGTGTGCTTGAGTATGCCCCCAAGACAGTGAAGGACCATGGTACAGAGGCTATGGCACTACCCAAGACTAGAGAAAAATGGTTTAGATTTGGAGTGTCCTTCTCCTAGATGAGCTGCTTACCATAGCTAAAGAGTCTTCTACCCTTAGCAAGAGGAAAGTGGCCACTGAACAATTACAGTGCAGTAACTCCTTGAGTGAAGAAGAATTGTTTGGTAATTTGTGTTGTCAGGTGTATGAGAACAGAGGAGGATATGTAAAGAATAGGCCGACTATTCAGTGTGTGTGTGTGTGTGTAGGCAAAGGGAAAATGAACCGTAACCAGAGAGAAGGATCTAATGTAGCACTGTCTGGCCAGTCGAAAGACCCCATAACTCTAGTGGTAGTACTTTTATATTTACAAGTTTTAATGGCTCCGTAGACACGATGATCACAGCCCCACTTTTGGGTGAAGACATGCAAGCCGATGTATAGTGATAGTTGATGCCAAGAGATGTAGACTATCCTTTCAGGGAACCCTCTCACAGCCAGCCATTGTGATCTTCATTAATTTTGATTGGTGAAAATGAGGGCCCCTGATTCTTGGGTCATATATAACCAACTAAGAACCTACTGGTTTGCTTTACCGAGGTTCTTTTGACTATGTTCATTATAGAGCCAATTTACAGCCTCTTTTGTAGTTCCTCTTGGGTTTTCTGTACAATGCAAACTTTTCTTGAGCCAAATGCCTGTTTTTTTAAGGAAATCTGCATACCTCAAGTTGAAAGATATAAGAAGAATATGATAAATACCTCATGGTGTCCACAAGTTTCAATTTAACTGAACACAAATGTTGCTGGGGCCTGTCATGTATGCCCGTCACAGTGTTTTTTCAAATGTTGATTTTCAAAGCTCTTTATGATTATTCTATTCATATATAAAACAGTGTTGTGTATTTACCTTTAAGAAAAAAAAATACAGTTAATTTCCTTTTTTATTTAAAGATATCTTTGAAATGTAACAACTACTGAGCTTAAGTTGCAAGGAAATCTCACCAACAGCAGGAAACCTTATTTATTTAATTAGTAATCTAAAGCCAAAAATATTTGCCTAGTTTTCATTATTTTATCTCTATAACTTAGTAAACATAACCTATACAAATCATTTAGACTATATTGTTGGCATCCATTCAAGGAACTCTGGTTTTCCTTATAAAAATAGACTTAAAAATTGTCATACTCATAGATAAATTTAGTTTTTATGAAAAAATGATTCGCCAGAAGAAATATGTAGCTCATTCAATCTGTGTTATGTATTAATTTAATGGAAAAAGACAGTTATCTTTTACATAGAAAATGTAAGAAGAATGTTACCAGTACAGGTATGTTTAGATTTTAAAAGAAAATCTCAGTAAAGCCTAGTTTGTTTTGCAGGTACGCGTTAGAAATGATTCTTGTGTGGTTCCTAGCGACTTTCAAGGAGCTATACGGCAATGCTTTGATATATACTCCCCGAATGCAGAAGACAAAACTCCTTTTGGCATTGATGTCAATGGCACTGCGTATGTATATTTAGTTTTTAATTTCTTTTTATCAAGAATGCAACATTTGTTCTTATGCGAAATGCAAACTATCATCATTTATGTAGGCAATTTTTTTCAGTATGAGCTGGTCAGCCATTAAGTAGTTTTAACGAGCTGTTAAGCGACAGGCTGGAGGGAGGGCAAGGAGCCCCGCCCCACTTTACTTATCAAAGCCTCTTCACTTATGTGTTTGGCCACATTGAGTACAGACGTACCCATGCTCCCTTAATCAAACTTTTAATTATTTTTTCTTTCAGGAAGTGAATGCTAGTCGGTAATTGTTATAAAGTGAAGCAAGATGCTCAACCATGGGAAGATGGACTTTACTTCTATTTTCTTTTGTTAAACTGGCAGTAGAGCCACACTCTCTCTGTGCTCTGCGAGAGGTATGATTGTTTGCAATCGTCCCTGTGTGCCGAGATTAGGTTGTGGGCTCATTTTCTGTGTCAGGTGTATGCTTGTGATGATAGGGAGAGGGGGAGAGCTTTGCTTCTTCTGCTCGTTAGATTGTCCTCTTAAGGTCTTTTATGTAGGCTCCCCAGGGTCATTATCTCCCTTAGTGATGCCAATGGTGAAGGGTGTGGTAAGTGTGTTCCCAGTGTCTGTGTCCCCTGTAAGGTCTGCATTGGTTCCACCTCCCTGGGGCCCCATGGCCAAAAGGACATGTAACCCAGTGGTGGGGGTGTCCCCATGCATCTCTCCTGACCTGGTCACCATCCCCTCCTTCCTCTGTACTTCACTCCAACCCTTGTGCCTGATGGTCTGGGTCTTCTACTCCTCTGTATGGGTGACTGCTCCTCCCCGTGACAGTGTTCACCAGTGTTGTGGTTTCTGTTGCAGCAACCACTGTGGTTTCTCCCTTTGGGTGTGTATCGTTGTCTGAGTTTCTCAGATTTTGGCTCTTCTGCTTACAGAGCCTTAGGGCAGGATTGGAAAGAGGAATGAACTTACATGTTCATCTTCCTCCTCCGACTCCTTTTCCCCCTCTTACTTGTTGTCCTCTTCGACTACCAACTTTTCCTCCTCTTACTTGTTGTCCTCTTCGACTTCCAACTTTTCCTCCTCTTACTTGTTGTCCTCTTCGACTTCCAACTATGTTCACTTCTTCTTAGATGAAGTTCAGTCAGCTGAAGTCATAGGGAAGTGCTCCTTTTGACAATACTGTACCTCTCTTAGGATGGGTAGAGAAGACCTGAGTGGCTCCTGACCTTGCGTTTCGGTGTCCCAGTGCCGATACATGGGGCTGGGGGTTATGGCCCATGCTCGGGTCCCAGGCTACCCTGGTATTAAGGAGGGAAAGGTTTGTTTGGCCCCTGTTTTGGCCTCTCAGGGTGGATGCACGGCATCAGAGCAATGATCCTGTGTCAGAGCCCCGAGCCTTGGGCCCCCGGAGCTGTGGCTCAGGTCCCCAAGGTAGCTGGGATGGACAGGTGTCTGCTCTCTGTTTCGGCTTCCCAGGGCCAATGCACAAGGTCAGGGCCGTGACATCCCTTGTCACAGCCCCCTTCCACCCACCTGGGTCATAGCTCTTGTCCTCTCAACTACCTTGGTAACCAGGGGGTAATGGAGTACGACTGCATGTTTTGTCCCCTTGGAGCAATGCATGTTCCCCTATCACAGCCCTCGTGGCACCATGGATTCGGTTCCCGGCCTATCCAGTAACGGGGCCGGGGTGTACCAGGAGTTTATGACCCCGGACATAAACTCCATCTCTCTTTCTACTGGGATATTAGACTGCTGCTCCTCTCTTAACTCTTAGTACTTCGGTAGAACAAGTTAAGAGGATGGCATAATTCAAGGCCTTCGTTGAGTATTTGCGCACACTGGAAGACCACAAGGAGCTGGGGGCCGAGGGCAGGAGGGATCTTCTCACCATACCTTCAGGCACAGGGCTATGGTCCATCCCTCTGCCTTGTCCAGCAGAAGGAAGAGTATTAGAGGTCCTTTCATGTCTGTCATGTTTAGTAGCAAGGATATTTTCCCAACTGATGCCGGTCTTCCCTGGCTGTCTTCAGTTCTCAATCATGTGGTCAGTTCTGTTCAAATAACAGAACAATTGTATTGTTTAGGTGCGTGGTAAATGAATCAACGCAGTAACCTGTTGTACCCTCTTCACTGTCAGGGTAAGAGACTAATCTAAGACACCGTACCTTGGATTGCTGCTGATGGAGGCGGACAGTCCTGGGTTAGTACTTCTGATAGGTGCCCGTTCGCACGTTCATGGGTGCAACTGCCGGACGGAGGCTACCTAGGATTCGTCCTCAGTAGAGGCCTCGGTCATTGGGCAGCACTTATAGGTGTCCTTCAAGTGCTCAAGCCATCGCTGGTGCTCCATGCCCCCTCCCCCACCCAGACAAGTTACTTCAGAACTTTTTGGTGCTTAGTTTGCCAAGGTTGGCCTCTGGGCTTTTCCTAGATCATTGCAGAACTTCCCACAGCTTCCTGGAAGGAATCTGGGCATGCAGTTTTTTCAAGCTACTAACTTATTTCTTCCAGGCAGTGGGGTGGCAGAAGATGAGAAGAGGGTTACGCTCTGCCAGCGTTCACCCCCTGTTTTCTTACATAACAGAGTAGGTGATTGCTTGTTGGGCCTTAGATACAAGTGCAGTAGTTATAGTGTGATGAAAATAGGTATGAAATTTGGGTAATTACCAATAGTGAAAGATGAAATGCCATAGAAAATTTGATGACAAATTAATGACAGCCATCTTTAATTCTTATAGTTATTCACACACTTAATACAAGCAGTATTGATTTAAGGATTAACTTATTGTAAGGGATCTTATTTCATAATTACATATTAAATCTATCAGATACTTGTGATTCTTAGTAAATGCACAATGAAAAAAGGTTGATATCTAGAAAGAACTTGGTTCCATTGTATTATCCTGTATATTTAGTATAAATTTTATACTCTTTGCATGCTCTATTTGCCTTTGAAAACCAAAACTTAACAGAATACTGTACCCTGTTTGAATATATACTTAAATTTTGCAGGTGGGAATATACCTCCGAAAAGGATATGAATGGCTCAAGTCATTGGGGAAAAATTGCCACCTATAGTGGAGCTGGTTACTATCAGGTATGTCTGTGAGAGCATTGTTTGCTGTAGAGTTCGTAACTCGTAGTGTCTGTTAGAATAGCTTGTTTTAATGAATTTGATATTAAAATAGCTTGCTTAGACCCAATGCTCTGACATTTGGAAAAGGAAACTTTTAGATTTTTATATATTTATAGAGCAGAATAATCTTTTTCCCCACTTCAAATTCTAATGTATGGATGGCTGTCTCCACTATACGAGTCATCAAAGAGAGTAGTGCTATGATTCTTCTTAAGAATTTTAAAAGATTTTGCAATTTGAGGTTACAATATTTGTGATACGCTGTAATACTACTGTACAGTTTATGGTCTCTAGTATAATTTTGCAAGTTATTGCCTGAAGTTCCTTAAAATAATAGTTATAAATGTTTTTTTAAATCCACTTCCACTTGAATCCCCTACAATTGTAAGGGAGAGAGTGTCAATCAATACTCATTCACTTTTTAATAGTACAGCATTAGGAAAATTTATAAATTAATACAATTCATTTAAGAAAAAACTAGCATCTTTTACAATCCCTTTACTATGATTGTGGTGCAAAGTTTATTGATAGGATTTGGAAAGTTTTATCTTAAATCTATCTTTCTTGTAATCAACTGGTGGCTATACACTAGTGAAGGTATTTGAGTAAACAAATGATTAAGTTTTCAATTGCATCACTTCCAGCTTTTGCAAGGTAGATGTTTAGTAAACCTGTGACTACTATCATATAAAAATATAAGCAGATATATACTGTATGTCTACTAAAGTATGCAGTCTGCCCTCCTCATCCATTGATATGGAATTAGGGTAAAAACTTGCATAATTTTCCCGACATATTCAGGGCCAGGTTCCTCAACTTTGCTTACCTTTAAATGTTGGAAGAATGACTTGTTCATTTCCTAGATAACAGAGTTCAGTTTGTGGCATGATGCTGGGTAATTAGGGAACATTAATGTCAGGAAATGCACTGACCCTGACTAACGTGAAGAGCAATAACCAGTACTTCGAGAACGGGGCTGAATAATTAAAATTATTACATACTTTAATCATTTTGTTGGATTCCCCAGCAAATGATTGAATCAGGAAAAATTCAAACCCGGGAATATAAAGGGGCAACTGATATTACTACTACTTGTTGTTTTCTTTATACTGTACAGTATAGATTTGTGCTATATGGTATACACCCAGGATAAGCTTTTAGACAGAAAAACAGAGAGAGAGAGATAAGTATGTTATTGTTCTTATCAAATGTACTATAGTATACCCTTCTATATAACATACTTAAATTTACAGTATTATTAAAGTGCTCAAAAAATTTTTTACAAGTACTGTAAGCATAAAAGATTCTTCATATCCACAGTTTGGTGTTGATTACTTTCCTATGATTTTGCCACACCAGGGCCTCAAAACTTAGTACCCTCAAATGAGGAGTGACAACCGTATCCCCAAATGTACATCATTGTATTGTGTTATGTAACTGCAGATTTGATTTTCATATTTCATCTCGTCTTATCGCAGGAGACAATATTAGATTTACGCAAATTTTCTATTTGAGGAACCCTTCATACTGGAATTGTGAATTTGTTCCTACTTACAGGATCTTGGTATGAATAAATCTGAGAGTAAGGCTATTCTTGCTCTCTTGAGAGAGAAATTGTGGATACAACGAGGAACAAGAGCAGTTTTTATTGATTTTACAGTCTACAATGCCAACATCAATCTCTTCTGTGTTATCAAGTAAGTATCTCTCTTGTTTGCTCAATAAATTATTTTTATAATTGTATTAGTAATATTGTGTGAAAAATTAATGTTTTTTTTATTATTGGTACTAAACTGAAAACTATTTCTTCACAGAATTGTCTTCGAGTTTCCTGCTACCGGCGGCTTGATCCCTTCTTGGTCATTTAGAACAGTGAAACTTCTTCGATATGTTACAGCTCTTGATCACTTTGTCTTGGCCTGTGAATTTATCTTTGTCTTCTTCATTATATACTATATTATTGAAGAAGCCTTGGAAATTAAAACCCTCAAGTGTTCATATTTCAAGAGCATGTGGAATATTTTGGATATTGTTGTAATCCTGGTAAGTGGTTTCATTAAAACAAAATTAAATAATTTTCTCTTTTTGTTTTATTTGTTAAGAAGTATTGTTTCAGATTTTTCCAATTTAGAATTTATTTTATTTGATCTTGAACCAACATTTTTCAATATTAATCTTACCCGATGATCATGTAGCTGTCAACTCCGTTGCCCGACAGAAATCTACGGTCGGGATACGCCAGCGATCGCTATACAGGTGGGGGTGTACTCACCAGCGCCATCTGTGGTCAGGTACTCAAGTACTTCTTGTCAACAAGACCTCAATTTTTCCTCTGTCGTGCCACCGGCAAGACCTACATGGATACGCTGTTGATTTTGGAGTCTTGTTCACGTTTTGGTGAAGTATTTGCTCTGAAATTTAGCCTTCGCTTTACAGGAAGCTTTAGCCTTAGCTTAGCAAGCTTTTGGTATTAATTTGATTCATTGGTTAACGATCTTTGCTTTACTTTGGAATTCCCCCTTTGACTACTTCTAAAATTCAAGATGTCTGACCATTCCCAAGTTCCTAAATACAGGCGATGTAGTGTTAGGACTTGTAATAGGCGTCTTCCGAAGGCCTCTGTTGATCCTCACACCGTATGTTCCAATTGTAGGGGAAAATCCTGTCAATTGGAAGATCGATGTGGGGAATGTGCTGGGCTTTCGGAATTCGATTTTAATGAATTCCTCAGATATACTCGTAGGTTAGAGAAGGAGAGAGATAGGAGGAGTTCTTCTCGCTCTTTGGATATTTCCTCTCCCCATGCCCCTCAACCTTTTCCTTCCCCTGTGGTGGTGACCCCCGAACCTGCTACGAGTGCTCAGCCTGCAATGGCTGATATGTTGCGTGCCATTCAGGCTCTCGGTGATAAGGTGGAGTCGTTGGTTAGTGACCGCAATCAGCTCTTGGCAGATGTCAGAGAGCTGAAAGCGAAGAGTGCAGTGGGAAGTGTTAGTGCTAGTGCTGTGCATAGTGTCAGTGTCAGTGTTGCGCATGAGGATACATCTGTGCGTGCCAGTCGTCCTCCCAGTCCGGGACCTCTTGCAAGCTCCCAAGCCCAGGGGAGAAGCAATGTCGAAGGACCAAAGGGTTCGGCAGGCCTTGATCGGCGCACAGATGTATCCTCAGTGGTTGCGGACGTATCTGCTAAGGATCGTCCCTTCCACTCCCAGACGAATGAGCCCTTACATTCCTCGTCTGTGGAAGAGGTTTCCAGGAGGAAACGGTGGACAAAGGTCTCACGACCGCTCAAACGTAAGGTCCCTTCCGAGCTAGTCCAACGGCCCAGGTGTAGCCACTGGGTCAGTTCGGACTCGCCGCAGTCATCTGATGACTGCACACCTCCCAAGAGAGGTAGAGTGGTCCCTCAACAGGCCTCTGCTCCCACCACAGTAGACCCTAAGTGGTCCATGCTGCAGACTATGCAGTCTCAGCTTGCGGCTTTTATGCAGGAGTATCATGCAGAGAAGGTTAACACCCCTCCTCCTGTGAGAGCTCCTCCACCGTTGCGCAGTCCTCACTGCCAGACGCATGTTCGTGCTGCACCTTCTGCTTACATGCGTGAGCTGCCGCATCGGGAGTTGCCGGGTTCCAGCACTATGCGGCATTCTCCTCAGCCCATGCAGCAGGCTCTGCAGACCTTACAGCATGCTCCGCATACCATGCAGCATGAGCCGCATTCCATGCAGCATGAGCCTCATACCATGCAGCATGAGCCTCATCCCATGCAGCATGAGCCGCATACCATGCAGCATGAGCCGCATCCCATGCAGCATGAGCCGCATCCCATGCAGCATGAGCCGCATGCCATGCAGCATGAGCCGCATGCCTTACAGCATGCTCTGCATACCACACCGCATGCTCCTCAGCCCACCGCAGACCCTCCCTCTCTCCGGCCCTCTGCTTTTGTTGTTGCCAGCTCACAGTCTGTCCAGCAGAGGCATGATGATGGATCCGCAGGTACGCATGCACCCGTTCTGCAGGATTCAGCCGTTCAGCTTGCTGCTCTGCCTTTGCCTCTTACTACTCAACTGTCGGGTGAGGAGGTTTCTGAGGATGAAGCTGCTCATCTAGATGATCCTCACTCTGATGTTGAAGGACACAAGTCTTCGCCACCCTCCTTAGACTTTCGCAAAGTCCTTGCTTTGTTCAGAGAGTTGTACCCTGAACACTTTGTGTCTGCAACCCCTCGTTCTCCTCCCTCCGAGTTTGCTCTGGGCATGCAGACTACTGCGCCTGCCTTCACCAAGCTTGTTCTCGCCAGATCATCAAGGAGAGCTTTGAGGGTTATGGGGGATTGGTTGCAGTCCAAGAAGCAACTGGGAAGGACCTCTTTTGTGTTTCCTCCTCCCAAGCTGGCTTCTAAGCCGGGCGTCTGGTATGCCACGGGAGAGGAACCTGGCTTGGGGGTTCCTGCCTCTGCCCAGGCCGACTTCTCAAGTCTGGTTGACTCTCCCCGCAGGTCGGCTATGAGACGTTCGAAGATCTGCTGGTCCTTTTCAGATCTTGATCACTTGTTAAAGGGAGTCTTTCGTGCCTTCGAGATATTCAACTTCCTCGATTGGTGTCTGGGAGCCTTAAGCAGGAAGACTTCCCCTTCTGACAAGGACTCGGCCATGCTGATCATGTCCAGCATGGACAAGGCTATACGGGATGGGTCTGGCGAGCTTGCGGCTTCTTATGTATCAGGGGTCCTCAAGAAAAGAGAACATCTGTGCTCCTTCTTATCTGCTGGTATCACCCCTTGCCAGAGGTCAGAGTTGCTGTTTGCTCCTCTTTCCAAGTGTCTGTTTCCGGAGGAATTAATTAAGGGGATGGCTGCCTCTCTTCTCCAGAAGGATACGCATGACCTCATGGCTTCTTCTGCACGTAAGGCTAAGACCTTACCTTCCGTGCCTAAACCTTACCGCCCCTTAGCAGTTGATACACCTGCTTCCAGGTTCATCCCGCCCTTTCGTGGCAGAACCTCCAGCAGAGGAGGTACCCGTGCAGACAGTCACCGTGGCAAGTCCAAGAAGGGTTCCAAGTCCACAAGAGGCAAGTTTTGACTGCCTTCCTCTCCAGACAGCTGTAGGAGCCAGACTCAAGACCTTCTGGCAAGCTTGGGAGAGCAGAGGTGCAGATGCTCAGTCTGTGAAGTGGCTGAGGGAGGGATACAGAATTCCGTTCTGCCGCAATCCCCCTCTAGCTACATCTCCCATCAACCTCTCTCCCAACTACAAGGAGAAGGACAAGAGGCTAGCGTTGCAACAAGAAGTGTCGCTCTTGCTACAAAAGGAGGCAGTGGTCATAGTCCGGGACCATCAATCCCCGGGCTTTTACAACCGTCTCTTCCTGGTAGCCAAGAAGACAGGAGGTTGGAGACCGGTGCTGGACGTCAGTGCGCTCAATGCTTATGTCACCAAGCAGACGTTCACGATGGAGACGACGAAGTCGGTCCTAGCAGCGGTCAGGCAGGAGGACTGGATGGTCTCGTTAGACCTGAAAGACGCATACTTTCACGTCCCCATCCATCCAGACTCCCAACCTTTCCTGAGATTCGTCTTTGGAAAGGTTGTGTACCAGTTCCAAGCCCTGTGCTTTGGCCTAAGCACGGCACCTCTTGTGTTTACGCGACTGATGAGGAATATTGCGAAATTCCTTCACTTGGCAGACATCAGAGCCTCCCTCTATTTAGACGACTGGCTTTTAAGAGCTCCCACAAGTCGTCGCTGTCTGGTGAATCTCAGATGGACTATGGATCTGACCAAGGAACTGGGCCTCCTGGTCAATTTAGAGAAGTCCCAGCCCGTCCCATCCCAGACCATTGTCTACCTGGGTATGGAGATTCAGAGTCGAGCTTTTCGGGCTTTTCCGTCGGCCCCAAGGATCAACCAAGCCCTAGAGTGCATCCTGAGCATGCTGAGAAGGAACCGATGCTCAGTAAGGCAGTGGATGAGTCTAACAGGGACACTTTCATCGCTGGCCCTGTTCATCGAGTTAGGGAGACTCCACCTCCGCCCCCTTCAGTATCATCTGGCTGCTCACTGGATCAAGGACATGACGCTAGAGACGGTCTCAATTCCTGTTTCCGAAGAGATGAGGTCTACTCTAACGTGGTGGAAGAACAGCATTCTTCTCAAGGAAGGTCTTTCGTTGGCTGTTCAGACCCCCGACCACCGTCTCTTCTCGGACGCATCAGACTCGGGCTGGGGTGCGACATTGGACGGACAGGAATGCTCGGGAACATGGAATCAGGAGCAGAGGACACTTCACATCAATTGCAAGGAGTTGTTGGCGGTTCATCTGGCCTTAATGAACTTCAAGTCCCTCCAGCTAAACAAGGTGGTGGAGGTGAACTCCGACAACACCACAGCCTTGGCTTACATCTCCAAGCAGGGGGGGACTCATTCGAGGAAGTTGTTCGAGATCGCAAGGGACCTCCTCACTTGGTCAAAAGATCGAAGGCTCACGCTGGTAACGAGGCTCATTCAGGGGGATATGAATGTCATGGCAGATCGCCTCAGCCGGAAGGGTCAGGTCATCCCCACAGAGTGGACCCTTCACAAGAATGTTTGCAGCAGACTTTGGTCCCTGTGGGGTCAGCCAACCATAGATCTGTTCGCTACCTCGATGACCAAGAGGCTCCCATTGTATTGTTTTCCGATTCCAGACCCGGCAGCAGTTCACGTGGATGCCTTTCTGCTGGATTGGTCCCATCTCGACCTGTATGCATTCCCGCCGTTCAAGATTATCAACAGGGTACTTCAGAAATTCGCCTCTCACAAAGGGACACGGCTGACGTTGGTTGCTCCCCTCTGGCCCGCGAGAGAATGGTTCACAGAGGTACTGCAATGGCTGGTCGACGTTCCCAGGACTCTCCCTCTAAGAGTGGACCTTCTGCGTCAACCTCACGAAAAGAAGGTACACCCAAGCCTCCACGCTCTTCGTCTGACTGCCTTCAGACTATCGAAAGACTCTCAAGAGCTAGAGGCTTTTCGAAGGAGGCAGCCAGAGCGATTGCCAGAGCAAGGAGGACATCCACTCTCAGAGTCTATCAATCTAAATGGGAAGTCTTCCGAAGCTGGTGCAAGGCCAATGCAGTTTCCTCAACCAGTACCACTGTAACCCAGATTGCTGACTTCCTGTTACATCTAAGGAACGTTAGATCCCTATCAGCTCCTACGATCAAGGGTTACAGAAGTATGTTGGCAGCGGTTTTCCGCCACAGAGGCTTGGATCTTTCCTCCAACAAAGATCTACAGGACATCCTTAGGTCTTTTGAGACCTCTAAGGAACGTCGGTTGTCCACTCCAGGCTGGAATCTAGACGTGGTCCTAAGGTTCCTGATGTCATCTAGATTTGAACCGCTCCAATCAGCCTCTTTCAAGGACCTCACATTAAAAACTCTTTTCCTCGTATGCCTAGCAACAGCTAAAAGAGTAAGTGAGATCCACGCCTTCAGCAGGAACATAGGTTTCACATCGGAAACGGCTACATGTTCCTTGCAGCTCGGTTTTTTGGCTAAAAACGAGCTTCCTTCACGTCCTTGGCCTAAATCGTTCGAGATCCCTAGCCTATCCAACTTGGTGGGTAACGAGTTGGAGAGAGTACTTTGCCCAGTCAGAGCTCTTAGGTACTATCTGAAAAGGTCAAAACCCTTACGAGGACAATCAGAAGCCTTATGGTGTGCTGTTAAGAAGCCTTCGCTACCAATGTCTAAGAACGCAGTTTCTTACTACATCAGGCTTCTGATTAGAGAAGCTCATTCTCATATGAAGGAAGAAGACCTTGCTTTGCTGAAGGTAAGGACACATGAAGTGAGAGCTGTGGCTACTTCAGTGGCCTTCAAACAGAACCGTTCTCTGCAGAGTGTTATGGATGCAACCTATTGGAGAAGCAAGTCAGTGTTCGCATCATTCTATCTCAAAGATGTCCAGTCTCTTTACGAGAACTGCTACACCCTGGGACCATTCGTAGCAGCGAGTGCAGTAGTAGGTGAGGGCTCAGCCACTACATTCCCATAATCCCATAACCTTTTTAACCTTTCTCTTGATTACTTTTATTGTTGTTTTTGGGTTGTACGGTCGGCTAAGAAGCCTTCCGCATCCTGGTTGATTTGGCGGGTGGTCAATTCTTTCTTGAGAAGCGCCTAGGTTAGAGGTTGTGATGAGGTCCTTTAGTATGGGTTGCAGCCCTTTATACTTCAGCACCTAAGAGTCGTTCAGCATCCTAAGAGGACCGCTACGCTCAGTAAGGAAGACGATCTTATTAAAGGCAGAGTAATGGTTCAAGTCGACTTCCTTACCAGGTACTTATTTATTTTATATTGTTATTTTGAATAACTAATAAAATGAAATACGGGATACTTAGCTTCTTTGTTAACATGTGTACTGGTCTCCACCCACCACCCTGGGTGTGAATCAGCTACATGATCATCGGGTAAGATTAATATTGAAAAATGTTATTTTCATTAGTAAAATAAATTTTTGAATATACTTACCCGATGATCATGATTTAAAGGACCCGCCCTTCCTCCCCATAGAGAACCAGTGGACCGAGGAGAAAATTGAGGTCTTGTTGACAAGAAGTACTTGAGTACCTGACCACAGATGGCGCTGGTGAGTACACCCCCACCTGTATAGCGATCGCTGGCGTATCCCGACCGTAGATTTCTGTCGGGCAACGGAGTTGACAGCTACATGATCATCGGGTAAGTATATTCAAAAATTTATTTTACTAATGAAAATAACATTTTTAGTTTTGTCATAAAAAGATTGACATGCGTTACAGTATGATACAGTATTTCTCATTTGTCTTATCATCTTCCCTGCCTTACCTTCATGACTCCATATCTCCCTAATTCTCTTTTTTGGGGCTGACTA
>NC_090739.1:75643062-75668062 GCF_036898095.1 Palaemon carinicauda
ACCTCGGAGGGACGCTCAATTAGCGCGGCTTGGGTCAGTCCTCTGTTCTCGTCGGCTTCTTGCGGTTGTGCTCTGTGCGTTCTGCTATTACAGGTAACTCTGTTTTAATCGTGATTTTTTACGTGCATCCTTTAACGGTAATTTACGTAAAGTATGGGTCTTAAAAGGCTTAGTTTTGCCAGTGGTAGTGGTAGTGGTGAGAAAAGGAAGAAGGAAAGGCTTTCTTTAGAAGTTAAGCAGGAAATTATTGAAAAACATGAGCGTGGCGTCCGCGTGAGTGAACTTGCTAAACAGTATGGCCGTAATATGTCGACGATCTCGACAATCCTTAAACAGAAGGAAGCTATTAAAGCAGTGAAACCTTCTAAGGGGATCACCATAATTTCAAAACGCCGTACCCCTATCATAGAAGAGATGGAACGACTTCTACTAGTGTGGATTAAGGACAGAGAGATCGTTGGCGACACCATCACCGAGACCGTCATCTGCGAGAAGGCGCACGCCATCTTCACGGACTTGAAGGAGGAGAGCTCTGGCGGTGATGCTGGGGAGAGTTCAACCGAGCTTTCCTCAGATGATTTCAAGGCATCTCGTGGCTGGTTCGAGAAATTTAAGAAACGGTCCGGGATTCATTCAGTTGTTCGCCACGGAGAGGCTGCTAGTGCGGACACAAAGGCTGCAGCTGACTTTGTCAAGAACTTCGAAAAGATTGTGCAGGAAGGAGGCTACGTAGAGCAGCAGGTGTTTAATTGTGATGAAACCGGGCTGTTTTGGAAGAAGATGCCGAGTCGAATCTACATCACTGCCGAAGAGAAGAAATTGCCTGGGCATAAGCCAATGAAGGATCGGTTGACTCTTGCCCTATGTGCCAACGCTAGCGGGGACTTTAAAGTCAAGCCCTTACTGGTTTACCATTCAGAGAACCCTAGAGCCTT
Organism: Palaemon carinicauda; assembly: GCF_036898095.1. NCBI lineage: Eukaryota > Metazoa > Arthropoda > Malacostraca > Decapoda > Palaemonidae > Palaemon > Palaemon carinicauda. The sequence goes on from NC_090739.1 coordinate 75,643,998, forward strand.
TAAAGCACACAGCGTCGATAAGGATCAGCTTCATGTTTTCTGGCGATCCAACTCGAAGGCCTGGGTCACTAGGCAATTCTTTATGCAATGGGTTAACCAAGTTTTTGGCCCTTCTGTGAAGAAGTATCTTCATGAACAGAAATTGCCTTTAAAGTGCCTGCTATGCCTTGACAATGCACCCGCTCACCCCCCCGGACTTGAAGATGATATCTTCGATGAGTTATTTAAGTTCATAAAGGTGCTGTATCTTCCACTGAATACCACCTCTATCCTCCAGCCCATGGACCAGCAAGTCATCTCTAATTTTAAGAAGCTGTACACCAAGCACTTATTTAAGCAGGGCTTTAATGTCACGCAAAGCACCAACTTAACTTTGCGTGAATTTTGGAGGGGCCACTTCAACATCGTGCACTGCTTGAAGATCATAGATCAGGCTTGGGTGGGATTAACTCGACGGACCCTCAATTCTGCCTGGAAGAAGCTGTGGCCTGATGCAGTTTCTCCCCGAGTTTTCGAGGGTTTTGACCCCGAACCTGATCCCGTGGTGGGTGCAGCGGAAGCCGTAGAGGAAATCGTCTCCCTTGGCAAGTCCATGGGTCTGAAGGTCGACGCAAATGACGTTACGGAACTCGTCGCCGAACATCACGACGAACTTACCACGGATGAGCTCAAGGAACTCCATGCTATGTCGGAGCACATGAGTGATGACGAGGAAGGGAGCGAGGAGGTAGAACATGTGTTAGGTTCGGCGCATATAAAAGAGGTGTTAGGAAAATATCAAGACGTGGTCGACTTCATCGACAAATACCATCCAAAGAAATTGCAGGTTTGTCGTGTAGTTTCTCAGTTCGATGATGTTTACCTAACTCACTTTCGAAACATTCTGAAAAGCCGTACCAAGCAATTATCTATCGATAATTTCTATAAAAAACTGCGAAGCGAACTCGTGATGAAGAGGATGTAGGTGATTCGAAGAAAACGGCAAAGAGTGAAGCGGAAGAAAGTGAAACAAAGAATACGGAAAAGAGTGAAGCGAAAGAAATTCGGTCAATTTTAAGTGTAGAGAGTGAAAGTGATTAAAATTACGTAATCATCAAAAAGAAAAAAAGAAAATGTAAAAAAAAATATAAAATAAAAAAATAAAAAAAAAAATAAGCAAAGTTATGTTAAAGTTCACTTAGTGTAAGTTAGAATAAGTTACAGTAGTGTACGTTTATCGTAGTTAACCTCTCTACCTCCTCGCCGCCCGTCTGTCTCCTCTCTGCGTAGCAAGGCTAACAACACCTGCGCTGGAGTTTCTAAGGTAAAGTGACGCTAAAAACCCGTTTCTTATTTATCATTTTTTGCTAATTCTTCTTATTTACATGTCTATTCTTCTTATTTACATGTCTATTCTTCTTATTTACATGTCTATTATCTAATTTAGTGTTCATTATTCTCATGGGAAAATTATGTGTAGCAGTTTATTAAGAAGTTATCATAGGTTTTTGGGCTCAACCACGGATTAATCCTATTTCAATGTATTCTTATGGGAAAATTCGTTTCGACATCCGAACATTTTCTACATCCGAAGTTGGTTCTGGAACGGATTAAATTCGTATGTAGAGGTACCACTGTAGTTCATTCGGGTTCTCGTCATCTTTGGTCGTGTGAACCCACAGGGTTCACATGACACATTGCCTGAGGGATTCTATTTCCCTCCAGGCAGTGATGACGTAGTTCTTTCGGGTTCTCATCCTGCTTCTCGTCGCGTGAACCCTGTGGGTTCATACTACTGTACACGATGCCCGAGTGTCTCCATCTCCCTCCAAGTATCGATGACGTAGTTCCTTCGGGTTCTCGTCATGCCTCTCATCAGGGTTCACACAACACGATTCCTGAGGGATTCCACCTCCCATCAGGAATCGATAACATAGTAACTTCGGGTTCTCGTCACGACGATCCCTTAGGGTCGCGCGAAATAGATTCACGATCCATAGTAGCTCCTCTCCCTGAGTGGACCCACGCGACAAGGTTCTCTACAAATTTTAGAGTTCCCTTTACATGAAATCCCTAGGTTCTCGTCTCGCCGAATCTCACGGTTCGTGCGACCCAGAGCTTACTCTGAAAACTCTATGGTTGACCCTCCCCCCATGGGCTTGGTTATCCAGTTACGCTACGTAACTTGTAACGCCGCTCTACACTCCTACCTGATTGTTATGTGACAGCTAGGCTGGTCTCGCTACATCCATTCCTTTCGTTTTTTAACAAACCACAGTCACCTTCCCCCCACCCCCTCCCACTTCTAGTGGTTGGGGTAGCAGGCGGTTTGTGATCGTCTCTCGTCATCGAGAAACCCTCAACTGCCAGGATGGAAGCCAGCAGAAAGAATTTTTACATTCCAGTTTAATTCCCTCTGGCAGGTCTTGCCTGCATTAGATACTAGTTTTCTCGTTAGCGAGAAAGCGTTCGATGGCAACCCCATACGGGAAAGTGGTCAATGGCAACCTAATGTATGGTCTTGTTGAGCAAACCCTCACATACGTGATTACACCCATTTTGGGAAACTCTCGTCCCTGAGAAGTTTTACATTACTTTGACAGGCGTTTGTTTAAACTTCATAACGGCCATAAGAACTCCTTTCTGGCGCATGGGCTTTCTCCTAGATAAAACCGTAAGGTTATTGCCACAAACGCGGTTTCTGCTGTTTGTTTAAGTCGGCTGCATGTCGTCATTGTACCCCTGGGCATAACGACGATAGGCTTCTTAGACATTTTATTTATTTTACCCTTATAGGGTTATTATCTTAAGCATTTAGTCCCAAGGGAGCAGTGTTAGCTTATGTTTTCGAACGATAGCAACAACGTGGTCATCTTTTCATTACGTTTACAAATATCACCACCCCTGTCCACAAGGAAGCCTGACAACTTTGTAACCAAAGACCCAGACCAACTGGGGCTTTGCCCAATGAGAAGTCTGAGGCGTTACCTTAAAAGAACGGCAGCAGCTCGCCCCTGTGTGTCAACCCGGGGAAGGTCAATAGGAGTGTCACAAGGAATACCTTTTCCTCCTGGATTCGGAAGGTAATTGAATATCCTCTCAATCCAAACCACCCTCCTTTCAAAACGATGCAGATTTATTGATGTCAGGGGCGTTATAATGTCCCTGGCATTCAAAAAGAACTACTCCGTGGCACAGGTACTGTAATAGAGCGTGTTGAAATGTCACACAACGTTCACCGCCCACTACCTGCAAAACATAACCCACAGGAACCTGGATACGTTCTCCATAGGCCCTGTGGTGGCTGCACAACAAGTGGTCTAAAACACCTCAAGTTCCTTGATGGACAAGTAACAGAGGGTTGATGACTGAGGTTACCCGGGTTAGTCTAGGGCGAAGGAGTATAATAACTGGCTTTTTCTTCATTTCACCTTCTCCCCCTGGGGAAAACAGCACCATGGTTCCCCAGCACAAGCTGATCCTACCACTCTGCAGGTAAGACTCATTTCACTTGTGTATCATAAGTATAGAAATAATACTTTGTTGTGTCCAAAATACCTCTTCGAGGGAGGGTATTAGGTAAATTCTAAGGAATCTTGGATTTGTATTAGAGTTCCTACGTTATAGACTAACCGCGTTGCTAGTTTCACGAACACACAAACTTGTGCAGGCCGCTAATAGTGCTTGCCCCTAATAGGGCATAGCATGAGAATTTAGCGAGGGTAGGGTTCCTACTACTTCGGGCATACCGAAGTAGAGAGAACCCAGGGCCAAAATACCAAAGCCAGTTGGTAAGGACTTCCTCCTTCCTAAGAGTGACTCTACCCAATATAAATGGTGGAAGGTTTTTTATCTGCGCTGGAACAAATGACAAATTTGTAATACTTTGTATTTTTCTTAACATACAAACATTCCACTATTTATACACATTGACCCACCACCCTATACCCCAAGAAGTCCTGCCAGTAAGCAAAGTGGTTACTCAACCCAGGTATGTGAGTGAGCGGGGTAGCAGGGCTATCCCCCTCCCCCACCCGCTAACTAGCGTGTGAGAGAGGGGCTATCCCCCTCCCCCACCCGCTAACTAGCATGTGAGATAGTTATCCCTCACTTAGAATTATCATGGCTACTTCAGCTTTGCCAGAAACAATATACCCAATATAAATAGTAAAATACAAATTATTACAAATTTGTCATATTGTTTTATTTGATAATTTGCTTTTTATATTGTGTATATGTAGTGAATGGTGTCCTTTTTCTCTGGATTATAAACATTTCAAATGATTTTAATCTTAAATGTGTTACGTGTTAGTTCCCAGACATAAGAACTGTAATCAACCCTTCAAAATCATCATTTATCATATTGTAACTTATGCATGATGCTGCAGTTTTTCCTCATGCAAAACAATTTTAGGTTATCATACTAGGTAGGCTACTGTTCCATCATAGAAGGTATACAATATCTTGTGTTTTGATTCATGATACAAACCATTCATTTCTTGAAAAATTGTTTAGTAAAACATAACTTTGAAATTTTCTATTAAGAAGTTTATATCAATTGTATATTTAGATTTACATTTGATGTTAATAATTCTGATTGTTTCATTATGTTGTATTATGTAACAACATAAGGTTAACGCAGTCTTATTTAACTAATGGAGTAACATTACCTATTTTCTAAAGTTCTACAAAGAGAACCACCTCTAGATAACTTGCAAAAAGAAAACTTTTGAACTAAAGAAATCAACTGTCTTTGGAAAGCCAAAAGTAACATGTCATTTGGGTATATACCTCACAAGTATCAACATTAAGTAAAATATTTTCAGTTTCATAGTACAGGAAAGAAAAACTTATCAACTGATCAGTCAGTTTAGCTACTGTAAAACAGGGGCTAGGCATATGAAGTCTCTCATTGCTTCCCTATGGTCAAACACAATCTAAAAGGGTTGCCCTTTCCTTTGAATAGTAAGTGACAGTCATCTGGTCTAAACAGAGAAACTTTTAGGCCATACCAAAGAGTGATGATTTGAGGGTAACCCACCATTTATGTTGTCGAGTTGTACCAGAAATGGTTCCTTTTACGGTTAATTTTTTTTTATTTTCAGGTGATGCATAAACCCTCTTAGCAACAGGTCTTAGTTGAATATAACTACAGTATTCCATATTAAAGCTGATCTATTTGATTTTCAAAGGTTATAGTCTTCTTGATTCAACAAATAAGGTTATCTATAGTCATCAACATACCAGGCTTTCCTTGATTTGGTAGTTCAACACTCAAGAAAGCATCCTCTGGTCAATTAAGCTGACAAAATTTTCCTTTTAAAAGAAAAATAGGCTCATCTCCTTTATACAGCTACTGTATTTCCAAGGGGAGAATATGTAAAACCTTATACTATGTATACCTGGAAATTATATGCATTTCTCAGCAATTTAATGGAATCTTTATACTGTACTGGACTGTGATTTTTCTCTTAAAATATTTTGAAACCTCTTCCAGTGGGCCTTATTATTTCATAACTTTGTCTCACTGGAAGAGGTTGTATTCCACCATGGCCAGTCATTAAGCCAGATGTTCTAAATCCAGCAAAATTAAACATAGTCAGTTTAGGGTTACATTCATAATCTTGACTTCTGTGCCCCTTTAGTCTATATCAATAATTATTCGTCCCAAAACACAATTGAATTCCTTACATCGCAAAATGCCAAACAATTTAGATAACCAAGCAATGGAGAATGGACACATTGAAAATCATTGCTATATTACAAAAATTTTGTGTGCTCATTATAATCTTGTCCTGAATTCAGGCAAAGTTATCTACAATTCCCTACTTATCATTCTCTGTATATGTGATGGTGTTAATTGTCATCATGCAATAGACCTTGGAGACATTTTCACAATTTTCATGAATCAGAAATTACCTCTTTGTAATCACACAGTTAGCCTACGCTTATTTACTTAGAAAATTTCTGTGCAGTCATTCATCATTCCCTTGAATAGTTTTGAAATTGCCTAACATAGATGCATTGAATGAGATCAGAGAAGGGTATCTTCACTATGATCTTGAATGTCCTGAGTCAGTTTATATCCTGGGCATAAATCATTATAGAAACAGTGCTTTGTGGAAACTTGTTTCATCCTCTCAAGCTAAATAATGCTGCCGACTGAACACATTTTTCAAAGACTAGATTACTGTTAAAGACTTCTCGGGAGTGTCTGATTATGAAGGATGTTTTATTTAATTGATCTAATGAGTGAATATTGTATAATGGTATATTTGTATTTAGATTTGTGGAAATACTTATAGAGATATCCTTAAGGGTTGGAAGAGTCATCAAATGTTAACCTTTTTTTGTATATTTTATTTTTACAGTGTGCCAAAGATGTCGCTGGATTTGCCATCATGTTCTTCATCGTATTCTTTGCCTTTGCCCAGTTAGGGTACCTACTCTTTGGAACACAGGTATGTATAAACTATTTTCAATGTAGAAATTTGTTAAAAGTCTCAAATCTACAATTTTTCTCAAAAGGCTAACAAAAAAAAAAAAAAATCCCTGTTAATGATGGTCTTGTTTACTAGACCAACATTATTACTGTAAAAAAAAAGTTTTAATAATATTAAATGGTAATACGAATTCACACATTTAGTAAAGCACATGATTGATAGTTAATTTTAGAAAGATGGAGTTACATGGCTGCAGATGCCTCAAAGACTTAACAATCCATTCAAGGATACAGTATACGTAATGATAATTTCCCAGTAGTGTCAGTTACTATAGCTAACCTATTCTTGGAATTACTATGAATTGTGCTATTCACAATCTCACCTTCTGATTTATTTAAATGATGTTATCTGGTTTTAGAAGAAGTTCCCATAGTTGCTGGTGTTAAACTTTATTCCAATTGCCATCTAGTGGATTTAATTTTGTACCATTAGCAAATCAGACTCCCCCCTTTTACTATTATATTTTATGTGGTATCTTTTCAAATATTGCTGAAAATCTAGATTCAGTGTACAGTTCAGTAATACCTCAGTTTACGATTAACTTTGAATACAAGCAAATTGGTATAAGAGCATGCAAATTCAAATCGGTTATAATTATTATACTGTATTTATCTGAGAACAATTTTCCATCCGTATGTGCATTTTTTGTTGACAAGTACTAACAACACTTGTATAAGATGTGCAGAAATCAGTCACTAAATACTCAAATGTAACCCAGGCAGTGTTCACAAGTTTTTTACCCAATTTTATTTTGCATTAGCTTAAAGCCTGACTCTTCTACTCTCCGAGCAGCATTAATAGAAATAGGTAGTACGTTGGCCAAAGCATCAGCTACCCATTGAAATTCTACCGTTAGAGAGTTATTGGGTCCTTTGATTGGCCAGATAGTACTACATTGGATCTCTAGTTACTACTCATTTTTCCTTTGCCTACACATACATCAAATAGTCTGGCCTATTCTTTACACACTCTCCTCTTTCCTCATACACCTGACAACACGAAGATGACGGGAAAATTCTTCTTCACTCAAGAGGTTAACTACTGCATTGTAATTGTACAGTGTCTACATTCCATTTGGTAAGGGTAGAAGAGGCTCTTTCGCTATGGTAAGAAGCACTTCCAGAAGGACATGTCAAAGTCAAACCATTGATCTCTAGTCTTGGGTAGTGCCATAGCCTCTGTACCATGGTCTTCCACTGTCTTGGGTTAGAGTTCTCTTGCTTGAGGGTACACTCAGGCACACTATTCTGTTTCCTTATTTCCTTTCCTCACTAGGCTATTTTCCCTGTTGACAAGGAATAAGTAGTCATCTCTTGATAGGTTCCTAATCAAAGCTAAATGTTAGTGTAAATCAAGTGATTCAGTTAATGATATTGAACGATGTTCAAGAGGGATAACTTTCAATAAAGTTCTCATGGAGGAAGATATTTTCCATGTAGTAAACCCCTCTGTTTCTTCCTCCTCTCTTGTGTCTCTCACGCCAGCCATGACTCTTCTCATAGGTAAAGTGCGAGTTAGTTTGTCAATAAATTTATTTTTTATTGTTAATTATCAATTTGTAATATTTTTTTATAGTAAAGGCTATAAATTCTTCTATTCAGTAATATCATTGACAAACCTTTAAAAATGAGTTTATATGAGTATTCATAGACGTGTGAAATACATCATCAAGTGAATTTCATTTGTTTTGTATGGAAAAATTGTTTTGCTTTACGAGCATCTGAGTTTGCAAGCGAGCTCCCAGAACAAAGTAAACTTGTTAATTAAGGTGCTACTGTATCTATTGCTCTTTTTTTATTGCATATATTCAGCATTAAGCATGTCATGAAAGAAGTCTAAAGGGTTGCTAAAACCTGATCCTCCATTACAAAATCCATGTTGGCAATCTAGGTATAGTCAGTTTCATCTTGAATGCCTTAATGTGCTGTTTCCTCACATAGATTGTACAATATTCCCTGGAACTGGTATGAGGCTGATATGCCTATAGTTCCTTGGTTCTTCCGTAGACTCTTGTTGGAATATATCTGAGTTCCCGATCCTGCACAGCTTTCTTTTCTCCTAGGATGCTTATTTGAGTGTCGAAGAAGGGAGGAGCTATTAATTTCTCTCCCCTTGATTACTATTAACTTTTTCTTTTAATTTTTCTCTTATGTTTTATTGATCATATTCTTGGTTTGGAAAGACAAGCAATGAAGAGGGTTATTCTAAATTAGATATGAGATGCAGGTAAACTATTGTGCTCAGCAGACTTTGGTCATGTCCAAACAGTCAGATTAAACCTTGGGAACTCTGGGATCAACCATAGGGAAACTCTTAGACTCAAGGATGAAGTTCAGTATGTATTACTTCCAGGAGGAAGGATAGGAAAGTTTCCGAGTTCTTCATCTGATTGTAATATACATTTTACCTAAAATAATAAAATTTTAACTAGATCAGTGCCTAAATTCAAGACTTATAAATAAATGGTTTGTAGTATAGCATGCTGGCAAAATATTATGCAAAGTCATTAAAGCTCTTTACTTTTATGACAATAGTACTAAAGTAAAGCATGGGTAATTCTGTCATTTGATTAAATTTTCCTTATAATACTTGTTTTATGAGAATATGTGTTGAAGGGCTTCCTGGCCAAAAAACTGAGCCATATGTCCCAAATTTCATTTTGCATTCCCTATAGGAACCTGGAAGAGATTAATTTAGTTGTTGTTATGTTCATGAAATTTATATTTCAACTAACCTTCATGAAAATGTGGTGTTTACGTTTATTACCAGAAGCCTATTTATCATATATTTATTTCAACTAACCTTCATGAAAATGTGGTGTTTAAATTTACTAATAGAAGCCTATTTATCATATATTTACAGAAGAATGTAAAACTACTACTGTAGATCATAAAATTAGGGTTTTATTATTTTTTACTTAAGATTTTGACAACCATTTTTAGGTACAGTATTTGGAATTATTTGTTAAAAGAAAGTAGCTCAGACTTGCCTTCTTTAAAGAATATCAACTGGTATTTTATGCATTAAAATGTTATTGCATAAAAGGGTTAAGAGAACATTTCTTTCAAAACCATTAATGATGGCGATTATGAGTTAAAATTTTCTGGTAACCACTGTATATTGTGATAAAGTATAAGTGCTTTTAAGTTTCATGCTGATTAATTTGATTTATTAGTGAATATAATGTTGTAAGGTACCTTGAGAGCAGGAAGAGTTTGGTTACACAATTATAGTAGGGCTTCATGATGTATTATATTACATTTCTTAACCTTAAATGAAATAAGCTGTGTTCATTCTAGGTTGAAGACTTTAGCAGTTTCATAAACGCCGTCTTTACGCTGCTTAGAACAATTCTTGGAGATTTCAATTTCCATGAGATAGAGAATGCCAACAGGGTTCTTGGGCCACTCTTCTTCCTGTCATATGTGTTCTTCGTCTTCTTTGTTCTGCTGGTGAGTAAATACAGCTACAGTATATATCTTGGCTTTATAAAGATTTGATAATACAATATAATCTGAAAATTGTATTACTGTAATTTAATGTTTTATAAAGGGTTAATTTATCATTTTATTTTCTCTGTAGAACATGTTCTTGGCCATCATCAATGATACCTATTCAGAAGTTAAGGCAGAGATTGCTAATCAGCGAAATGAGTTTGAAATTGGAGATTACTTCAAGCGAGGCTATAACAACATGATGGGTAAACTGGGAAGAAGAGATAAACTGATTGACATCCAAAATGCCCTAAAGCTCTCTGACTCTAATGCGGATGGGCTTTTGACATTCGATGAAGTTCGACACAACCTGAAAAAGTAAGCTCATTTAATAGAACAAAAGTAAATTAAAACAATCCATTTAAAAATTTAAAGAATCTGGTTAAATAGCTTTTTAATCAGTAAATATATTTTACAGAAAAAATATAATTTTAGCTGGATTTCTAATTTTATTGTAAATATAATTCTGGTTGGATAGTTCTTTAATGAAAAAAAAATTAAAATTACGATACTCGCCTGGAGTTCATAGTGCTACTTCTCTAGAAGCTTGGTTTATCAACATTTACCCATAAAATTTAAGAAATTTCCCATCTTTCCTCTCAGTATTATTAAAGGATTTGGTTTTGTTTAGTTATGAAAGAATGCAAATTATTTTTTATATTTCAGTCTCAGTACAGTTCCTCAAGTATTCACCAGGATGATAACTCCCATCTTCAAATGGTTAAGGTTCCTGCATATGAATACTGTTATACCTGGGTGATTGGATACTTTTAAATGAGTCATTTGAAAAGATTCAGGTTCAGCAACTTTGGTTACTCAGGTTACTGAAAAGGCGAAGAGTCCTGGTCAATATGAAGAAGTTTCTTCTGGTCCCCTCTAAAAGGATTCTATATTTGGGGATGATAATAGCACCTGTTCCTTTTTGGCCTTTCCCATTGAAAAAGAGGATGCAGTCCTTCCTTCTGCTGTTGTAGAAGTTCAAGCCAAAAAAAATGCATTGTTGGTTTGGATGTGGATGAAGTCTTGGGGACCATGACATCACTTGAGAATTTAGGGTCTGTATGTCACTTGAAGATGAGGGCAATATAATTTCATCTCCAATGTTATTGGAAGAAGACATGTGATCTAGCACGACATATTTTCCAGTGATGCAGAACCAATCACTACTAGTGAAATGGAGAGACAATACTTGCTGTTTAGCTCAAGGTATGTCATTAGAAGTAAGGTTTCCAGACATATCTTTTCCCAGATGCTTCCCAAAGAGGGTGGACCACATTTAGGGATTTATGTTATCGGTCAGAGAGTTCGTCAAATGATTGCTAGTTATCAGATATAACATAAATGGTCATCACAGAACGGTTGGCACTTTTTTCAATATTTAACTTAGCCGGTGATTATATAAGCTGCAGCTCTGCTGCTCGACAGAAAACTCTACGTTAAAAATCCGCCAGCGATCGCTATGCAGGTAGGGGGTGTACTTCAACAGCGCCATCTGTCGTGCAGGTACTCAGTACTCAATGTAAACAAAGAACTCAATTTTCTCTCTGTCGTGCCACCGGCAAGACCTACTAATTCGCTGTTGCTAACTGGATTGGTTTTCACAACTATTTGGTGAAGTACACGTTTCTAGTTTTGAGCTTTCGCTTTGCAGGCTTTCTCTTCAATAAATCCTTGCATTCTTTTTTTGATATCGGATTATTTGTTGATGACTTTGGATAGTTTTTGAATTCCCCTTTGACCAATTCAAAATGGCTGACCTTTCTCAAGTCCCTAAATTCAGGAAGTGTAATGCTAGGGACTGTTCAAGGCGTCTTCCGAAGGCCTCTATCGATCCTCACACCGTTTGTTCCAATTGTCGGGATAAAACCTGTCAATTGGAAGATCGATGTGAGGAATGCGTTGGGCTTTCGGAATTCGATTTTATCGAATTCCAGAAATATACACGTAGGCTAGAGAGAGATAGAGTCAGGAGAAGTTCCTCTCGCTCCGTTGAATTTTCCTCTCTTCATGCCCCACAACCTATTCCTTCCCCTGTAGTGGTTGCTCCTAATCCCCCTTCTGGCACTCAAGAACCTTCGATGGCAGATATGATGCGTGCCATCCAGGCTCTGGGTGAGAGAGTCGAGTCCTTGGCTAGTGACCGTAACCAGCTCATGGCGGACGTCAAGGAGCTGAAGTGTAAGAGTGCAGTGGGTAGTGATAAAGTGAGTGATAGTGTTGTGGATAGTGTTGCGCTTGAGGGTTCGTCTGTTCGTGCCTGTCGTCCTCCTAGTCCGGGACCTCTTGCAAGCTCCCAAGTCCAGGGGAGAAGCAATGTCGTACGACCAAAGGGTTCGAGAGGCTTTAATCAGCGAACAGACGTTCCCTCCGTGGTTTCGGGCGTATCTACCCAAGATCGCCCCACCCACACAGAGACGAGAGAGCCCATTTATTCCTCGTCTGCGGAAGAGGTTTCTCGTAAGAAACCATGGACCAAGGTCTCGCGGCCTCTTAAGCGCAAGTCGGTCCCTTCCGCGCAAGTCCAACGGCCCAGTTGTAGCCACTGGGTCAGTTCGGACTCGCTGCAGTCTTCCGACGACTGCTCACCTCCTAAGAGAGGCAAAGCGGTACCGCCTCAGGCAGTCACACCGTCTGTCGCCGCACCTGCTCCTGTAGACCCTAAGTGGTCTTTGCTGCAGACCATGCAGTATCAGTTAACGTCTCTGATGCAGGACTTTCGTGCGGAGAAGGTTGATGCTGCACCAACCTCTTGCCTACAACCAACCACGGTTGTGCGTCCTGTGGACGCTGAGGCGACCTTCTTCCGCACTCCAGCTGAGAGAGTCCCGCCACCCATGCGTTCCAGTGTACCCTGCCAGCCGCATGTTGACGTTCAGCGACGCACGGAACCTTCCGTTGACGTTCGCGAGGTACAACAACCGTCAAAGTTGTTTTGTTTTGACGCGGTGCGTCAACCTCCGCAACCCAGTGTGGTTGCCTCTGCTCGCCCACATCAGACTAGACAGTCTGGAGTAGACGCTGTGCGTCCCCGCGCTGCTATGGTTGTTGCCAGCTCACAGACTGGGCAACAGTTCTATGACGTTGCGTCCGGTTCAGTCACGCGTGCACCCGTGCGACCGGACTCAGCTGACCAGCCGATTCCTACTCCTTTGCCACTTCCTCCTCAATTCTCGGATGATGGATTCTCTGATGATGACGATGCGGCACACGTTGATGAACCACATTCGGACCTTGACGAACCCAAGACCACGCAACCCTCTTTGGACTTTAGAAAAGTTCTTGCTCTGTTCAAAGAGATGTATCCGGACCAGTTTGTGTCTGTGGCTCCACGCTCTCCTCCGTCAGAGTTTGCGTTAGGTACGCAGTCATCCTCGCCTGCCTTTACGAAACTCGTCCTCGCACGCTCGTCCAAGAGAGCTTTACGAGTTTTAGGAGATTGGATGCAGTCCAAAAAGAGTCTAGGGAAGACAGCCTTTACGTTTCCCCCTGCTAAACTCTCTTCCAGATCGAGCGTCTGGTACGCCGCGGGAGAAGTTCTCGGCTTGGGAGTTCCTGCCTCTGCCCAGGGCGACTTCTCAAGTCTTGTAGACTCTCCCCGCAGGCTAGCCATGAGACGCTCTAAGATATGCTGGTCTCCTTCGGACCTAGACCATCTGTTGAAAGGAGTATTTAGAGCCTTCGAGGTCTTCAACTTTTTGGACTGGTGTCTGGGAGCTTTGAGCAGGAAGATCTCCCCTTCTGACAAGGAATCTTCCTTGCTCATAATGTCCTGCATGGACAAGGCCATACGTGACGGATCTAGTGAGCTTGCTGCTTCGTTCGTATCCGGGGTCCTCAAGAAACGTGAGAACCTTTGCTCTTTCCTGTCAGCTGGAGTGACACCGTGTCAAAGATCAGAACTTCTGTTTGCTCCTCTCTCAAAGTGCCTTTTTCCAGAGGACTTGATTAAGGAGATTGCTGCTTCTTTGATTCAGAAGGACACCCATGACCTGGTTGCGTCCTCTGCCCGCAAAGCCACCCCTTTGCCTACCTTGTCAAGACCCAGGATGGACACTCCAGCGTCCAGATTCATTCCGCCCTTTCGTGGCAGAGCCTCCAGCAGAGGAGGTGCTCGTGCCGAAGGGAGACGTGGGAAGAAGAAAGGAACCAAGTCCTTTAAAGGCAGAGTCTGACTGCCACCTTCTTCAGACAGCAGTGGGAGCCAGACTCAAGAACTTCTGGCAGACCTGGGAGAAGAGAGGCGCAGATGCACAATCTGTGAAGTTGCTCAGAGAGGGGTACAAGATCCCGTTTGTACGCAAACCCCCTCTAGCAACGTCTCCCATCGATCTCTCTCCCAGCTACAGAGAGGAAGACAAGAGACGAGCATTGAAGCAGGAGGTGTCTCTCTTGCTAGAAAAGGGAGCGGTAGTCAAAGTCCTGGACCATCAATCCCCGGGCTTCTACAACCGTCTCTTCTTAGTGGTAAAGAAGACAGGAGGGTGGAGGCCGGTGCTAGACGTCAGTGCGCTGAATGTCTTTGTCACAAAGCAGACGTTCGCCATGGTGACCACAAAGTCCGTTCTAGCAGCGGTCAGAAAGGAAGACTGGATGGTCTCTTTAGACCTAAGGGACGCATACTTTCACGTCCCCATCCACCCAGACTCCCAACCTTTTCTGAGATTCGTTTACGAAAAGGTTGTCTACCAGTTTCAAGCCCTGTGCTTTGGCCTAAGCACAGCTCCTCTTGTGTTTACGAGGCTGATGAGGAATATAGCCAAATTCCTTCATTTAGCGGACATCAGAGCCTCCCTCTATTTGGACGACTGGCTTCTAAGAGCTTCTTCCAGTCGTCGCTGTCTGAAGGATCTAAAGTGGACTCTAGATCTGACCAAGGAATTGGGTCTCCTGGTCAATATGGAAAAGTCTCAACTGGTCCCATCCCAAACTATTGTGTATTTAGGGATGGAGATTCACAGTCAAGCTTTTCGGGCTTTTCCGTCGGCCCCCAGAACAAGTCAAGCCCAGTTATGCATCCAGAACATGCTGAAGAGGGAACGATGTTCAGTCAGGCAGTGGATGAGTCTGATAGGGACGCTATCATCCCTGGAACAGTTCGTTTTGTTAGGAAGACTACACCTCCGTCCCCTTCAATATCACCTAGCTGTTTACTGGAAAAAGGACAAGACGCTAGAAGCGGTCTCGATCCCCATTTCCGAGAAGATGAAGTCTTCCCTGACTTGGTGGAAGGACAGTATCAGCCTCAGAGAGGGTCTGCCCCTGGCTGTTCAGACTCCCAACCACGTTCTCTTCTCGGACGCATCGGACACGGGCTGGGGCGCGACATTAGACGGTCGGGAATGCTCGGGAACTTGGAACTCGAGTCAAAGAACGTTGCATATCAACTGCAAGGAGCTACTGGCAGTTCATCTGGCCTTGAAAAGCTTCAAGTCTCTCCTTCAAGGCAAAGTGGTGGAGGTGAACTCGGACAACACCACGGCTTTGGCGTACATCTCCAAGCAAGGAGGGACCCACTCTATGACGTTGTACGAGATCGCAAGGGACCTCCTCACCTGGTCAAAAGATCTAAACATTTCTCTAGTAACGAGGTTCATCCAAGGCAACTTGAATGTCATGGCAGATTGCCTCAGTCGGAAGGGACAAATCATTCCAACAGAATGGACCCTACACAAGGATGTATGCAAGAGACTGTGGGCCACATGGGGCCAGCCTACCATAGATCTCTTCGCAACCTCGATGACCAAGAGGCTCCCAATATATTGCTCACCAATCCCGGACCCAGCAGCAGTTCATATAGATGCCTTTCTACTGGATTGGTCACATCTAGACCTATATGCATTCCCCCCGTTCAAGATTGTCAACAAGGTACTGCAGAAGTTCGCCTCTCACGAAGGGACAAGGTTGACGTTAGTTGCTCCCCTCTGGCCCGCGAGAGAATGGTTCACCGAGGTACTTCGATGGCTAGTGGACGTTCCCAGAACTCTTCCTCTAAGGGTGGACCTTCTACGTCAGCCACACGTAAAGAAGGTACACCAAGGCCTCCACGCTCTTCGTCTGACTGCCTTCAGACTATCGAAAGACTCTCGAGAGCTAGAGGCTTTTCGAAGGAGGCAGCCAGGGCGATTGCTAGAGCAAGGAGGACATCCACTCTTAGAGTCTACCAGTCGAAGTGGGAAGTCTTCCGAAACTGGTGCAAGTCAGTATCAGTATCCTCGACCAGTACCTCTGTAACTCAAATAGCTGACTTCCTTATATACCTGAGGAAAGAAAGATCTCTTTCAGCTCCCACTATCAAGGGTTACAGAAGCATGTTGGCATCAATCTTCCGTCACAGAGGCTTAGATCTTTCCAACAACAAAGATCTACAGGACCTCCTTAAGTCTTTTGAGACCACGAAGGAGCGTCGTTTGGCTACACCTGGTTGGAATTTAGACGTGGTACTAAGATTCCTTATGTCAGAAAGGTTCGAGCCACTACAATCAGCCTCCTTTAAAGATCTCACTTTAAAGACTCTTTTCCTGGTTTGCTTAGCCACAGCTAAAAGAGTCAGTGAGATTCACGCCTTCAGCAGGAACATCGGATTTTCATCTGAAACGGCTACATGTTCTTTACAGCTTGGTTTTCTAGCCAAAAACGAGCTACCTTCTCGTCCTTGGCCGAAATCGTTCGATATTCCAAGCCTATCAAATATGGTTGGAAATGAACTAGAAAGAGTCTTATGCCCTGTTAGAGCTCTTAAGTTCTATTTAAGACGAACTAAACCTTTACGAGGACAGTCACAGGCTTTATGGTGTTCTGTTAAGAAACCATCTTTGCCTATGTCAAAGAATGCCTTATCCTATTTTATCAGACTGTTAATACGAGAAGCTCATTCCCATCTGAGTGAGGAAGACCAAGCTTTGCTGAAGGTAAGGACACATGAAGTTAGAGCTGTCGCAACTTCAGTGGCCTTTAAACAAAATAGATCTCTGCAAAGTATAATGGACGCAACCTATGGAGAAGCAAGTCAGTGTTCGCGTCTTTTTATCTTAAAGATGTCCAGTCTCTTTACGAGAACTGCTACACCCTGGGACCATTCGTAGCAGCGAGTGCAGTAGTGGGTGAGGGCTCAACCACTACATTCCCCTAATTCCATAACCTTTTTAATCTTTCTCTTGAAATGTTTTTATTGTTGTTTTTGGGTTGTCCGGAAGGCTAAGAAGCATTTCGCATCCTGGTTGATTTGGCGGGTGGTCAAATTCTTTTCTTGAGAAGCGCCTAGATTAGAGGTTTTGATGAGGTCCTGTAGTATGGGTTGCAATCCTTGATACTCCAGCTCCTAGGGGTCGCTCAGCATCCTAAGAGGATCGCGAGGCTCCGTAAGGAAGACGTACTTAAAAAGGCAGAGTAATTGTTCAAGTCGACTTCCTTACCAGGTACTTATTTATTTTATGTTTGTTATTTTGATAACTGCTAAAATGAAATAAAAAATCCTTAGCTCATAATAATGTAAACATTTATTGCTGGTCTCTACCCACCCCCCTGGGTGTGAATCAGCTTATATAATCACCGGCTAAGTTAAATATTGAAAAATGTTATTTTTATAATAAAATAAATTTTTGAATATACTTACCCGGTGATTATATATTAAAGGACCCTCCCTTCCTCCCCAATAGAGACGCAGTGGACCGAGGAGAAAATTGAGTTCTTTGTTTACATTGAGTACTGAGTACCTGCACGACAGATGGCGCTGTTGAAGTACACCCCCTACCTGCATAGCGATCGCTGGCGGATTTTTAACGTAGAGTTTTCTGTCGAGCAGCAGAGCTGCAGCTTATATAATCACCGGGTAAGTATATTCAAAAATTTATTTTATTATAAAAATAACATATTAGTTATCAAGAACCCATGTGTTAAACGAGTGTACCCAATTCTTAGGTGACAGAAGGTAGTTTCCCACTTTCTAGGCATATCTTATATCCATGAATGTATAGCACTAGTGATCTCCATCTTATTTTGATCCACAGAATTCCAATAATGGTGCCAAATATCACCAAAAGATATTTTGTTATAATGCAAAGTTATTACACAGCAGTAGATCTTCCAGGAAGTAATTATTTTGTCTGCTGCCTCTTTTGCTAGTTTATCTGCCTTTTCATTTTCTGGTACACCCATATGAGCTTGAACCCAGCAAAACTAGACTTGCCTACAATGCTACAAATATACAGCCACTCTAAAACTTTTAAATGTAAAGGGTTGGTAGTATTAAAAACAGTCAATGCCTGCAAGACTTTTTCATCACGGAAAATGGTAAAATTACCCACGTTCATTATTTCTATGCTGTCAGTAGCCGTCAGAATGCCATATAGCTCTGCTGTGAAGATAGATGATGGTAAAGAGAGAAAACATTTAGAATTAAAAGAGAAGTATTTTGCGCTCCAAATCCAACTCCAGCACTGGATTTTACAGCCATCTGTAAGAATGTATCCAGCATCCCTATACTTTTGTGAATGTTTCAAAAGGTAGATCGGATTTCTCCATTTACCATTTTTCCTGTAGAGGCAGTAAAACACTTGCAGAAGGCAATCTCTGGAAGTTTCCAGGGAGGGGGAGGGGTAACTGATAATTTATAAGGTAGTAATCCATTCCTGGATAGATTCAGGCTATTTAGCAGATGTTTCATCCTGAATTCATATATATATATATATATATATATATATTTTAAGACAGCAGAATTTGTGCCTGGCCAACACTCCTCAGCCTAATGTCAGTCCTGTCTTCTTTACAAGTGGGAGTTGTGAGGAATCTTGGATTACTAGTAGAGTTCTGGCAAAGTTTTTGTGCAAGCCTACTTATGAGGTTTTACAGAACTCTTTTAAAACAAAATTTGAGACAAAACGTGGCTGCCACATTTTAGCTAATTTTGATATGAAGGTAGAAATGGAGGATTTTCTCTACAGTAACCCTATACAGTATGTGCATCCCCTTTTCCACAATCTTCAGTGGATAAGCTATGGCTAACACCCATACAGCTAATATTTCACTTCCACAGAGGTGGAGAAAAAGCTTTCAGTCCCTCCCAAGAAAGGGGAGAACCTTCACTTATAAGCAGGACCAGAAACTTTCACAAGACAACCTGTGAAGACGCCAGCATCCCACCCTCAAACCAAACTACCCCAGCTGGTTAACAAGTTTCATTGGGAGGATAGAAGACAACAATCCCAACCTTTTCAAACAAAGCCTCAATCGGTGCTTCGACATTTTTTCAAGGAAAAAATAGTACTAGGGGTCATCTCCAACGTTTTCAAGAGCATTGGACTTTTTCTTAGGGGAGAGACAGCATAGTCTCGATAGGTCTTGATTGGTCATGGACCTCCAAACTGCCCCACAACACAAATTATTTCAGGAAAAAAACTGTAGAACTAGACCTTAACTCCTTTGTCCAAAATGGTGGGAAAAGGAGCCATGGAGAAATGCCAATTTCTAAAATTCTAAGTCAGAATTTTCAGTGTGCCATAGAAGGACTCCTAATATAAAAGAGCGATACTCAAACTGTCTTGTCTCAACAATCATATCAAATGTGACTCATTCAGGATGATGTCCTCTACATAGGTCCACCAACTACTACACCTATGTATTTGGACCTGTACTATATATCTGAAAGACACTTTGGCACGTCCCTATTGCCCTCATTTCTGGCCTTACCAAGGATTTCAGCTCAGGAAGAGTTCATGCAGGTTCAAAGTTATGTCTTTCAAACACAATACTGTATACAGTACCTCCAAGGGTGTTCACAAAGTTAGCAAAGGCAGTGATCAAACTTCTTCATTTACAAAGTCAGGTCATTGCCTACTTGGATACCTGACTACTCTGGGCAGAGAAAAGGGAGTTATACCTCATATAGGAATCATGTGTTGCAAGTTCTTAGAACATAGGCATCTAGGTAAATTTTTAAAAATCTAGGTTAATTCCAGAAATGACATTCAATTGGAAAAGGCTTGTACTAGAACATGTCAAAAGCCTTATTATGCTTCCCAAAGACATCTTTGAAAAGAATCCTTCATAAGGTCAATTGTTTTCTCCTGAATAGTTTCTCCTCTAGATGCTATCAGGAGAAGATCTTGGGCCCCCTTCACTTCGCTTCAATAATCAACCCAGTTCTGATGACCATGTTGAAAGACTCTGTTGGGTGTGGAGGAGAGTGGCTCAGAGGGTAGGTCGAGACAAGCAATCTTAATTTCCTGGTTATGGCAAAAGAATCCTCAGGCCGTACATCTCACCAAGGTTCCTCCCCCAGTATCCATGATCCTTTATACAGGCACATCCAAGATGGGTTGGGGAGGTTACTCATAGGAGACCTGTGTTTAGGAAATGGTCCCTGAAATTTGCCGCGTTTCGCATAAATGTGTTGGAACTAATGGAAGTTTTCCTGACATTGAAGAAGCTCAGTCTGAGAAGGAACTCTCTCACCAAAATTTTCATAGACAACCAGGCACAGTCTGTTGTCTCAGGAGGTGAGAACCCTGCCCGAGAACTCTGCAATTCTCCCAATTATGAAGCTCCTTCGGAAGAAGAACCTATTCCTCTCTCCGATCCACTTCTCACAGTCTCCCAACTTGGTAGTGAACTCTCTGTCCAGACAGAAGACCCTGGACACAATGGACATTGGATCATGGCTTTTTCAAAGAGATTCTCAAGAGAGAATTGCAAACTTCCCCTTTACATGGCTTTTAATGTGGATCCACAGACAGTGGCAAGGGATGTCATAAACTTGGAGTGGAACAAATGGCTTTTGATTTATCTGGTGAGGGCTGGGAAGTCACTTCCTTGATGAAGGGCCTTTTCATATGCTAACATGATTGAGTTAAGGTATCAATAGAATGTGCTTCATTTCCACGTCATTAAAAGGAATCACCTTTACTTTGCTGAGAAAACATCAAAACACGGTCAAAAAGCACATCCCTATACTGATAGCCAAGGATTACCAAAGGAATCCAACCTCCTCTAACCCAATAGAGGAACCCACATGAGCCATTAAGAACAATAGTAAAATGTACACAGGACTATCCTAATAATGCACACATGGGACTGTATACCCATGTAGGTGTATGAAAGGATGAAATAGTTTGTTCAAATTACTGTATACTACTATAGATGAACTCTCTCTCTCTCTCTCTCTCTCTCTCTCTCTCTCTCTCTCTCTCTCTCTCTCTCTCTCTCTCTCTCTCTCTCTCTCTCTCTCTCTCTCTCTCTCCTTCAGTCAGTAGATAGGCTAGGTTGTTTGATTTATATGTAAAAAATTAAAATCTAATACTAGTATATTAAAACAAACGTAAAATAAGATATAAACTGAACATTTTTCCACAGCGATAATAACGGGAACTGGCTAGCTAATTGTTACTATACAGCACACATGAGAGTTGCAACTAGCCAAACAATTTACAGTACATTAAAAGCAAAGCATATATTGAAATACTGTACACCATTAGTGCCAAAAATAGTTACATAAATTGGATGCTAATTTACTTTAACTTAGCTACTGAAATTTTTTTGTCAACACTTCAAAAAGTTAGTTGCAGGAATGTTGACTTTTTCCTTCTATCCCCAACAGTGAAAAATTTGGTTTCCGTATCTAAACAAATGTCCAGTTGGCATTGTCTTCTTTTCCTTGAATAGTAATGGTTTGCAGTGGGTAACATTTTGTTTGCTAACAGACAAATTTAGCATTGGTGTTGCTATGACATATTTTTAAAGAGAATGAACCTGTTTGTCTTCCTTATAAAAACTAGGGCAGGGAAGACAATGCATCTCTAGTATATCCTATTCTAACAGAAAAGTCCCTCGGGACCAAACAGTTCCTAACCTCATAAAGGTTATTTGTCGGTAACCTTTGTGAAGCTCACATTATGGTAAGGTACAAGCAAGTATACTATAGTGTAATAGTATTATGCTTGGTTGAGATGTAAATTTACATTGTCTATTTTTATTATTCAAGTTCATGGTCTTTGTGCCTTATACTTTGCAATTTTTTATTCAATGTACATTTTCATTTTTTGTTACATACTCTTTAGCTGTTGATTTCTAAATCCTGGTAATATACTCATATTTCAGATGTAACTTCTCCGATATGGAAATTGAGATGTTCTTTGCAAAGTATGATACTGATGGTAGTAGATTGCTTGAGGCCGATGAGGTTAAAAGAATGTTGGCTGACCTTGAAGGACAACAAACTGATATTGATAGTAAGTCAAAAGATATTTTTATTCACAATTTATTTTTCAAAAGGTTTTCTTACCTTCCAGGGTAGTTCTGCATTTAGCATCCTATTTAGAACAGCCATAATTATAATCTTATCGTTTTAAACATGGCTTTGAAATATCTTTGAATGCAAGCTTAGTAACTTGAAAATACAGTACTGTTGTATCCTAAAGTCGCCGAGAAATTGTTTTGAATAATAAGAATATAGTTGGTGTAAATTTAACACCTCAAGAATATAAAAATTCACAGATTCAGTAGAATTATAGCTATGGTAGAAATACCTGTAGTTAGCAGAATTTGTAAATGGTAAATATTGTAGGTAGTTTTCAAGGAAACAATTAAATAGACAGTAAATACACCTGAAGCATTCCTTTATCAGCCCCAAATCTTAATAAAACTGAGCAATTCTAAAGACGTCATTCCTTGTGATGTTAATTAGTAGCTTTGGAACCTATCAAAAGGGCGAGTAATAAAATCACCTAGTATGTACTAAGGACCCAGAATTTTACAACTTTTTGTGTGATTTTTTATTACATCTTCAGGATTTGATATCACATTATGAGAAGTAAAGTACAGTACAGGTTTTAGTTTTTCTAATTACTAGATTAGCATCTCAACTGTAAGCATAATTTTACATTTTACTACAATTAGCTTTGACCCTCCATCCACCCAATACATACTTGAATGTAGCATAAATTTTAAAACCATATTATTTATGATTTGGTCAAGAGTATTTTACCTGATTCATCATTGTACAGACCTAGCTTATTCAAACTGTTTTTGGAAAAAAATTGTGTTACAGGTTTCAACTATTTTGCCACATTATTTTTAGCATAATCAATATTGGCTGCTCTGATGATTGTTTAAGATATGCTAGTTTCAAACTTTTAATTCATTTTCCAGATATAGAGCTATTAATTAATGTCCTTAGATGTGTAGTGACTAATCAGATCTCTTTATGTATGTTTTTTAATGTGAGGTATAAGATTTGTTATGAACATGATATACTAATTCACTTTCTAAATTCTTTATGCTAAAGATGGCTTGAATTTAAATTTAACCATTCCTTTATATATCATTCTTTATTCTAGCACTCAACAACAGTAAGTTACTATTTTACAAATAATAAAGTTTTGTAGAGGCTGTTATCTTTTGCTGGAGCTCACAAGGCTTATTTTTGTAGAATTAGAGCATGCGTAGTATTTTTTTGTAACCTTAGTGTTTAGTAGATTATTTTTTGTGAATATTTGTAGAAAAATAGTGAAAGGGAACTATTATTTCTTATTACTGTATATTGCTTATTTTGAGAATATTTTTGAGACAAGGTATTACTTTTTTGATGCCTACATGCATTTTTTTGTATTGATGTACGTACTATGTTAATCTCTGTACAGTATCCTATTTTTCTTAAAAATTAGTTGTAAATTGCAGGAGATTTTATGCACTACAGTTTGACATTCAAATAGCTGTACTCTTTTCTTCTTCCTCTTTTGTAAAGAATAGAATTATAAACTTATAGTGCAGTAGGCTATTCACAAAAGGAAAATAAGGATACGGTACCAAAAAGATTGTTGAAGTTTAATTCTTAGAAAGTCCCTTTACATCATGAGGTGTTTAGAATTTTTAAGTAACCAATTATTTGGTTTAAATTAACCAGCTGTCCCTATACCTGTACTTCCTACACATGCCATTTAAGGTCTAAAATATTGCAATATTTGTGGAGCAAACAAGGTCTTTAGAGGAAATTACAGTAAACCTATTTTTTTATATGAATTATAAGGTTATCTGTACCTAAATCCAACCATTTATTTTGCTGTAGATAAGAACAAGATGATTGGAATAGACTGCTACC
>NC_090739.1:75673062-75715562 GCF_036898095.1 Palaemon carinicauda
CTTACAGAGGTACATTATCAAATATTTTTATTTCTAGGAAAATAAAAGACACTGGAAAATTTATTCGGTTTCATGTAGAGCGAATGAGATGCACATACATTTCATGTATTTATTTCTATAGACAACAATAAATACAACAACGAATGTATCATGAATAGAATCTTTTATGTAATCAACATCTTTAATAAATATATATACTTATATCCTGTAAGGGAAGAAATATATATTAGTAAAACACAGGTGCGACTCAGTATTGTGAAATTATCAAATTGATTTCACTTAGATGTTTGATATGTTTTAACACTGTGTACGAATGTTCACATGGCACTGGTGTTATTGGTTAGATTCTTTACCTATATAGAACAGTCCAAGAATTACCATAGTGATTCTCATTAAAAGGTATCACACACAAAGATGCTAATACCTGTTCACCCTTTACACTGTTAAGTCCCAAATAGTTCACTGTTCATCGCAGCACTAGACGACAGGTTTTATAACACTACCTGCCGCCACCACTTGCTTCGCATAATGTTCATAAAAGACTAGAGGCTTTCCAACCAGTATATGAGTGGAGTATATCAAAGTCCATATGCTGAAAGAAGTTCAGCGAGGAAACAATTTTTCTATGATCATGTCCTGCGGATGTACTGTCAGGATCCGGTCTGCGAATAAAGTAGGCGAGTTTTACCCTCAGTTGTTTTAGGGATAAGTTTGATCCTGAGGTTTCGCCTATGAAGAGCTGTCCTTCCTTGAAGTCTGAAGTTCTTCGTAGATAGACCTTAAGACACTCTACTGGACATAGAGAGACATCTTCCTTTAGAGGGCAGATTCTCCAAGGACCCCACCTCTTGGTGGGAAGCTCGTTTTTGGCGAGAAAGGTAGGATTAGGAAAAAGATTCAGTTCTCCCTCTTCTGTGAACTGAACATGGCCCTCGTTTCTAGATAGGGCCACTATTTCACTAACTCCAGCCCTTGAGGCTATAGCAAACAAGAATATCACTTTCTGTGTTAGTTCCTTTAGGGTACAATCTTCGTTGTTCAAGTTCGAAGCATAGTGCAAGACTTTGTCCAAGGACCATGATATGGGCTTTGGAGGGATTGCTGGTTTGAGTCTAGCGCATGCTTTCGGAATCTTATTGAAGATTTCATTTGACAGGTCCACCTGGAAGGTGTAAAGAAGAGGTCTAGTCAAAGATGACTTACACGTAGTTATTGTGGTGGAAGCCAGGCCTCGTTCATGAAGGTGGATGAAGAAGGAAAGGCAAAAGTCTATCGATATTTCTGCCGGTCTGTTTGCTTTGACAAAGGAGACCCACTTCTTCCAAGACGATTCATATTGTCTTCTGGTTGACTTTGACATATTCTTCTATAAAGTCGATGTGATCTTTTGAGATCCCGAACCTTTTCTTAGCTGCTAAGGCGAGAAAATCATACCATGTAGGTTTTGGGTTCTCCATGATGAAGCATAGACAGTCGACTTCTGAACCAGTTGGGATAGAACTGCATTCGGTAGAGGAAACACCTTTATCTTCAGTTCTATCACTAGAGGGAACCAATTGCTCTTGGGCCATTTGGGGGCCACTACTGCTGCCATTCCCATGAAGGATCTCAGCTTGTTGAGGACCTTGAGCAGGAGATTTGTTGGTGGGAACATATAGAAATGGTTCCATCTGTTCCAATCGAGGGACATGGCGTCTGTCGCTTCTGCCTGAGGGTCCTCGTATGGGGCCACATATCGAAGTAGTTTCTTGTTGTCGCTCTTTGCGAAGAGGTCGATCTGGAGTTCCGGGAATTTTTCCAAGATGAAGGAGAATGAGTCTGCGTCCAAGGACCATTCTGTCTCTATCGGTTTTCGCCTGGATAGAGCGTCCGCCATCACATTGCGGAACCCTTGCGGGTGAACTGCTGATAATTGCCATCTTTTCTTCCTTGCCAAACGAAAGATGGCCAGCATCATGTGATTGATGTCGGGCGATCTCGAGCCTTCGATTGAGACATTTCACTATTACTTCGCTGTCCAAGACCAGCCTGATGTGGGCTGATCTCTGCGGGGATAGTTTCTTCAATGTTAGGAAGACTGCCATGGCTTCCAGAATGTTGATGTGAAAGGTCTTGAACTGGTGCGACCAGTTCCCTTGTACTTTCCTCTGATGGGAATGACCTCCCCATCATTCTGGTGAGGCATCTGTGTGGATGACCACTGAAGGTTGAGGTGGTTGTAAGGGAATTGTCCTTGTTAGGCTCTTGACCTTTGACCACGGCCTTAGAAGCGATCGCAGTTAGGTCGGTGTCGATCTCTGTTGATCTCTTCGAGCATTTGATGCATATCTTCTCCAGACTCTGACGCATCCTTCAGTTGTGCTTTCAGCACTGGGTCTGTTACTGCTGCAAACTGGAGAGAGCCCAGTACTCTTTCCTGTTGGCGTCTTGAAATCTTGTTGGATTTCAGTAGTCTCTTGACAGAACCCGCAATCTCTCTCCTCTTCTTCGGTGGAATGGAGAGGCGGTGTACTGCAAGTTCCAATGAATTCCTAACCATTGAAACTCTTGTGCTGGAGAGAGGCGAGACTTCTTGTTGTTGATCTTGAAGCCCAGATGATCCAGGAACTGGATCACCTTTGTGGCTGCCTGCAGACAAGCTGTGTTGGATGCTATCCACACCAGCCAGTCGTCCAGATATGCTGCTACCTGAATGCCTTCTAAGCATAGCTGTTGGACGACGGTGTCCCCTAGTTTTGTGAATATCCTTGGGGCTATGTTTAGTCCAAAGGGGATGGCTGTGAAGACATAATTTGTCTTCTGTAGTTTGAATCCTAGGTAGGAGGAGAGGGGGCGGCTGACTGGTAGGTGCCAATAAGCATCTGATAGGTCTATGCCCCTTTTGGTAACAGGGTCCTTATGTGTTGTAGGGTTAACATCCGGATTTTGTTGTTCTCGATGAACTTGTTGAGCAGAGACAAATCTAGAATGACTCTGAGTTTGTCCGAGTCTTTCTTGGGAACACAAACCAGCCTTCTCTGGAATTTGATGGACTTTGTTTTCCTTATTACCTTTTTGTTTAGGGGCTCTAAGGTATATTCTTCCAATAAGGGGGTGGAGTGTTGGAAGAATTGAGGAAAAGGGGGTGGAGTTTTGTTCCATTTCCACCCTAGTTCATTCTTGATTAGGCTGTGGGCCCAGGGATCGAAGGTCCAATGATCCCGAAAGTGGAAGAGTCTTCCTCTTACCTGGAGCATCTCATTGTTGAGATGATCCAGAGGGTTTGTTACCCTGACCACGTCCTCCTCTACCCCTTGAGGGGTTTCTTGAGGAGCCTCTTCTTGATCCTCTACCTTTAGGGCGAAAGGTAGTGGTGTGCCTCTCAAAGCCTGGGTTAAAGGGTGGTGACTGAGCTACCAACTGCGGGGGCACCATTTGGAAGGTGGTTTGCAGCTGGGCAACCATTTGGGGCACTGCGGTCATGGTAACCGTAGGATGCTGTGCAGGCCTATGAGGTACGCGTGGTTTCTTCGTCTTCCTCTTCTTGGGTTGGGGACCAGCGTCAGAGGATGATTTCCTCTTGGAAGACATGCCCCACTTTTGGAGAAGGTTCCTATTCTCCGTGGCAGCTTTGGCAACTACCTCTTGGACTGCTTCTTTTGGAAAGAGGTCCTTGCCCCAGATACATGAAGTAGTCAACTTCCTGGGCTCGTGTTTGACCGTTGCATTGGCAAACACGTGCTCTCTACAGGCCCTCCTGGCCTTTACGAAAGCGTACATGTCCTTCACTAGGGTAGCCATGTGCATCTTGGCTAGGACCGTGTACATATCTGGGGTGCTCGAGAGGCCTGCACACATCTCCATACAGTTCTGGAGAGACAGAGAGGCAGCAAGTCTCTCTTTTGTCTACTGTTCCCTTCTTATAAGATGTTCCGACAACTTTGGAAGGTTTTCGTTGAACTGTCGTCCTGCTACCTCTGGATCCAGTTTCGAGATTGAGAAGGTTAGATGAACCTCGTTCCAATCCTTCTCGCAGGTAGGCAGGGCTAGAGACAATGGTTTGTATTCCTCTAGCGTAGGGCATGGTTTGCCCGCGTCAACTGCTTTTAGCATGCAGTTGAGAGCTTTGGCTGAAAAGGGAAAAGCTCTGGAGGAAGGAGCAAGAAAGGTAGGGTGCCTCTTGCTCAAAGCAGAAACCTTCAAATTTGTATAGCTGGCTTTCTTCAGGTTACTCATCAAGAAAGCTTACGTCTTGTCATGATCAAAGATCATGACCTCTTTGGGTTCCATCTCCTCTCAAGATGCTGATTCATCCCGCAATCTCACGAAGCATTCTGGGTAAGCCGAAATGGTCTGCCAGAATTGGAGATCTTCGAGGGGTTTGGCCCCCATCTTCTCAGATATGTAAAGTTTCCCATTCATCATGGGCATAAACCCCGCATACCTCCAGTGGTTGGTTTCGGAGCATTGGGGTAAGTCAGAGACTCTGACACGCTTGTGAGCGCCGCTGAAAGCGGCCTAGCATTGCGCTTCTCTGACTTCCTTCCTCATCTCTTGCTGTTCCTTACGTATCGTTTCCATCATTAGCTGCAGCTGTGCCATGAGTGCCTCGCCCTTGGTTAACAGCGGGTCCGATTGAGGAGTTGGTGTCAAAGAGGTTGACGGCACAGGTTGATATGCCGTCATTGAAAACTGAGGGTCCTCCGTCATTGTCGATACGGATCCTTATTCCTCCTTGGGTGGCTGAGCCACCTCTTCTTCAGGATTTTCTTGTAGAAGATCCTTTTCGGTGTCTGAGGACACTTCTGACATCCGTTCTTGATGGATGTCCATGCCTTCGAGAGCCTTTTGATGTCAGCCTCTATCGTCAGTTGTATGAAGGGAGGCTTGACCTGAGCCTGAGGCACAACCGTGTCGGATTGGGCCTTAGGGAACAGAAGGCTTCTCATCGCATCGTTTGGCAGGTAAGGTCCCGGAGAGTTCTTCTGGATCCCTCTTACCCACCTTCGAAGCGTTTCCCTCGCAGTATCCCTCGACTCCGTTGTCTGGGGATCACCGAAACCATCGGTCATCAAGGCCGAGCTGACGGTGCAACCCTGCGGATCCCAATACCTCAGGGTTTCAGTTGCGATGGAGCAGGGGCATGAGACCTGTACATCTTGTTGCCACAAAAGTCCCTGCTTTTGTGGTTGCAGTGCATGACTGCACACTTCACCTTGGGCTCCTCCTGTAAGGAAAGAAAGAGTGAAATGGTTTTGGGGTAATTTATCACACTGATAAATATATTCACATGCATTAAATAATAATCATTACTATTATTAATATAGCTTAGGATATTAAGCTAGAAAAAAAATAGGAAAGACACATATCTGTGTTTCCTGTCCTGGCAATTGCTGTGACCTCCCCCAATACTAATATTTTTAATTTCCTTATCAGGGAAAATACATGGTGGAATAGCTCTATTATGTAGAGCTGAAGTCAGTGGGAAAATACATGGTGGAATAGCTCTATTATGTAGAGCTGAAGTCAGTGTATACTAACACTAACTCCACCACAAGTAAAATATTAATACTGCAGGGTAATTATTGGTGTTCCAATGATCTAGGATACATCAGAATGTTAAAGGAATGCTCCACCTCAATATTTGTTAAGCGGTCACAACAATGGACTGTGAAAGGATACACAGAGTATGTTGGAAATTCATACTACTGTATTATTATATACTGTAGTTTTCTAACTGCTGTTTTGTTATACTGCAGGAATACTGGCTACTGTATTATCTTATACTATAGTTCTGCCGGTATGCTACTGGGCTAGGCTAGTACCTGGTGGCACTAGCCAACAGAGAAAGAGAAAGAATGGAGAGAAGGACTATCATATTAGTATAGTTTAGTACAATAATAGGGTTGTAGGGACTACTGTCTCTACTGCCTTCTTTCCAGAATGAGGTTTCAAATGGAAGGGGAGAGAATGTATTGATTCTAGCTTCCATCCAGCCACAATTTCTGTTGCCGGCTGCACTGCCAGTTACAGGGTTTGTGGATGGCAGTCCAAGGGAGGACTGAAGAATACTCAAAGTTGTAATGGGTTTCCCACCGGCAGCCGTCAGGGCCGGCTCAACCTTTCCTGGAGCATTGCTTCCGTTAGGGAGATGGTCGAAGTGGCAACCTAACAGCCTTTGTAGGAGCCCGGCCATTAACGTGGTCAGCCCGGCAAGCGGGGTGATTGTACGACACCAGCCACAGGGATCGTAACGGCCTAGGACAGAAAGGGAGGGGAAAGGGTCTTATATTTTACATTGAAAGAAGGCGGCAGCTATGCTTCCAAATTTCGGCTGCAAATCAAGGAAACATGGTTTCCTATGTCTGCGCTGTCTTAGGCGGCATAGGAATAACGATTCCCTAGCCTGAGACATTGCCGGATATAAGACATGTCTTCTAGTCCATAAGGGAGAAAGGTGGCGGCAGTTGTGCTATCCATTTTCGGTTGAGGACTAGGGAAGCCGGGCTTCCTATGTCGGCAACGGTGTAACCGGCAGGGGAATGACTAATCCCCTATCGGTAGCATTGCCGGCAACAAGACAGAATACCCTGAGTTACTGTCTTATTTCAAAGCAGGCATACTCGCCAACAAAGAGGATCGACAGAAAACACTATCTCAGTCAAGCCGGAGTACACTACTCAATGGCAATGACGAAAGATAGGGTTGTCGCCGGGGCTGGCGGCACTCAGGGGGAAAGAAGGGTTTATCCTCATTTCTCTAAAACAGAGGAGTATCGAATTATGATAATAATTCTAGGAGATATTTATATCTCCGACCGAATTAATAAAACGATACCGGAGGTTAAACGGGGATAACGTAACTAAAGTATACTAAAACGCGTTAGGCTAGCCTAACTTTTGTCGGGATCTCGGTTACACTAGTACCACCGAGGCCCTATCGTATACGATCGAAACGTTTTATCAGAAGAGGAAATATTACATGTGTAAATCTTATCTTCACTAGTATAATTTTGCCTAAATAGCTAGAATTTCTTTATAGCTAAGTACCGGGAAAGTCGTACTACTAACTAAATAAAGCATTTAGGGTATCCACTTGCTGTTTTCGCATTACCTCTGGCAGCTTCACCTTGAACTTTAATGTTATGATAATTATCATGCTCCTCAAACCTCTTGAACCAATTGGTCACAAATGCTCCACCTTCACTCCCTTCCCCTTTTATTTTATTGAAGTCCAACATTTTTTTTTTGCTCTCTCCTGAATTACCTTAAGAGTCACTGAGATATGTCACTGACTGTTATTCCAGCCAAAGAACTTTCCATCTCATTAATGACACCACTATGCTGCTTCTTAAACACTATCGATTTCACAGGAGCAGATTCCTTCCCATGTTTGGATACAGTCTTTATGTTTGGTAATCTGCAAGACTGTCAAACATCTAAGTTTGATTGTGCGGCAGATGCTTATTTTGGGTGTTTCTCCATTTTCTGCCTGGTTCACAATCTCTAACTCCACTTCCATGGTAATGGGTTTCCTTTTCTTTGATACACTACCATCATTGATTTCCTTATGCTTGGGAGCCATGACGAAGAGCAAAATGTTATGGGGAAAAGTAACCAGCACAGAGGAAATGATGATCCTGTTGGTATATGCTCAAGCACAGAGGCAATATAAAACCAGAACAGCTGAACAACGGCAACGGAGGAACCCTCAAATGCATTTTTTTTTGCTCAGGGACCACATTACTGTTATTTTTTCTGCCACCAAAACAAAATATTGGTCCACCAGACTTGCACAAACTAGTCTCGTCATTCTTCAAAAGCTTTGGAGGTCGAAACACATTTTCCTGTTAACTTAAGGAGAGATGCATCGTAACCCGAGCACTACCTTTATACTTTATTCTTGATCATAATTAAACTCTTGACTTTAAATCTACTATAGAATTATAAATTAACTGTATGTATATAACTATTTTGGTAGAATCAACAAAAGAAATGGCTTCTAAAGTTCTGTCTGACGCTTCTACAATTTCATAGAATTCTTTAGCATAGAATGAAAAATTTTCCAATCTACAGTTGACTGCTTTGCTTGTTTGATCAGGAAATCCAAAAAGAATTAAATTTCTGATTCTACATGCTAAAATTTAAAATCACCTGTACATATGAATTGTGAGGGAACAACTCCAAAATGTAATTCATAACCTAAAGGAGGCCTACCAGATTATTTTTGGACGAATATATTTTTTAGGTAATGAAAATTAGTAAATTTGCCCAAAGTCATCTATGGCATCCTATCTATTATGATGGCAATTTGTAGGGCAAAATATTAAGAAATAACGGCGATATGAAGAATTTAAAACCCCGACCCCCTCAGTTTTTAAAAATGAGGGTGGTATACAGTAACTTAAATTTGACCTAGACCTTATTTTTAGACAGCTATTTCTTACATTAATGAAAATGAGTAAATTCAACCTAATTCATCTATGGCATACTATTTATCATTAAAACTTAATTTCTATGTATTTTTACCCCAACACATATGGAACGAGTGCCATTTGTTATCCCCGGGAGTGTAAAAAACAAAAAGAAAATGCTGTTTTTCATGGTTTCACTTTTTTCCCATTCAAATGTTTATAACTTTCTTATTTGAAAATAAAATTCAAAGATAAGTATACCATTTTGAAGAGGAAAAATACTATTTTTTGTTAGGAATAGATTTGTTTATAAATGAAAAGCAAAGCACGGGAGTTCAGAATTTAACTTTTTCAACAAGAAATAAAAATATCCAAAACGATTTTCTTTCGTATTGTCAAAAAAATTATTCCAAGAGATCCTTCTCCTAATATATTTTCTTTGTCAGTAAGATTTATTGCAATAGCTCTAGAAATAAATTACTAGAGTTGATTTGAATTTTTTTTTTCTTTAGTCAAATTGAAACTAATCAACCAATCAAATTCAAATTTTTTCAGAATGATTACCTAATACACATATTTGAACTGTATGAATGCTATCAAATTCTGATTGGAAATTCATATATGGCAGTTGTCTGCCTTTAGAAAAGGAATTTCCTAAATATTTTCTTCAGAATTTAAGGGTAATGGCTGAACAGACTGTAAACCTAATTTGTTATGTCCACTAACAAGAGTTAACCAATTCTTTTTTTTGATATAGACATTCCTCGCGAAAGTTTAATACACCATGGGTAGGAACCAAAACCTTTATTATATGATATCCATGAGATGGAGCAACACTAGCACTTGGCTGTACTGCATACACATTCGTTACACCTCTTGTTGACATACCCAATTTGAAAGATAGATACAGTATACACAAAGAGTTTTAAACATTCAACCTTTTCCTTCATAAAGAACTCAATATACTAATCTTTCTCTGCTTCTTTGATTTATGTCCAACAACTCTCCTTCAGGGACTAATGAGCTGGTACTTTGGTATTAGAGTACAGTACTTAAGAGCTTAAGATCAGGGGAAACCTTTTGTCATTCAAAGTTTGGGGCATAAGTTTTAATAAGCAATTCTATCTTTTCAAAAGATTAATATTAACCAACATGATGGAAATGGGTACATGCATGGAATAGCTAGCTGGCAAGACCTCTACCTAGGAAGAACAATTAGTAGAAAAATACACCAGCTCTGCATAGGGGACTGGCATAGCCTGATCCCCTGAAGAAGGAATAAGTTCTTACAAAGCATTTGGATCCTGAAAAACTTAATAGTTTGGACTATAATAAGAGATTCTGATATTTATAGAAAGCTGTTGACTCAAGTATCAACTGAAAATTTTGCTATGCACAATAAATGGATCCATGCAACTAAAGAATGAATGAGAATTTAAGATGCTGGCTGCTGGAATGTGACATTGTTTTCAGTAGAATACTGTTCTATTTACCAGTACATTTTTCTAGCCAAAACAAAGCGCTTTACGTATATGTCATGGAAAATTTATCGTTTATTTAATTTTTTTTATTTTAATTAAAGAATGAACAGCACATGAATTCTGGAAAGTTTTATTGGGATGAGCTTATATTCAGTATGAGTAATAGTGTATGGATAATTAAAATGCATTACAGTATTAACCAAATTTGTTGATGGTGTATATAAGGACAGAAATCTATGTGAACTTCATGGTATAGTATTTTTATTGCAAGTGGTTTTCAATTAATGTTACTGTTCTGTGACATAATAGGCAAAACTCTTATTAGTTACAACATCCAAGAATGCAACACGGAATTTACTACTTTCACGGATTAAAATCATTAATGTAGCTAACTCATTTTGTACAATGTTCTTCTTAATTCATCATATCTCATTACAGAATAAGTCAGTTATGTTTGGGAATCATTAATTTTGGAATTGTTTTTAGCTGTCATGAATGCTTTTTAAATCATGGGCTTGGGTAGCACCAGATAATTACCCTCCAAAACATATGTACTGTACAATGTGAAGTTTTTTTTTTTTTTACCCTTTTCTCTAATTATCATGAAGAATTGGAGAAACATTTTTCAAAGAATTCATATAAATGGAGTTTATTATACCATACATTACTTTTAAGAAATTTTAAAGCTACCACAAAGTTGTTGTAAGATAGGATGTATATAATTATTTTCTATTTGTTTGCAGTGGATGAGAAAACAAAGAGGAAGCAAATGGAGCGATTGGTCCGGGATGAACTAGAAAAAATGGATGGTGATACACGTCCACCTACGGTGAGTAAAGCAGCAAACAATCCTATTATTTAATAAATATTTAAAACAATGAAGTAATTCTTCAATATGTCTGAAAGCTCTTATGATGCATCTACTAACTTTTATCTTTACCACTATGTGGTATTGTATTAGGAATAAGCATAAATATTACATCACAATCTTTACTAATTGATATCCATTTTCTTTAGGTACCCCATTAAGGATACTCTTAATCATAAAACAACCTTAGTTTGTAGATGAAGTTGCTAGGACTAATACTCAAAAAGCAAGCCTCAGGCTGCATTCATTACAGATCAGTAATTTAGATTGGGAGTTTACATAGTCATTATATAATTGTATACAATGATGTGCGAGTCTTAGGAAGTTGCGCAAGTTTGTTTAATGGAAGAATTAAAGCAGGAATTCTGTATATATCAAGTGATTTAAGTAAAAATTCTATACCAGTAAATAATTTTGTTCATGTGAACACAGTAAGCTGTAAATTTCATTCATAAGATTAATATATGTTATCAAATGGTAATACTTGTGCATATATATCCAGCATGTGAATGGATTGATCATTATAATGATAAGTAAGTCAATGTAATATTTGCCGAAACCTCCAGTTAAATGCAGTGTTGAAGCTGTGATATTTTGTGCCTCATGGATAGATCTTTCTAGCCTAAATTTAGAAAATGTCAAAAAGTACTTTTGAAAAATTATTTTGTAAATAGTATTAATCCTATGTTTTAAAAATCAAATCTTATCATGTTGAAAAGTAAACACAACGTGATCAGGGTGTCAACAGATCAAGTACAAAGTAATCAGTAATCCAGCCATTTGCACATGTTGACATTCTGGCATGTTTTAAATAGAAACTTAAGATATTAGAGTCTTATTTCAGATAAAGAGCAGAGATCTGTCCATTATTATAGAAACTTGAAGTTAGTGTTCACCAAAGTTTTTCATTTCGTTTTCTGTTCCTAACAAACTTCGGGAGAAGCGATATTTACAATTGGATATTTTTTGTTAATTTGATTAATTTAGAAAGGTAAATTGGATTATTCTAATGTATTATGTAGACATAGATACAGTATGATGATTTTCAGAGAGGAGCAAGATAATATTTAAGTGAAAGAGTATTTCAAATGATAACCAAACACTATGTTATGAAACAGATATGGTATCTTTATGGGTTTTATATTTACTAATCTGTTCTGTCAAAAGGATTATTATAAAGATACACGATAAATGAAAGATTGATATTTTCGGTTAGCGTATCTTGAAAAATTTCTGGTTATTTATGCTTTTTATTCATTAAGATTTTTATTTTTTTTTATTTTAAGGAATCTTATTTTTAAGATACACATCACAAAATCATTAGATTGTACACAAAATTGTAAGTTGTAGACATTTAGTGCATTATCTTCTTCCTTGCTTCTGTCATATTTACATACATATCAGTAATCCAGCCAAATGTCTGAGGAAGGAAGAAGCATTTAAATTTTTTGATTCAGGAATAAGTATAATATTAATAATGAAAATCTAATGTGAGTGAGTGACATCTAGTCTATTTCTTATTGGCATGCTACTTTAATTATCTTCTAGTAGTTTATTTAAGAATTGTTTCATAAAGATATTAAAAAATAAATTATTTATTCACAGTCACCTGGTTTTCATGTAAATTACCTAACGGAAGGCATCCTTGTTATTAAATATAAACCAAATATTTTAATATTTTAGTAACTAAGTTGTGAAATAGAGAACACTAAGATATTGCTTATAATGTCTCTGAATCCAGAGAAATTTATCATCTTAAAACTTAAAATTCTTCACTCAAGTTCTAGATGCAACAAAGAGCGAGAAAGTGTATAAATAAGCCAAAATACCAAAATTTGCTGTTTTCTGTACGTTATATGTAAATGAGGAAAATTCTAGATTAAATCTTAAATTACATTTTGATCCACATCTATCTCAAAATCAAATAAATTATTCTTTATCTTATACCCAAACCTTTCACAAACTTTTATTTTTAATTCCATCCATAACTTTTGTGAAATATTTGAAGATAAGAATAGAAATTGTTCTGGATAGGTATATCCATCCACTGTATGTCTCAAAATCTTCTTGACTCTTCCTTGATATAATATTTAGCCTATCTTTCTACAAAAGTTAAGCAAAATCCCTCGTGCTGACATGCAAATACATGGTAGAGATGGAAGTATTTAACTTTAGAGTCTTTAGTAATTATTAAATATGGGGTTTGGAGTACATATTTCAACTGGCATCAAATAGAAAGTAAGTCAGGAAAAATGTGAAAACATTTAATCCAACATTTTAATAAGAAAAGCAGCAGGTATTTAGACCTAACAGCATAGATGTAACAAAGCCTTTTAAGATTTCTCATCTTAATTTGTTTGGCAAAAACTTGCACTTGTGCGTGTTGCATAATGTTTTTCATAATTCCAATCATCCTTTACATCCAGACTGTACCATCCTGTTCGTAGTCCAAGGTATGCAGTCTTGATTTCTCTATCATAAGGCTCCATACTAGACAGTATTCTAAAAGTTTTGCTCCTGATGAGAGCAGATTGTGGAATGATCTTCCCAATCTGGGAGTTGAATTGGTGGAACTTCAGAAGTTCAAAGTTGTTACAAATGCTTTTCTGTTGAATAGGTTAGCATGTCTCATTTCATAGTTTTCATATAACATTTATTTTAATGCTACTGATCCTAAAATATTTTGAGTATCTTTTTTATTATTTCTCATATATAGTTTATTTGTTATTATTCTACTTCTTTACTGCACTGGGCTGTCTGCTTTTTCTTTTAGTCATTGGGCTTGTGTCATCTTACTTTTCCATCTATGGTTGTAGCTTTGCTAGTAATGATGATAATACTGAATTGTGATACGGTAATAGAACTAGCCAGGATGTTTATAACTTGATTGTTCCAAAGTTCTCGTTTCATGGTACTTTCCTTCCATGTTGCCATCCAACTTCTTTTAACTTTTACTTCATAGTGCAACTGCAGGAGTTTCTCTCAGTTGCACCTGGTATGCTGAATTGCCTCCCAGGCTCAATGCCTGTGTACTATAGGGAGGTGGAGCCTTTATAGCATTTCATGCAGTGCGATGTATAAATCATTAGAGTCTTTGCAGACTTCTTTAAGCCCTTGTTGCACCCATTTTCTAGCTTTCTGCTTTATCTTCATTCGTGCTTCTTTTCATCCATGTATTTTTTTAACTTCACTTTCACTTCATAGTGAGACTGGGATTTTTCCCCACTAGCATTTCTGTGCTGAATGGGCTCCCTGTCTCTAGCGCTGGTTAATATGTCACAATACCAAAATTTGTAAATCCAATGCAATCAAGATCAATCAATCAATCCACACAGCTTGTTGAGATCCACTCCAATTAGTATCTTAAAAATAACATAGTATTCAGTGCACATAATGCCAGGGGATTAGAAAACTTAACAAAGTTGACTTATAATCAACAAAAAGGATGCTCCCATATTGCTTGGACTTGCAGATAGATTAAGCAAGGTATGGAAATTTCAAGCACATTGCAAACCTATTAAGTGTTGCACAAGTGATGGATATGAGATAGCAATGATGAAGGAAAGAACAGTTAAGTTTTTTGTCCAATATTCATTCTATTTTTGAAGATTTGCTTGTGCCTTTGAGGAAGCCATGTGCCATAGCCGTCTCCTAGTTACTTGCGAAATCATCTGAAGTAGGGCCTCCTTAATTAAAGGCAGTATCTCTTCAAAGGAACCATATGTTGTCCCAATGACATTTTTGTGGTAAGAATAAAGATAAATAGATACTAATAAATCATACCCAAAGATATAAAAAACAAGAGCAATCAGAGATTTCTGACCTACGCCAAAGGTTAAAGGCGTTGTCCATGGCCTAAGATCTATCTGTGGTGGAAATTTCATCAAAACTTGCCAATTTGTTTTGTCATTATCTTTAAAAGAGCAGAAAATGCAAATCCAGATCTGGATCATCTCCAAAATTTAACAGGGATGTCCATGACCTAAAATCTATCTGTATTGAACATTCTGTCAAAATCTTTCAGTAGTTTTGACGTAATCCTGTCTACAGACAGACACACAGAAAAATAAATGAATAAATAAATAAACTAGAATCCAGATCCAGATCATCTCCAAAATTTAATGGGGTCGTCCATGACCTCAGATCTATCTGTGAGAAAAATTTCGTCAAAATCTGTCAAGTAGTTTTGATGTTATCTCTAAAATGAGGAAAATAGAATTCTGGATCTAGAATCCAGATCATTTTTAAAGTTCAATGGGGTCATCCATGACTTAAGATTTATCTGTGGTGAAAATTATGTCAAAATTTGTTGAGTAGTTTTGACGTAATCCTGTCCTCTAACAGACAGACAAATAAATAAACTAGAATCCAGATTGGATCTGGATCATATCTAAAATTTAATAGGATCGTCCATGACCTAAGATCTATCTGTGGTGAAAATTTTGTCAAAATCCTTCGAATAGTAATGATGTTATCTTTGAAATGGCGAAAAATGCAAAATCGGATCTGGAATCTAGATCATCTCCAAAATTTAATGGGGTCGACCATGACGTAAGATCTATGGCGAAAACTTCATCAAAATCTGTCAAGTACCTAGTTTTAACGTGATTCTGTTCACAGACACATGAAAAGTGCAAATCCAGATCTAGAATCCGGATCCGTATCAGTTCCAAAATTTAATGGGGTTATCCATAACCTAAGATCTATCGTCAGTGAAAATTTCAGCCAAATCCGTCAGTTTATTTTGGCGTAATCCTGTCCACAGACACAGACAGACAAATAAATAAATAAATAGACTCAATCGCATAACCTCCTTGGCGGAGGTAATGACAAATTTTTAAAGTAATTTGTATGGAGAAGTAAAACATTGTCTGAAGCTTCCTTAGTGCACAATACCTGCACCACAGTGAGATTCTATAGATGTCTGGACAGAGCCTACTCCGACTCTATGTGCTTTGACCTCAGTTCTTTATTATTATTATTATTATTATTACTTGCCAAGCTACAACCCTAGTTGGAAAAGCAGGATGCTATAAGCCCAGGAGCCCCAACAGGGAAAATAGCCCAGTGAGCAAAGGAAAAAAAGAAAAGTAAAATATCTTAAGAACAGTGACAACATCAAAATAAATATTGCCTACATAAACTATGAAAACTAACAAAACAAGAGGAAGAGGAATTAGATAGAATAGTGTGCCCGAGTGTCCCTCAAGCAAGAGAACTCTAACCCAAGACAGTGGAAGACCTTGGTACAGATGTTATGGCACTACCCAATACTAGAGAACAGTGGTTTGATTTTGGAGTTTCCTTCTCCTGGAAAAGCTGCTTACCATAGCTAAAGAGTCTCTTCTACCCTTGCCAAGAGGAAAGTAGCCACTGAACAATTAAAGTGCAGTAGTTAAAACCCTTGGGTGAAGAAGAATTGTTTGGTAATCTCAGTGTTGTCAGGTGTATGAGGACAGAGGAGAATCTGTAAAGAATAGGCCAGACTATTCGGTGTATGTGTAGGCAAGGGAAAGTGAACTGTAACCAGAGAGAAGGATCCAATGTAGTACTGTCTGGCCAGTCAAAGGACCCCATAACCCTGTAGCAGTAGTATCTCAACAGGTGGCTGGTGCCCTGGCCAATCTACTACCTATAATAGGAAGGTATTGCAGATGTGGCCGCCAAGAATAGGAGTAAGCCCCTCAAACCATACAAGTACCTTGTTCCAGTCTATGGTCAGAGTGAAGGGAACCAAAATCCACGAGTTGCTAAAATATGGTTCCTGACCTGCAAAACCAGAAAAGAGGTAGGACTAGACCTCGCCTTCATATCCCATAATTGGGAGGAAAGGAAGAAACATGCAGTCAGTAGATTACTTGCAGAAGGCTGATCTAAGGTTGAGGTTCAAGTCTGTAGGCATTCTAAACTGTACGTCTGGTGTCTTCTTGAGAAAATGGAGAAACTAGAAC
The DNA here is from genome assembly GCF_036898095.1 of Palaemon carinicauda. NCBI lineage: Eukaryota > Metazoa > Arthropoda > Malacostraca > Decapoda > Palaemonidae > Palaemon > Palaemon carinicauda. Next base: position 75,689,755 of record NC_090739.1, read on the forward strand.
AACACTGGTCTAGAGTTCCTCGTTTGACAGAAAAGAGCCTTGTCTCGCCCACATACCAGGGCTGGATTACTGCTGATGACACCTCAAACCTCTTGGGGCCCTCAGCGAGAGGAAGAGTATCATCACTGGGTTTGAGAAAGACTTTTATCAGTGATAGCACCATGTATAAAGACAGTTCTGCCATAGTTGGCTCTGCACGATGACTTCTCCCTACATGGAAGGTAACAGTCTGCACCTCCACTGAACTGGTACTCTGAGAGACGTCCCTCTTCTAAGATGTCCACGATTAAAGGAGAATCCCTAGCTAGGTCCATGCCAACGGTAACACTATGAGAAAAAACGGCATCTGATTCTCGTTAACTGCGAAGCATGTCCCTCTTCTAGGAAAATTTGAGGACTTTCCTGAGAAGTTGAAGGGGTTATAATCTGTGCAAAACTGGCCATAAGGCAGGCCCAAACAGATGAGAAAGGGGGTGCACTTTTCACGGAGTACCTAGCTGAACAGTGGAGGGTGTCGGGATCTTCACCTAAGACCCTTTTGGGACCTTGAGGGACCTGGAAATGTCTCAAAATGGGAAGCATTCTTGATGAGTGTTTCTCTCGGAGGTAGCTCAGTAAACAACTGAATACGGAAATGTTATTCTAAGGCTGTAGAATGGCTGTCTTAAACACTGACTGCCTCCTGGAATGATGTACATAATGTTAAGAGTTTCAGTCAGGGAAAGGATGACTGGCGGACCATTTTCGATTCTTGGAAATCGTGAATCCGCATGCTCTCTGGGGATACTAAGGGTACCCAGAAGCCAAATACTGTACTCATGTAGTTACAGTATTCTCCCCTATTACTCTTCTGACTGAAGTATACCTGGTAGCAAGGTGAACCTTGAGTACTGTCGAAACCCAGAGATACGGTAGACGTGCAGATCATAGGAAGTGCTATAGTGCCACAGAACCTCCATAGTTAGGCCTGTAGCTGAATGAGCTGTTATTTTTTTATTATTATAGCTATTGTTATCTTAATTTTTATTTTATTGTTATATATTATTATTATTTTATTATTATTTTTATTTTATTGATTATTTTATTAATTTTATTTATTATATTATCATTGTTATTAGTAATTATTATTATTATTTTTGGGCTCAAGCCATGTCGTCCTGATGGAAGGTTCCTTCGGTAGCTTCCTAGGGTATATTTAACTACAGTGGATATTCCCAGAGAATTAAGCTAAAGGTTATCACAGAATTCTAACTTCTGGTGCGAGTACCCTAAAGGTTTCCCTCTAGGATATCGTATATCAACAGGGGACGCATGTATGAACACGCCACATAGCTATCTGCACCCCATATAGAGTTAACACTTCGATATGGAAAGGTGGCTGAGTAACTGAGGAGCCGTTCCAAAGTTACTCTCATCCGTGGCTACTTTTGGTACTCAAGACGTAAACAAACAGGCGCCATTGCTAAATGACGTCACGTCCGTCCTCATCCTTTCGCTTGTAGCTTCTACGCTAAGTCGGATTTTTCCTAAGTGCCTCTTTTATCTGCTTACATCGCCGTAATGTCGCAGCCTTCAGCCTCGCCTTCTTCTGGAAAGTTGAGTACCAGGTCCTAGTATTGTTTAAATAAGCTCTGGCCGTAAAGTAACTTCTATTTTTCCTAAAATATTGTGTTTTGTGGCGGAGCTGTGCCAATACCGGACGCGCCATGACGGCATCGCTGTTCACGTTGCATGCTTTATTTAGTTAGCCAGAACAGCCTTCTCCGGTCCTTTAACTAATTAATATTATTAGTTATTTAGTCTTCATAGCTAGGAAATCTTTATATCGTGTTTTAGAGCTCGTTAGACTACGGTCGCTGTTCGACCCCATACTAGATCGCTAGCTTAGCCCCTAGGCTTGACAGTCTAGTGCTCATTTTCATGCATGATATATATTAGTGTTCCTAAGTTAAGTTATGAAAATTTTGGCATTATTAAATTAGGAAAATTAGTTGTAGCAAAAGATTGGGGGAATAGAGTAGGTAGATGTAAAAGGGAGCTAGTGAGGGTTGAAGAGCTAATAAAACCGGGGGTAAAAAGTAAATATCAGGAAAGGTTGAAAATGGCATATGACGAGGTGAGAGTAAGAGAAACTGGTAATTTAGAGGAGGAGTGGAAGTTAGCAAAAGAAAATTTTGTTGGGATTGCAAGTGATGTATGTGGCAAGAAGGTTGTTGGAGGCAGCATGAGGAAGGGCAGTGAATGGTGGAATGAAGGAGTGAAGGTAAAAGTGGAAGAGAAAAAGAGGGCTTTTGAAGAATGGCTGCAGAGTAATAGTATAGAGAAGTATGAAAAATATAGAGAGCAAAAGGTGGAAGTAAAGCGCAAGGTACGTGAGGCAAAGAGGGCAGCTGACCTGAAGTGGGGTCAGGGACTGGGTCAGTTATATGAAGAGAATAAGAAGAAGTTTTGGAAAGAAATGAAGAGAGTAAGGAAGGCCGGCGCAAGAATTGAAGAGACAGTGAAAGATGGAAATGGAAGGTTGTTAAAAGGAGAGGAGGCAAGGAAAAGGTGGGCGGAATATTTTGAAAGTTTGCTGAATGTTGAGGATGATAGGGAGGCAGATATAATTGCAGTTCCAGGTGTTGAGGTGCCAGTGATGGGAGATGAGAATGAGAGAGAGATTACAATAGAGGAAGTGAGGAGAGCACTAGATGAAACGAGAGTAGGAAAAGCATCAGGTATGGATGGTGTGAAAGCTGAGATGTTGAAGGAAGGGGGTGTGACTGTACTTGAATGGTTGGTGAGATTGTTTAATGTGTGTTTTGTGTTGTCAATGGTACCAGTAGATTGGGTCTGTGCATGTATTGTACCACTATATAAGGGTAAGGGAGATGTGCATGAGTGTTGTAATTCAAGAGGTATTAGTTTGTTGAGTGTAGTTGGAAAAGTGTATGGTAGAATACTGATTAATAGGATTAAGGATAAAACAGAGAATGCAATCTTGGAAGTACAGGGTGGTTTTAGAAGAGGTAGGGGTTGTATGAATCAGATTTTTACAGTTAGGCAGATATGCGAGAAATATTTAGCAAAAGGTAAGGAGGTGTATGTTGCGTTTATGGATCTGGAGAAAGCATATGATAGAGTTGATTGGGAAGCAATGTGGAATGTGATGAGGTTATATGGAGTTGGTGGAAGGTTGTTGCAAGCAGTGAAAAGTTTCTACACAGGTAGTAAAGCATGTGTTAGAATAGGAAATGAGGTGAGCGATTGGTTTCCGGTGAGAGTGGGGCTGAGACAGGGATGTGTGATGTCGCCGTGGTTGTTTAACTTTTATGTTGATGGAGTGGTGAGAGAGGTGAATGCTCGAGTGCTTGGACGAGGATTAAAACTGGTAGGCGAGAATGACCATGAATGGGAGGTAAATCAGTTGTTGTTTGCGGATGATACTGTACTGGTAGCAGACACAGAAGAGAAGCTTGACCGACTAGTGACAGAATTTGGAAGGGTGTGTGAGAGAAGGAAGTTGAGAGTTAATGTGGGTAAGGGTAAGGTTATGAGATGTACGAGAAGGGAAGGTGGTGCAAGGTTGAATGTCATGTTGAATGGAGAGTTACTTGAGGAGGTGGATCAGTTTAAGTACTTGGGGTCTGTTGTTGCAGCAAATGGTGGAGTGGAAGCAGATGTACGTCAGAGAGTGAATGAAGGTTGCAAAGTGTTGGGGGCAGTTAAGGGAGTAGTAAAAAATAGAGGATTGGGCATGAATGTAAAGAGAGTTCTATATGAGAAAGTGATTGTACCAACTGTGATGTATGGATCGGAGTTGTGGGGAATGAAAGTGATGGAGAGACAGAAATTGAATGTGTTTGAGATGAAGTGTCTGAGGAGTATGGCTGGTGTATCTCGAGTAGATAGGGTTAGGAACGAAGTGGTGAGGGTGAGAACGGGTGTAAGAAATGAGTTAGCGGCTAGAGTGGATATGAATGTGTTGAGGTGGTTTGGCCATGTTGAGAGAATGGAAAATGGCTGTCTGCTAAAGAAGGTGATGAATGCAAGAGTTGATGGGAGAAGTACAAGAGGAAGGCCAAGGTTTGGGTGGATGGATGGTGTGAAGAAAGCTCTGGGTGATAGGAGGATAGATGTGAGAGAGGCAACAGAGCGTGCTAGAAATAGGAATGAATGGCGAGCGATTGTGACGCAGTTCCGGTAGGCCCTGCTGCTTCCTCCGGTGCCTTAGATGACCGCGGAGGTAGCAGCAGTAGGGGACTCAGCAGTATGAAGCTTCATCTGTGGTGGAAATGTGGGAGGTTGGGCTGTGGCACCCTAGCAGTACCAGCTGAACTCGGCTGAGTCCCTGGTTAGGCTGGAGGAACGTAGAGAGTAGAGGTCCCCTTTTTGTTTTGTTTCTTGTTGTTGTCGGCTACCCCCCAAAATTGGGGGAAGTGCCTTTGGTATATGTATGTATGATTAAACATACTAGTTACTGTGATGTAAGTGTTTTTGCCTTCGGGGACCATACAAGGGACTGAGTTGGTTTGTGTACCAACCCCCTCCTAACCTAATGTAGGAACCCTTGTGTGCTCCCTATTCCCCTTGCCTACGGGTAATTCCCTCTGGGTAGCCTTGCTTTTCCCCTATTCTATAATAGGGAAAATCTTGTCTTCACCCAGAGTATTTATCGCTTCTCAGGCTACCCTAAGGGAATGAACCCCCCTTAGGGTCGCGCCTGAGACATTAAGAAGGGCTCTGCCCTTCCCCAGTTGCACTTGGTTGGGTTACTCCTTCCTCCCTGCAACTAGCGATGTGTCTTTCAGACTTTCCTAGCCTAGGAGTTGGTCCTCCTAATCTAGGTTAAGCTCTGGGGGCAGACTCTGTCTTATTATAGTTTAGGACAGTACATTAGTACTGTACCTGATCTGGGCTACCTATCCTAGGTTAGGGAGTGTTCTCCCTTGCCTTGGTGGCCTCTCTCATACAGAGTCTACCCATTTAAGAAAGACCCCTACTTCTCCCTCCCCACTCTATCCCTTTGGTGTAGGCCTGCCTACACACCCCTGTCCTTGGTCCTACAACTCTTCCCTTGGGTGGAGTGGTAGGGCTAACCTTGTGCTCCTGCTGAGCTGGCTGCTCTGGTACACATACCCTTCATAGTGTTCTATAAGGGTGGTTGTCGGCAGCGGTCCTGCCGGCGGAGGATTCCCCCTCTTTGAGTGCTCTTTATCCCTCCCTTGGGTTACCTCAGGCTCCCGGCCGTCTGCCGGCCCACTGCCGCCGGATGTTAGGAGTACCTACTCCTATCATGAGTGCACTCTCTCCGGAGGGATGCCGGAGGGGTATAGGATATTACCCCTCCCATCCCTCCTTACCTTTTTCTCTCTCTATCATGGTGCCGGTCCCTTGCCGCCTCTACTGCCGGCGATAACCGCCACTACCTCAGGTGACCTCCATTCATAAGATACCTCCCCTCTAAGACGTCAGCCTACCGCGTGCCGGAGGCTGCCGCCTTTCGTCGGCATACCGCCGACGTCCCACCCCTTATATTTACCTAGCGACAGCCGGCCGACTGCCGGAGTCTGCCGCCCACATGCCGGCAATCTAGGTATCCACTCTTTATATATATATATATATATATATATATCTTATGAATTGAACTAAGGTTCACCATACCGTCAGCCTCCGGCTGCCGGAGCCCGCCACCTTTGCCGGCGATCCGCCGCTGTGCCGGCGGTCGCCACTGTGGTATTGTCCATCTCGGTTGCTCAGTGTGTCTTCCTTGATGTTTTCCACCCTGCAGGACCGGCCTCCGGCGTGCCGTCGGTCTGCTGGAGCCCCCTAATGAGGCGCTAAGGGACATGTACCCCTTCCCTGGCTGCCGGCAACATGCCGGCAGTCAATATGATGCAGCCAGATAGCCTGGCCACCTCCATATAGGTATTGTTATACCAACTAATATAGTGGCTATGATGTTTGATTGCACATTACATTTCCAGCATATTCTGTGCATCTCAGTGCAGTCGATTGCCGGAACCTACATTTTACTAAGGGGTTTATCCTATTTTCCCCTCTCCCCCAAGGCTCTGAGTGGTCTCAGATCCTTTTACACTCTGCGGACAATTCCTTTTTAAGAAGCCTAGCTTGGCTCATCCATACGGATTTCCCTCATTTGAGACCCTCGGGTCCTAAGGAATTGTCTACGGATAAGGTTACGGTAATCGGCTGGGCGGGATTCACAAGTATGTGTCTATCTACTTCCCTTCCTGCTCATCAATCTTGAACATTAATATGCTATTACAGTATAGATTAAGTTATTCTTAAGTCTAGAGTAATGTAAGTCATTCCATGTACTCATGATCTCTTTCTTTTACAGGAGGAGTATGTGAAGTGCGAAAGCAACTTCTGTGGAGTTAAGCGCCCGGACTTCTACGGGCACAAGGCGTGCCGGACCCACGCCCCCTGCGCCGCCAAGAAAGGCAACCTTAAATTCTGGGACCCGCAGAACTGTTCAGTCTGCAAGAGTCTTCTTGACGAGGCGTTCAACGATCCTCCTACCACGGAGGTACGGGACATCGCTAGAGAGAAGCTACGCAAATGGGTGCGTGGCTTCCAAAAGAACGTCTCTGGACCGTATCTTCCCAATGAAGATTTGAGGTTTTTGCTTTTTCTGAAAGCATCCAAGGACTCGGTGGTCCCTCGAGAACAAATTCCCACCGTCCAAATAGTGGTCGAACCCGACATCGTCATGGCACAGTCCATGCGTGAGTGCCATCTTGATTCCGACAATGTGGAACGTATGTCGGAGGTGTCTGAAGAGACGGAGAAGAACCTCATGGGCGAGGAGCTCGACTATGAGGAAGATCAGGTGGAATACCCTGACTCGGAGAACAAGGTCGCTCCAGCACCCCCAGCAACTCCAGCGCCGTCCGAGGAACCTGTTCCTTCGACTTCTACCACCCCGGACCCTCTTCCATCGGCCACTCAAGAGGTCTTCAGAATGCTTGAAGCCCTCATGGACAAGAAGCTGCGTGAGACCCAGGAACAATTCCGGACGACTCTTGTCGGCTTCAAACAACCGAAGAAGATTTCGGTTAAGGACCTCCCCACCTGCTCGGAAGCTAACCCTTGGAGATACGCCGAGCATATGCCAATCACTACTGGCAAAATCTTCATTAGTGAAAGGGTTGGCTCTATTCTTCTGGAAGAAGTGGAGTTCTTCCCGAACTTCGAGGCTTATCCGGACTGTTACGTCCGGCTCAGGTCCGAACCAGCCTCAAAAGAATAGACCGAACCAAAGGAAGTGATAGTGTTCGATCTCGCGAAGGCCCAAGCTATGCTAGCTCAGGCAGTGAAGAGTCGGGGTTTCACAAACTCCAAGATGCCTGCGCAGAGCAAGAACCATCCAACCTTTGTTGCTCCAGCTACTGCGACCTTCCCCTTCATTGAAAAGGCCTTCCAAGCGGTCATGAAGGCTGTGGAGGAAGGGAAGCCTTGCCCTGCACTGGAGGAGTGCAGACCCTTCTCCCTCACTCTTCCCCCCGATGACAGGTACTGGAAAGATGTCCAGCTGACTTTCACGGTAGGGAAACTAGAACCTGATGTGGCTGGTCGTCAGTTCAACGAGAACCTCCCATGACTGAATGATCATCTCCTTCGTAGGGAACAGGATACTAAGGAGAGACTCGCCGCTTCGCTGTCACATCAGGTACAGCTAGAACTCATGGCCGGGGACACCAGAGTCCCGGACTTTTACATGGTCCTTGCTAAGTCACACCTGGCGACTGTGACCAAGGATCTGTACAGTTTCGCTAGGGCTCGCAAAGCCTGTAGGGAATTCGTATTCGCCCATGCAACGGTGAAACACGAACCCCGGAGACTGATTTCCTCCAACATCTGGGGCAAACATCTCTTCCCGTCTACCTTGGTGAAAGAGATAGTGGACAAAGCTGCCACGGAGAATCGGAACCTTCTCCACAAGTGGGGCATGTCCCGAAAGAGGAAGTCCTCTCAGGACGATGGCCCTCAGCCTAAGAGGAAATCCTCAAAACCCAGACCCCAGCAACGTCAACCAAGATGACAGTTTCTGGGTCCCACTACTCCCCAAGTGGCCACGCAGCCACAACAGACCTTTCAACTGGTCCCCCAGCCGGTGGTGTCGCAGTCACCGGTCTTCACCCCTGCCTATGAGCAACATTCTACTACCTTTCGTCCCAGAGGTAGGGGCTCAGGCAGAGGCTCCGGCAGAGATTCTTCTCGCCGTCCCTCCAGAGGCAGAGAAGGAAGGGGAGCTAGCGGCCGAGGTGGCAAACCAGAAGCAATGAAGTGCTTCCGGTGGGAGGAAGACTCCGCCAATTCCAGGATCGTTGGACCTTCGATCCTTGGGCACACAGCATCGTCAAGAAAGGACTGGGCTGGAGCTGGACTCAACCACCCCCATCCTTCCAGCAATTCTTCCAACAGTCAACCCCCCTCCTGGAAGAATATGTCCTGGAACTCTTGAACAAGAAGGTGATCAGGAGGGTAAAGTCAACCAGGTTCCAAGGGAGACTCTTTTGTGTTCCCAAGAAAGACTCAGACAAACTCAGAGTCATTCTAGACTTGTCCCCTCTCAACAAGTTCATTGCAAACAACAAATTCAAGATGCTGACTCTGCAACAAATAAGGACCCTTCTGCCTAACAGGGCCTACACGGTCTCCATAGAGCTGGCGGATGCCTACTGGCACATTCCAATGAATCACTACGCTTCCTCCTACCTAGGATTTCGACTCCAAAGGAAAAGTTACGCCTTCAGGGCCATGCCCTTCGGGCTCAACGTGGCTCCACGGATCTTCACCAAGCTGGCAGACGCAATCGTCCAACAGCTACGTCTTCAGGGCGTCCAAGTGATGGCCTACCTAGACGACTGGCTAGTCTGGTCGACATCGCCCGAAGATTGTCTGAGAGCCTGCAACAAAGTCACCCAGTTCCTAGAGCATCTGGGCTTCAAGATAAACGCAGAAAAATCTCGCCTCTCTCCAGCTCAGAAATTCCAATGGTTGGGAATCCAATGGGACCTTCAATCACACCGCCTTTCCATTCCATAGAAGAAAAGGAAGGAAATAGCAGGGTCTGTCAGAAGGCTTTTGAAATCCAAACGGATCTCAAGACGACAACAGGAACAAGTTCTTGGCTCTCTACAGTTCGCCTCTGTGACAAACCCAGTGCTTCGGGCACAGCTAAAGGATGCCGCGGGAGTCTAGGGACGATTCGCATCCATCGCTCGAAGAGACCTCAAGAGACGGCTTCTGAACAGACTTCGCTTACTTTTAAAGCCGTGGTCAGAAGCAAAGGCCCTAAAAAGGTCCATCCCTCTTCAACACCCGCCTCATCGATCAACATCCACACGGACTCTTCACTGGAGGGTTGGGGAGGTCACTCCCACCAACAGCAGGTTCAAGGAACATGGTCTCCCCTATTCAAGACGTTTCACATCAACATTTTGGAGGCCATGGCGGTTCTTCTCACCCTGAAGAAACTCTCCCCGCCTCCCTCGATCCACATCCGTCTGACTCTGGACAACTCGGTGGTAGTCAGATGTCTCAATCGTCAGGGCTCGAGATCGCCCCAGATTAATCAGGTGCTTCTCCCGATCTTTCGTTTGCCAGAAAGGAAGAAATGGCACCTGTCTGCAGTTCACCTACAAGGATTCCGCAACGTGACGGCGGACGCTCTATCGAGGACAAGCCCAATAGAGTCGGAATGGTCTCTAGACGCAAGATCATTCTCCTTCATCTCTCACCAAGTCCCGGAACTTCAGATCGATCTCTTCGCAACGAGCGACAACAATCAACTTCCTCGATATGTGGCCCCGTACGAGGACCCCAAGGCAGAAGCGGTGGATGCCATGTCCCTGGATTGGAACAGATGGTCCAAGATATACCTGTTCCCTCCTCCCAACCTTCTGCTTAAAGTCCTATCCAAACTGAGAACCTTCAAAGGGACAGCGGCCCTAGTGGCTCCCAAGTGGCCCTGGAGCAATTGGTATCCCCTGGTCCTGGAGCTGCAGCCCATGCTGATCCCCCTACCGGGCCCAGTCCTCTCTCAACAAGTACAGAAGTCGACTGTCTTCGCTTTATCACTGAAAGTCAGGGACCTTCATCTCATGATTTTCTCTCCTTAGCCGCAAAGAAAAGGTTTGGTATCTCGAAGAAAAGCTTAGACTTCCTCGAGGAGTACAAGACAGAGTCTACCAGAAGGCAGTACGAATCTTCCTGGAAAAAGTGGGTTTCCTTCGTCAAGGCATAAAATCCTACGGAAATCACCATTGATTTTTGCATGTCCTTCTTCATTCACCTTCATGGACAAGGCTTAGTGGCCAACACGATTTCCACTTGTAAATCGGCCTTGACTAGACCACTCCTATACGCCTTCCAGATTGATCTGTCCAGTGATCTTCAATAAACTGCCAAAGGCATGCGCTAGACTACGCCCAGCACCTCCACCAAAACCTATCTCCTGGTCCCTGGACAAGGTGCTCCATTTTGCTTCTAGCCTGGACAACGATTCGTGCCCTCTGAAAGACTTGACTCAAAAAGTTATCTTCCTTTTTGCTCTCGGCTCAGGAGCCCGAGTCAGTGAAATACGTAGTGGCATTATCAAGAGAAGAGGGTCATATCCTGTTCGCCGAGACAGGAGATCTTACCCTCTTCCCCGATCCGACGCTTCTCGCCAAGAATGAACTACCCACCAAGAGATGGGGCCCTTGGAGAATCTGCCCCCTGAAGGAAGATGTCTCTCTATGCCCAGTGGAGAGTCTTAAGGTCTATCTTCGAAGAACTTCAGACTTCGGTGGAGGATAACTCTTCAAAGGAGAAACATCGGGTAGCGACCTGTCACTGAAACAACTAAGAGCAAAAATCACCTACTTCATTCGCAGAGCGGATCCTGACAGTACACCCGCAGGTCACGATCCTAGAAAAGTCGCTTCTTCTCTGAATTTCTTCCAGAGTATGGATTTCGAAAGCCTCAAGAGCTTTACAGGCTGGAAATCATCACGCGTTTTCTTCAAGCACTACGCAAAACAAGTGCACGAAGTGAAACATTTCATGGTAGCTGCAGGTAGTGTTATGAAACCTGCTGCTTAAATCTGCATGGAACAGTGAGTTACTGGGACTCTAACTCTACGGGTGCCTGTGTTGACCCTATCGTGATACATAGTGATTTAATGGACACTTAGTGTTTCTAATAGACTGTTCTTTACCAAGGTGAAATGTCATAGAATTTACATGAGTGCCACATGCCCTAGGGCATGGAGTGTTTTTCTTTGAACTTTAAAAGACTGGCGTTCCTCTGGAAACTTGTGTTTCTAAAAAGCAAACTTTTCTTTTCAGACTCAAGATCACCGTCTTTCATTTCTATGTACATTATTCTTTATTACTGTAAATAAATTCTATAATCATTATTGTAATTACTTCCATAATGATCTGTAATCTTAAAAATAAAATGTCTATTTTATTACCATGTGCGTCTCCTTTCGCTCCTATTCCTTATTAGGAAATATATGATTGTTATAGTTTCATTTACCTCTTTAATGATGATCTAAAAGAATAATATAAGTAATTATGTTATATACTCACTTATGCCTTGATAATATTCCTACTCGAATATTAACCTTTGTCCTGTCTCCGAGACCAGCATGATCTCTCCACCAGGTGAGTAGTAATTATGTTATATACTTACTTATGCTTGATAATATTCCTACTCAAATATTAACCTTTGTCTTGTCTCCAAAACCAGCATGATTTCTCCACCGGGTGAGTAGTTCTTCAATGATCGCTTCGAGATGTTCCTATTGTCCACCAGGACTTCCCTGCCAGGGGGGGCAGGAAGCCAGTTCATCATAGAATCTCTGGTAAGGACATGTACTATAATACTGTTCGAAGCCCTTGGCACTTGGATTAAAGGGGAAAAAATCCACGATACATTAATTCTCTGGTACACTTCCATCAGGACGACATGGCTTGAGCCCAAAAAACGGATTTTGAGCGAAGCGAAAAATCTATTTTTGGGTGAGATAGCTATGTCGTCCTGATGGACCCTCCCGTCTCTTCTAGTTCAGCCTTTCAGGCCCCTCCCTGACCTACTGTATCGCGGAGATTGGTAGAAGCTGAGCTCAGGATGAGGAAGGACGTGACGTCATTTAGCAATGGCGCCCGTTTGTTTACGTCTCGAGTACCAAAAGTAGCCACGGATGAGAGTAACTTTGGAACGGCTCCTCAGTTACTCAGCCACCTTTCCATATCGAAGTGTTAACTCTATATGGGGTGCAGATAGCTATGTGGCATGTTCATACATGCGTCTCCTGTTGATATACGATATCCTAGAGGGAAACCTTTAGGGTACTCGCACCAGAAGTTAGAATTCTGTGATAACCTTTAGTTTAATTCTCTGGGAATATCCACTGTAGTTAAATATACCCTAGGAAGCTACTGAAGGAACCTTCCATCAGGACTACATGGCTATCTCACCCAAAAATAGATTTATCGCTTCGCTCAAAATCCGTTTATTATTATTGTTATTATCATTATTATTAATTATTATTGTTATTAATTTCATATCGTTATTATTATTATTATTATTAATTTTTTTATATAATTATTATTTGTCATTATTTTTATTATAATTATTTAAAAAAAAATCTTTTTGTTATAATTATTATTACTGTCGTTAGGTATTATTTTTATTATTAATTGTAATTGTCAATTACTATTATTATTATTATTATTATTATTATTATTATTATTATCATTATTATTATTATTATTTTTGGGCTCAAGCCAAGTCGTCCTGATGGAAGTTCCTATTAGTAGCTTCCTAAGGGATATATGTACTACAGTGATATTCCTAGAGAATTTTACCTTTAGGTCTCCAGAATTCTAAGTCCTGGCGCGAATATCCTTAAATTTTCTCTCAAGGATATCGCATAATATCAGGGACGTATTCTTGACACGGCACATAGCAATCTGCACTCCAATAGCGTTTACGCTTCGAGGGGGAAAGTGGCAGAATTTAGAAGGGGAGTCGTATCAAGGTTACCCTAGTTCCCATACTACTATTGAGTATCACAACAGCGCCATATCTAAGATGGCGGACATTCCTAATTTTGTAGTGATTTCGCTCGGTGGTGTTCCCTGTTGATCTGACCTTTTCGATCGATTTTCAAGGATTATTATGCAATCTCCAGCTTCTTTCGCCTCTGGAATTTTGAGAATTGATTCTTTACAATGTGTGTAATTTAGCTCCTGTCTCACAGTGAAATTAGAGTAATTTATTGTGATTAGGAGCTAGGCCGGTTACCGGAGGCGCCATGGGCGCTGTCGTTCGTTAGGCATGTGTTATTTAGTTAGTAGAATGACATTCCCGGTTAAAATAGCATTAATAATTTAATTATGAAAGCTATTTAGGCAATTTATACTTGTAAAGATGTTTTTGGGCTCAAGCCATAACGTGCTGATGGAAGGTTCCTTTAGTAGCTTCCCAAGGGTATATATGACTACAGTGATATTCCCAGAGAATCAAACCAAAGGTTTCACAGAATTCTAACTTCTGGCGCGAGTACCTTTAAGATTACTCTCAAGGGTATCGTATATAATCAGGGGACATATTCTTGACACGCCACATGGCAATCTGTACCCCGAATAGCCTTTACGCTTCGGGGGGGATACGTGGCAGAATTAGAAGGGTAGCCGCAATAAAGATTACCCTGGTTCCCCTACTAATATCATATCACAACTGCGCCAACTCCCTCTGGCGGCCATTCCTTTATCTGTAGCGACTCGCTACGGTGGTGTTCCCTGTTGATCTGACATTTTCGATCGATTTATAGGAATCTTTATGCTTTCTACGGCTTTCTTCGCTCATATACTGGATGGAAATCATCCAGGGTGTTCTACAAATACTATGCTAAGCAGGTCCATGAACAGAAGCATTATGTGGTGGCTGCAGGTTGTGTATTAAAACCTGTCGTCTAATTCTGCGATGAACAGTTAATTGATTGGGACTATCAATTAAAGGGAGAAGGGGTCAGCACTTTTTAGTGTGACCCCCTTTTGAATGAGTGTTACCATGGTGACACTAACTATGTTCAAAATCTCAGGTGTGGAATTATACAGGTAGCACTAGTGCCATGTGTACGTAGTACACAGTGTTGGTGGAATATAACAGGTACAGAAATTATGAAGAGAAATTTTATTAAAAACTTTTCTTCAGTCTAAGAGTGGCACTCATCATTACTTTCCTTTCAAAAAGGAAAAATAATTTCTGTATATGTCGTATGTATAATTCCTTTATCATGCTACATTCGTTTTACTTGTTGATTCATTTAGTCATTTATTGGAAATAAATGTCTATTAGAATGTAATTGCGTCCTGATTCGCCCGACAATTGCATGTTTAAGATGCCAGAGTTCTTTGACTTACTCATGTAAGTATACTTCATATCATTGTATGCTTACAAACAATGGATATAATGGATACTGATATTGGTTCGGCAATATATACAAACCTTGAGACTGTTTGTATACTCAGTGTATACTTATGTTTGTTCATACAATATATGCTAACCTTGAGGCCCCTTCTCTACCGTCTAAAATGACTCTTCCCTGTAGGGGGCAGGAAGCACTAACATCGTTTATGATTAGTGATGATGACATAACGGTAATGGCATTTGTCTCAAATGGTCCAAATGACCATAGAAATATTGTCCCAAGGTTAAGGCACTGATGAAAATCCACAGATACATTAATGCTCTGGTATGCTTCCATCAGGACGACATGGCTTGAGCCCAAAAAACGCCGCGAAAAATCTATTTTTGGGTGAGATAGCCATGTCGTCCTGATGGAGCCACCTTTCTTTTCTAAAGAAAAGATCTTCACAGTATCCCTCCCGAATCTACTGTATCTAAAGCGCCATACTCAATGCTACAAGGAATGTCCGCCATCTTGGACATGGCGCTGTTGTGATACTTAATAGTAGTATGGGAACTAGGGTAACCTTGATATGGCTCCCCTTCTAAATTCTGCCACTTTCCCCCTCAAAGCGTGAATGCTATTTAGGGTGCAGATTGCTATGTGGCGTGTCAAGAATATGTCCCCTGATATTATGTGATATCCTTGAGAGAAAATTTAAGGATATTCGCGCCAGGAGTTAGAATTCTGGAGACCTAAAGGTAAAATTCTCTGGGAATATCACTGTAGTACAAGATTTATTCATATTAATCGCTGCATCAGAGGCATTAATCTTATAGAAGACCTTTTTAATGGTTCAAATAAGTTTTCTCTACTTATTACCTTATTACATTATTCTGGTAATTACACAATCATGCTAAAACATTGAATTAGATGTCCATAACACAAAAATAAGACTACAATTAGTATAAGGAACTAATAGAAAGTCTTACAAAACAAAGAGATCCCGAGGAAGCGACACCAAAAGACCATATACACAACTGTAGGGGAGCGTCAACAAAGCGGCTGAGAGAAAACCCAACAAGGTTATTGAATGAACGTGTGTCGCTACCTAGAAATCCCAAACAGACAAATATAATACTCAATTTGGGAGCAGGGATCTCCAAAACTCCTGACATCTTGAAAAACACAAAATAACACAGAGCTACGAAAAACACGTCCGAACGTTCACGGGTGCTAACAAGGAATGATGGGAGAAGGATAGGTAGTGGTGGTGGTGGGGGAGGGGGGCAATAGCTGTAGTGAACGACACCTCGTAGTAACGGGGGATTTTTGAGGAGGGAGAAGTCTAATTGGAAAGGGACCTCTGGTAGTGGTATCACTCGCCCCAGTTTTAACACCGACACCCTTTAGGGGTAAGCGAGCTGGATATATTCCTGGCATTCCATGCAACTTTTTTCTCTGGTATATTTAGCAGTATTTATACCTTTGAAATGGTGCTTTAAGGAGCATTTCACTGGGCGACACAGGTTCCTCACCCAGAAATAGATTTTTCCTTCGTCAAAATCCCTTTTTTATGTGAGGGATGGAATGATAAATAAATTTTTACTTTCTTTAATATTTAAGCATAAAGCTACAGGTCATACATAATTTGGAGTTATATTTGTGGTCTAAAAGGCTTTCGAAGGTTGGTGATCAGAGATCAAATATAGGGAAGTGTTATTGTTACGATCTTTGGCGATGCATTTCAGGAGGCAAAGGACGTCTGCTCCTCCTCTGGCATGTGTGAACTGATGAATAGATAGTTGTGAGTAGTATATATATGTATGTCCAGTCGGTACGGGTTGTGTTTCTCATGAGGTGAGTATGCGGCGAGGGCAAAGGTTGTAATGTCATTGGCTTATCTGTGCGACAGAGGCTTCATGACAGGGAGGTTGCTTCTAAGGTCTTCGTAGCTGTCGTGGATGGTTTCATCGCGATCTGTTCTGGATTTAGTGGTTTGAGGGGCAGTACTCCGACGGCAGGTGCAGGCAGCAGGAACATTTCCTGTGTAGTATTGAGAGTATGTTTCTCCTGCTGTATGAGTTTGGCCTCAAGGATAAACAGGCACCATCTAGGGGGGGAGTCACTGCCAATGACTTTCTTATGATTTATTGTGTGCTCTCATATGTTGACACCATGGGCTGGTAGATAATGTTTTTATGACACTGCTGGACATTACAAAACAATATTTTGGAAGGGAGCATCGTGGGGCATTGGTATTGGTATACCAAGATTGGTTTCCCATGGCTGTCTTGCACATGGGGCACCAGATTATTTCTCAGGATCAAATTATTAGTTTTAGTTGATTGGTAAAAACTAAGAAGACAATGCGCCATTCCAAGAGATTGTATACTGACGTTTAGAAGGGTGACCTAAAAAGCACATTTACAAACCCACAGTGCTACCAGATCAAGGGAGCTCCTAATCAATCATACAATGTCAAATGCTGCGCCCCAAATAGCAGGCACCTACATATTCTTGAGGCTTTCCTCATACAGCAGGAGAAACCAACAATTAATGCTGACAGAAATTGTTCCCCATGCCCAACTGCTCTCAGAGTACCGCCATCAAACGACTGAATCCCGAACGGATTACGATGAAACCGATAACGACAGCTGTGAGTAGCTTAGCAGTAATCCCAATGGTATCGAGCCTCTTCCTGAGATCAGACACCTTCGCTCTCGCTTCATAAGAAACGCCCACCCATAACTCAGTGGTTGAGCAGACATCCCTTACTGCATGAAATGCATCTGAAAGAAACTTGACAATAACACTTCCCTATACTTGACCTTGATCGCCAACCTATGAATGCCTTATAGAAAAAGAATTCAACTCAAATTGTGTATAAAAGAATGACTATTGCGAAATTACAGGCAAAAGGCTTATTAGAACCATTGAAAAGCTCTTCTATACCATTTAATTTTGTTAGGAAGCCATTACTTCAATAAAATATTATTATTATTATTATTATTATTATTATTATTATAAATTTATAAATATTGAAAATAGCTATAATAATTATAATATAATTATTATTATCCTTATTATTTATCTGTATTAATTATTATTATTATTTTAATTATTACTTTATTATTATTATTAGTTATAATATATTATTATTATTATTATTATTATTATTATTATTATTATTATTATTACTTATTTTTACTATTATTGTTGTTATTATTAATGATTATTATCATTATTATTGTTATTGATATTGTTATTTTCATTATTAATTATAATTATTGCTATTATCATTATTATATATATTATTATTATTATTATTATTAATAATATTATTATTATTATTATTATTATTATTAGCAGTAGGCCTATTAATAATGATAATAATAATAGTTGTCATTATTATTATTATTATTATTATTATTATTATTATTATTACTTGTATTATTACTTATTTTTACTATTATTGTTGTTAGTATTAATGATTTTTATCATTATTATTATTGATATTGTTATTTTTATTAACAATTATAATTATTGTTATTATTATTATTATTATTATTATTATTATTATTATTATCATTATCATTATTTTTGGGCTCAAGCCATGACGTCCTGATGGAAGGTTCCTTCAGTAGCTTCCTTAGGATATATATGACTACAGTAGATATTCCCAGAGAATTAAACTAAAGGTTTCACAGAATTCTAACTTCTGGTGCGAGTACCCATGAGGTTTCCCTTTAGGGTATCGTATAAGAACAGGGGACGTATGCTTGACACGCCACATGGGTATCTAGCGTTTACGCTTCGAGGGGAAGTGTGGCAAGTATGGGAGGAGCCGTTGCTAAGCTCTCCTGCGTTCCTGTTACGGTACCTAGCGATGTAAACAAACGGCCGCCATAGCTGGCCGCCATCTTGACTGACGTCACATCCGCGCGCCTATCCTCATTCCTTCTTACATAGCGTCTCTAACTAGGTATTTTTTCCCAGTGCTCGCTAAGTAATTTCATCATGTCGCAATCTTCAGCCTCGCCTTCTTCTGGAAAGTTGAGTACCATATTCTTGTATTGTATGAATAAGCTCCAGCCGTAAAGTAACGGCTTTTTATTTTTAAATCCTGTGTTTTGTGGCGGAGCTGTGCCCCGACTGGAGGCGTCATGTTGCGACGCTGCTGTTCGCCTCGCATGCTTTATTTAGTTAGCCAGAACAGCCCTCCCGGTCTTATAACTAATTATCAACATTAGTTATTTAGTGGGTTCGGCTCGGTCCTTTCGTTGGTTAGTCCATACTGCTACGCTTCCTGCATATAGTCGAACTATGGGATAGCATACGACAGTCGGTCTGCCGGTGGAGGACCTCCCTTCTTGAGTGTTCTTCGGTCCTCCCTTGGGCCGCCACTGGCAACAATAGCCGACTGCCGGCTCTCTGCCGCTGGATGGAAGGTCGCACCCTCTCCCTTCCATTTGAACACTTCTTCCGGAGGAAGAAGGGGATGGGTACTGAGTATTACCCTTCCCTCTGTCTCCTCTTATCCTACCCCTCTCTCTCTCAGTGCCGGTCCACTCCCGCCTCCACTCTGCCGGCGCCAGCCGTCATGGTCTTCGGTATCCTACCTGTCTCTTTGAATGATGTCAGTGTCGGTATGCCGTTGGCGGTCACCTACCGGTTGCCGGGGGCTACCGGCTTGCCGGCGATCTGCCATCACCTTAAGGTGTCACCCTAACTCTCTGCCACATAGACTGATGGCTTGGAAGGGTCTCACCTTGATGGGGACTTGCTGGTGCCAGACGAGCTTCCGGCATGCCGCTAGGCTGCCGGCGCCACCAATCTTGGCTTTACAGTGGACAGTCACTCCTTCCTCCTGCCGGCCCGGTGCCGGCAGCGATTATTGTGCAGCTATGGATAATAGCCAGTACACCTATTGTATATTTATACCCTAGTCTGAAAACTATTGTGTATAGTTGTACAGTAAACTACTTCCAGCATATTCTGCGCATCCATGCGCAGTCTTTTGCCGGGATCTAATCTGATAAGGGGGCTTAGCTTATCCCTCCCTTTCCTATACACTGAATGAATTCAGCTTCCCCCTCTCACCGTACCTAATTCCCCAGAGGAAGCCTAAGCTTGGCTCATCCAGCACGGATGTTCTTCCTCCTCCCAGGGCCCATGACGGCCCTCTCGAATTAGTTACAGTGTGGGGTCATGGCAATTGGCTGGGCGGGATGCACAAGTATGTGTCTTTCCTACCTCCTTTCCAGCTTACCTATCCTAAGCTTATACATAAAAGGAATCTTATATTATAAGTTTAATAACTTTATTCTAATCTAAGATTACTGTAAGTCATAATTGTATTGACTTCCAAATACTAATTTTCTCTTTCTTTTACAGGAGGAGTACGTGAAGTGTGACAGCGCCTTCTGCAGCGTTCGTCGCTCTAACTTCTACGGCCACCTGGTGAGCCGAACCCACGCCGGCTGTTCAATCTCGAAGGGAAATCTTCGCCATTGGGATTCGCAGGTCTGCACTGTCTGCAAGAACCTGCTCGATGAGGCATTCGATAACCCTCCGTCAGCGGAGGCCAGGGACATAGCCCGAGAGAAACTGCGCAAGTGGGTGTGTGGTTTCCAAAAGAACACCACGGAACCCTATCTCCCAAACGAGAAGATGAGAGCCTTGCTCTTTCCTAAGGCATCTGCGGATGCCGTTATTCCCAAGGATGAGATCCCCTGTGTCCAACTGACGGTCGAACCGGATGTTTCGGACGCTCTCCAAGGCTGTCATATCGACAAAGTGAAGAGGATGTCAGATGTGTCCAAAGACACTGAAAGGACCCTGATGGCTGAGGGTCAAGAAGAAGAAGATCAAGTGAAGACTCCTGATTCCGAGGGCGAGATTGCCCGATAACCCTCTGTGGCTTCCGTTGTGGTTTCGGAACCAGTTCCCTCTACATCTGCCACTCCAGTACCTGCAGTGGTGGGCACCCAAGATACCCTGCAAGCTTTGGTGGCATTCCTGAATGAGAAGTTCCGCCAGAGGCATGCGGACCTTAAGAGGGAAATATTGAGTATGAAAAAACAGACGCCGAAGAAGATTAGCATCAAGGATCTTCCCTCCTGCTCAGTTACCAATCCCTGGAGGCATGCTAAACACATGCCCATCACGACCAGACGCATCTTTATCAATGACAAACTAGGCGCCATCCCCCTCGAGGAGATGGAGTTCTATCCTAGTTTTGATGCCTACCCGGACTGTTACGTCCGTATTAAATCCAAACCAGTCTCCAAGGAGGAGACCGAACCTAAGGAGGTCATAGTGTTTGACCACTCCAAGGCTCAAGCTCTTCTGGCCGACTACCTCAAGAGCAGGGGCTACACCAATTCCAAGGTGCCGGCCCTGAGCAAGAAACACCCGTCCTTTCTTGCTCCTCCCACCATGGTCTTTCCTTTTGCCGAAAAGGCCTTGCATTCAGTGTTGAAGGCGGTGGAGGAAGGAAAACCCTGCCCTACATTGGAGGAATGTAGGCTTCTCTCCCTCGCCCTACCTCCCGATGATAAAAGCTGGAAAGACATCCAGTTAACTTACACGGTTGGAAAGCTGGAGGCTGAGGTCGCTGGACGTCAGTTTAATGAGAACCTCCCCAAGCTCACCGAGTACCTTTTGCGTCGAGAGCAAGACACAAAAGAGAGGCTGGCTGCCTCTCTGTCTCTCCAAGTACAGCTTGAGACAATGGCCGGGGACATTCGGGTCCCAGGCTTCTACATGGTTCTTGCAAAGACCCACCTTGTCACCTTGCTGAAGGACTTGTACAGCTTCATCAAGGCCCGGAGAGCCTGTAGAGAATTCGTGTTTGCGGATGCCACCGTCAAACACGAACCCTGGAAACTGATTTCCTCCAACATCTGGGGCAAATATCTCTTTCCTGTGGACCTGGTGAAAGAGATTGTGGACAGAGCCGCCACTGAGAACAGGAACCTTCTCAACAAGTGGGGCATATCCCGAAAGAGGAAATCTTCTCAGGATGATGTCTCCCAGCCTAAGAAGAAGTCCAACAAGCCCCGACCCCAACAGCGTCAGGCCAAACGCCAGTTTCCGGCACCCACTACTCCCCAGCTAGTGGCCCAGCCACAGCAGACCTTCCAGTTGGTCCCTCAGCCAGTGATGGCCCAATCACCAGTTTTTACCCCAGCCTATGAAAGTCAATCCACTACCTTTCGCCCCAAAGGTAGAGGCTCCGGCAAAGACTCCTCTCAATGTCCATCCAGAGGGAGAGGAGGAAGGGGAGCAGGCGGCCGAGGTGGTAAACCCTCGGGAAACCAGAAGCAATGAAGTGCTTCCGGTGGGAGGAAGACTCCGCCACTTCCAGGATCATTGGACCTTCGATCCTTGGCCCCACAGCATCATCAAGAAGGGACTAGGGTGGAGCTGGATAACACCACCTCCAACCTTCCACCAATTCTTCCAACACTCAACCCCCATCCTGGAAGAATATGTCCTAAAGTCCACCAGGTTCCAGGGAAGACTATTCTGTGTTCCCAAGAAGGACTCAGACAAACTCAGAGTCATTCTGGACTTGTCCCCTCTCAACAAATTCATTACAACCAACAAATTCAAGATGCTGACTCTTCAACATATAAGAGCCCTACTGCCTCACAAGGCTTACACGGTCTCAATAGACCTGGCGGACGCCTACTGGCACATTCCAATGAATCACCAGGCTTCCTCCTACCCAGGATTCAGGCTTCAACGAAGACAGTATGCCTTCAGGGCCATGCCCTTCGGACTCAATGTGGCCCCAAGAATCTTCACGAAGCTCTCAGATACGGCCGTCCAACAGCTACGCCTTCAAGGCGTCCAGGTGATGGCTTACCTAGACGATTGGCTGGTTTGGGCGGCATCATCAGAAGAATGTTCGCGTGCCTGCAAAAAGGTGACCCAGTTCCTAGACCATCTGGGTTTCAAAATCAACACCAAAAAGTCTCGACTGTCTCCAGCTCAGAAGTTTCAATGGCTGGGAATCCATTGGAACCTTCAGTTACACTGTCTTTCCATCCCTCTGAAGAAAAGGAAGGAAATGGCGGGATCTGGCAAGAGACTTCTAAAATCCAAACGGATTTCAAGGTGCCAACAGGAACAAGTACTCGGCTCCCTCCAGTTCACCTCAGTGATAGACCCAGTGCTATGAGCACAGCTAAAAGATGCATCGGGAGTCTGGAGAAGAAACGCATCCATCACTCGAAAAGATCTTAAGAGACCTCTGCCAACCAGGCTTCGCTCACTCCTAAAGCCATGGTCGGAGGCAAAGAACCTGAAAAGATCAGTTCCTCTTCAACCACCACCTCCGTCAGTCACCATCCACACGGATGCTTCGCTAGAAGGATGGGGAGGTCACTCCCACTAGCGACATGTTCAAGGAATGTGGTCTCCCCTATTCAAGACGTTTCACATCAACATCTTGGAGGCCATGGCGGTTCTTCTTACCCTGAAGAAACTGTCCCCTCGTCCTTCGATCCACATCCATCTAACTCTGGACAGCGCCGTTGTGGTCAGATGTCTCAACCGTCAGGGCTCACGATCGCCCCAACTCAACCAAGTGCTTTTACCCATCTTCCGCCTAGCGAACAAGAAGAGATGGCACCTCTCAGCAGTTCACCTACAAGGATTTTGCAATGTGACGGTGGACGCTCTATCAAGGACAAGCCCCATAGAGTCGGAATGGTCCCTAGACGCAAGATCAATCTCCTTCATCTTCCATCAAGTCCTGGAACTGCAGATCGACATCTTCGCGACGAGCGACAATAACCAACTTCCTCTTTACGTGGCCCCATACGAGGACCCCAGAGCGGAAGCAGTGGACGCCATGTCCCTGGACTGGAACAGATGGTCCAAGATTTACCTGTTCCCTCCTCCCAACCTTCTGCTGAAAGTCCTCACCAAGCTGAGGACCTTCAAGGGAACAGGAGCCCTAGTGGTACCCAAGTGGACCCGGAGCAACTGGTTCCCTCTAGTCTGGAGCTACAGCCCAAGCTGATCCCTCTGCCGGACCCAGTTCTCTCCCAGCAGGTTCAGAAGTCGACTGTCTTCACTTCATCAAGGAAACCCGAGACCTTCATCTCATGATTTTCTCTCCCTAGCCGTGAAGAAAAGGTTTGGAATCTCGAAGAAATGTTTAGACTTCCTAGAGGAATACAAAACAAAGTCTACCAGAAGGCAATATGAGTCATCCTGGAAGAAGTGGGTGTCTTTCGTCAAGGCAAAAAACCCTACGGAAATCTCCATAGATTTTTGTCTGTCCTTCTTCATTCACCTTCATGGACAAGGCTTAGCCGCCAATACGATTTCCACTTGTAAATCGGCCTTGAGAAGACCATTACTTTATGCCTTCCAGATAGACCTGTCCAACGAAATCTTTAACAAACTTCCAAAGGCATGTGCTAAACTCTGTCCTGCACCTCCACCGAGACCCATCTCCTGGTCTCTTGATAAGGTGCTCCATTTTGCCTCTAGCCTGGACAATGAATCTTGCCATCTGAAAGACTTGACTCAAAAAGTGATTTTCCTTTTTGCTCTCGCCTCGGGAGCCCGAGTCAGTGAAATAGTGGTTTTATCTAGAGAAGAGGGCCAGATACAGTTTGCCGAAACAGGGGAACTTACCCTCTTCCCTGACCCAACATTTCTCGCTAAAAATGAACTCCCCACTAAGAGGTGGGGTCCCTGGAGAATCTGCCTCTCTATGCCCAGTGGAGAGTCTAAAGGTCTATCTTCGAAGACCTTCAGACTTTGGCGGAGGACAACTCTTTAAAGGAGAAACATCGGGAAGTAATTTGTCACTCAAACAACTAAGGGCGAAGATCACCTACTTTATTCGCAGAGCAGATCCTGACAGTACACCCGCAGGTCATAATCCCAGAAAAGTCGCCTCTTCCCTAAATTTCTTTCAAGCTATGGATTTCGAAAGCCTTCGATCTTTCACAGGCTGGAAATCCTCAAGAGTGTTTTTTAAACACTATGCAAAGCAGGTGCATGAACTCATTTGTGGTAGCCGCAGGTAGTGTATTAAAACCTGCTGCTTAGTGCTGCGTAGGACAGTGAGTTATTTCGGGACTCTAACTCAACGGGTGCCTGTGTTGACCCTAGTGCGATACATAGTGATTTTAAGTGCCACCTAGTGTCACGAGAGACTGTTCTTCTACAAGGTGAAGTAACATAGACTTGAACACGTGTGCCATATGTTTATTTGGACATGAAGTGTAATTAAGATTCTAAAAGACCTTATAGTTCCTTTGGAACCTATGTGTGTAATGGCAAGTTCTTCCTTTTCAGATTCCACACCCTCGTCTCATGTAGTCTTTAGTCTATGTTTGTTAACCAACAATTTTACTGTAATTTATTTACCTTATTTCATATTAACGCGAATATTTTCCTGAATAAAATAGAAGTTTCGCTATCATATGCATCTTATTTCGCCCTACTATATGAAATACATTACTGTTAAAGAGTTTTATTGCCCCTATTTTGACCCTTATTATAATTCATGTTATAATATTGCTTATGTCTGATATATACTCACCTAAAGAAAAGCGAAATATTTGTTCCAACACAAGTTCTTAACTTTCCTGATCTGTCTGCGAGACCAACAAGATCCTCGTCTACAGGTGAGTTTTCTTCATCAGGTTACTTCAAGACGTTCCTTTCATCCAAATAGGACTTCCCTGCCATGTCATAGTTTATGCCATTGGTAGTGACATGTAACGGAGATGTCATGGTCTCTAAGGTCATCAGACCAAAGGAATATTGTTTAGAAGTCGAAGGCACTACTAAAATGGGAAAAATCCACGATACACTAATTCTCTGGTACACTTCCATCAGGACGTCATGGCTTGAGCCCAAAAAACGGATTTTGAGCGAAGCGAAAAATCTATTTTTGGGTGAGATAGCCATGATGTCCTGATGGACCCACCCTGATTCTGATTCTCTATTCTGGCCTGTTAGGCCCCTCCCTCTCTTATTGTATCATGGAGGCTGACAGAGACGCCGGAAGGAATGAGGATAGGCGCGCGTATGTGACGTCAGTCAAGATGGCGGCCAGCTATGGCGGCCGTTTGTTTACATCGCTAGGTACCATAACAGTAACGCAGGAGGAGAGCTTAGCAACGGCTCCTCCCATACTTGCCACACTTCCCCTCAAAGCGTAAACGCTATGTGGGGTGCAGATAGCCAAGTGGCGTGTCAAGCATACGTCCCCTGTTATTATACGATACCCTAAAGGGAAACCTCATGGGTACTCGCGCCAGAAGTTAGAATTCTGTGAAACCTTTAGTTTAATTCTCTGGGAATATCTACTGTAGTCATATATACCCTATGGAAGCTACTGAAGGAACCTTC
>NC_090739.1:75720562-75725562 GCF_036898095.1 Palaemon carinicauda
GTCGACTTCTGGACCAGTTGGGATAATACTGGATCCGGCAGAGGAAACAGCTTCAGTACCAGCTCTAGAACTAGAGGGAACCAATTGCTTTTGGGCCACTTGGGGGCCACTACTGCTGCTGTCCCTCTGAAGGATCTTAGCTTGTCGAGGACTCTTAGCAGTAGATTGGTTGGTGGAAACAGGTAAATGCGATTCCACCTGTTCCAGTTGAGGGACATGGCTTCCATCGCCTCTGCTTGAGGGTCCATATAAGGGGCTACGTAACGAGATAGTTTCTTGTTGTCGCTCTTTGGGAAGAGGTCGATCTACAATTCTGGGACTTTTTCCGAGACGAAGGAGAATGAGTCTGCGTCTAGGGACCATTCTGTCTCTATGGGCTTTGGCCTGGATAGAGCGTCCGCCGCCACATTGCGGAACCCTTGTAGGTGAACTGCTGATAGGTGCCATCCCTTCTTCCTTGCCAGGCAGAAGATGGCTAATATCACATGGTTGATGTGAGCCTTGTCGATTTAGACATTTTACTATCACTTTGTTGTCCAGGACCAATCTGATGTGGATTGCTCTGAGAGGGGAGAGTTTCTTCAACATCAGGAAAACTGGCAAAGCTTCCAAAATTTTGATATGAAAGGTTTTGAACTGGTGCGACTAATTCCCTTGCACTTTTCTCTCGTGAGAATGGCCTCCCCATCCTTCCAAGGAGGCGTCCGTGTGTATCACCATTGATGGTTGTGGTGGTTGCAGGGGAATTGCTAGACTCTTGGCTGTTGACCACGGCCTTAACTGCGTGCGCAACAGGGTCGGGGTCAACCTTAGTTGATCTCTTCGAGCATTTTATGTGTATCTTCTCCAGACTCCTGACGCATCTTTTAGACATGCTTTTAGCACCGGGTCTGTCACTGCTGCGAACTGGAGAGAGCCCAATATTCTTTCCTGTTGGCGTCTTGAAATCCTCATGATGGATTAGTCTCCTGACAGATCCCGCTATCTCTCTCTTCTTCTTGGATGGAATGGAGAGGTGATGTGACTTTAAGTCCCATTGGATTTCTAACCATTGGAACTTCTGAGCTGGAGAAAGGCGAGATTTCTTACGATTGATCTTGAAGCCCAGGTGTTCCAGGAACTGGATCACCTTGTTGGCTGCCTGTAGACAAGTAGTCTTGGATGCTACCCATACCAGCCAATCGTCTAGATATGCTAGTACTTGAACTCCTTCAGAGTGTAGCTGCTGGACGATTGTGTCTGCTGGCTTCGTAAATATCCTTGGGGCTGTGTTCAATCCGAAGGGCATTGCTCTGAAGACACACTTCTTTTGTAGCTTGAATCCTAGGTATGAGGAGAGGGGGCGACTCAATAGAAGATGCGAGTAAGCATCTGCTTGGTCTATTGAGACTGTGTGCGCCCCTTTTGGTAGAAGGGTCTTTATGTGTTGCCAAGTAAGCATCCGGAACTTGTTGTTCTCAATGAACTTGTTGAGTGGAGACAAGTCCTGAATGACCCTGAGTTTCTCTGCGTCTTTCTTAGGAACACAAAACAGCCTTCCCTGTAATTTGACGGACTTCGCTTTCCTTATTACCTTCTTGTTCAAAAGTTCTGAGGTATATTCTTCTAACAAGGGGGTGGAGTGTTGGAAGAATTCTGGAAAATGGGGTAGAGTTCTGTTCCATTTCCACCCGAGTCCATTCGTGATTAAGCTGTGGGCCCAGGGATCGAAGGTCCAGCAATCCCGAAAGTGATACAGTCTGCTCCCTACCTGGAGCCCATCATTGCTTGGAGGGTCCTGCGGATTTGTTTCTGCGACCACGTCCTCCTCGACCCCGAGAGAAGTTACTTCCGGAAGAACTTCTCTTTGGGCCTTTTCCTTTCTGACTAGGGCGAAAGGAAGTTGACTGCCTCTCAAAGTTAGGGTTAAACAATGGCGACTGGGCTACCAGTTGTTGAGGGACCATCTGGAAGGTGGTCTGAGGCATCGTGGTCATAGTCACGGCAGGAAATTGTGCAGGTCTGCGTGGTCTCCTTGCCTTTTAATTCTTAGACAGGGGACCTCCTTCTGAGGAAGATTTCCTCTTTGAGTTCATGCCCCACTTTTGGAGAAGGTTCCTGTTCTCCGTGGCTGTTCTGGCTATGATCTCTTGGACCAGTTTCTGTGGGAAAAGGTCTTTACCCCAGATATTCGAGGTAATCAGCTTCCTTGGTTTGTGTCTTATGGTCACTGAGACTAAAACGAACTCTCTGCAGGCTCTCCTCGCTCTGAGGAAAGCATATAAGTCTTTCACAAGGGTACCCATGTGGGACTTAGCCAGGAAAATGAACATTTCTGGGGCGTTCTGTAGACCTGCACTCATTTCCAGGCAGTTCTGATAAGAAAGGGAGGCTGCAAGTCTCTCCTTCATCTCCTGTTCCCTCCTCAGAAGATGGTCTAGCAACTTCAGAAGGTTCTCATTGAACTGTTGGCCTGCAATCTCTGGATCCAACTTAGAGATGGAGAAGGTTAGGTGGACATCCTTCCACTTCTCCTCGCAGGTAGGCAGTGCTAGAGGGAATGGTTTGCATTTCTCTAGGGTTGGACAGGGTTTGCCCTCGTCGACTGCCTTGACGGCAAAGTCTAGTGCTTTCTCCGAAAAGGGGAAAGAGATGGAGGAAGGAGCAAGAAAGGTGGGGTGTTTCTTGCTCAGTGCTGAGACTTTGGAGTTGGTGTACCCTGCTCCTTTCAAGGTTTTCAGGAGGATGGCTTGTGCCTTGTCATGCTGGAACACAATGACCTCTTTGGGTACTGTTTCCTCACGGGATGCATGTTCATCCCGCAGTCTCACGTAACAGTCTGGGTAAGCTGAAAAGTTAGGCCAGAACTCAAGGTCTTCAATTAGTTTGGCCCCCAACTTCTCTGAGACGAATAATTTCCCATTCATCATGGGCATATGCTCCACGTACCTCCAGGGGTTGGTTTCGGAGCAATGAGGCAGATCTAACACTCTAAGGGGCCTTCTTAGTAGAGCCCATGGTAGGTCCAAGGTGGTGCGCCCTCTCCTGCAACAGTATCTGCTGCTGCTTGATTGTTTCATCGTCTCTTGTTCCTTTAGGAACAATTCCATCATCCGTTGAATCGAAGTGAGAATCGCTTCACTCTTGTCGGCTTGTGCAACTGGTTGTGGAGTTAGGGTTGAAGAAGTTGACGGCATAGGTTGGTATGCCATCACGGCAAACTGAGGGTCTTAGCCGTTGAAACAGATCCTTCTTCCTCCGCTTGTGGAGGTTCCATGTCTTCTTCAGGGCATCCTTGCTGTAGGTCCTGCTCAGTGTCGGTGGACACTTCTGACATCCTTTCTTGGTGGATGTCCATGCCTTCCAGTGTCTTATTTATGTCTGCGCCGATCTTCAGTTGTATGAGGGGAGGCTGGACCTGTTCCTAGGGCACTACTGCGTTTGGTAGAGCCTTGGGGAACAGTAGGCACCTTAGGGAGTCGTTGGGTAAGTACGGTCCCGGAGAGTTTTTCTGGAACCCTCTTACCCATTTGCGAAGGGTCTCCCTCGCTGTATCCCTAGTCTCTATGTTGACTGGGTTGGCTTCTCCGAAGCCGTTGGCCAGCAGGGTCGAGCAGGTGGGGCAACCCTTCGGGTCCCAATACTTGAGGACTCCCGACACGATGCAGCAGGGGGCATGAGTCCTGCACTTCGTGTAGCCACAAAAGTCTTTGCCCTTATGGTTGCAGAACAATGCTGCACACTTGTCCATCGGCTCCTCCTGTAAAGGAAAAGGGCTCAATGAGTATTCATGTTTTTTATATCAGTGATATAAAAGCATACATTCTATTAACAATAGTAATCACTATTGTTTATAATAGCTTAGGATAGTAAGCTTGAAAGGAAGTAGAAAGGACACATATCTGTTTCCTCTCCCAGGCCATTGCTGAGACCTCCGTCAGTAAACTCTAGGAACTAGAGTTAGAGTTAGTAAGTGTCTATACTAACATTATCCACCTGTAGTATATATTAATACTGATCGGTGATTTATTAGGGTCTTGATGATCGAAAAAACCATCTGGGTGTTGAGGGAGTACTCAGCCTCAACATAATATCGTGGTCCCAACAATTGACTGCGATAAGAAACACAGAGTATGTTAAAAAACATGTGTACTACTGTATAGTTGTATACTGTAGTTTAGCCGGTTAGTACCTGGCGGTACTAACTGATAGAGGGAGAAAAAGCATTAAGGAAAGAGAGTTTCCTATTATTATGGTTAAACATAACAGTTGGAAGTGTAGGAGGACTATCAGGCCGCCTACTGTCTCCTTGCCAGAATAAAAGTTTCAATGGAAGGGGTAAGAATCTGTCGGATTCTGGCTTCCACCCATCCACAAAACGCCTGTCGCCGGCTATGACGTCGGCGGCAATAAATGTGGATGGCAGCCCAAGGGAAGGCTGAAGATTTCCCAAAGTATGTTAGGTTTCCCACTGGCAGCCGTCAGGAGCCGTCTCAATCTTCCCCCCAATAATATTCACTTCCTGTGAAGGCAGGAAGTAAGGGGGAAGGTGGCAGAGACGGCTAAACTAACTGCTACCGGCAGGGTACCAGCCGGTAATGCAGTTACCCTAGCAAGCCGGGATGACTGTCAGAATACCGGTGAAGGAGTTTTGTGACGGCTATGACGTCACTAATGGACAGAAGGGGGAGGGTAAAGGGTCGTATACTTCATTGGAATGAGAGGTGGCGGCAGGTATTCCGCCTACCTTCAACAGTGAACTGAGGAAGCATGGCTTCCTGTGCTGACGACATCGTCGGCGGCAGAGGAAGCATGGTTCCTTTGCTGATGACATCATCCGCGGCAAGACAAGGACACCCTGAGTTATTTACTATATAAATCAAAGCCGGAGGCAGCAAGAACTTTGTTCTACTAGACGGCGATGAAGAAAGACAGTGGTTGCCGCCTGTAGCGGTGGTGGCACTCGGGGAGGGAGGAAGGGTTTAGCCTCTTCTCTCTGCGAGAGAATGAATATCGTAACT
>NC_090739.1:75730562-75735562 GCF_036898095.1 Palaemon carinicauda
CCCTGGACCCTCGACTGCTCCTGATGTTCCTATTGCTTTTCATAAAACCGTGACTTCTAAGAAGTCGAAGTCCACCAAGTCCAAGGCTTCGTCGGCGGGTGGCTCTCACTTCCCCGTCGACCTGATCAGGGATATAGTCAAGGAGCAAATTCAGCAACATTCTGGGGCTATGACGGAGCTAAAAGATAGGGTGGCTAATCTGATCCGCTCCGGAACTCAGATTCCTCCGCCTTCAGCCCCAGACGCGTCGAAGTTACCCCCCTTCAATAAAAACAACCCTTGGAGGTTTGCCTTGCATGCTCCGTACTTAGATGGTACCCTAACTCTAGATGGCATAGGCACCCGCCCTCTAGAGGATCTAGAATTCTACCCCCCGGGGCTAGAATTCCCATTCAACGGCTTCGTCTGCCTAAAAGAGCATGCCTTGGTTAGAATGGACAAGGTACCGAAGGAAACGGTGATATTTCCAAAAGAACAGGCCCAAGCTGTCTGGGCCAGGACTCTGTCAGAATGGGGGTGTACCAACTCCAAGCTCACCCCACACAAAGGACACTATTTTTACAACGGCATCGTCCATTACCTTGCCACTTATAGATAAAGTGACAGAGCTGACAATACAGGCCGTCAAGGAAAGCTCTGCCATGCCGGCTCTCAAAGAGACGGACCCCACCTCACTGCTCATTCCGAGTACCTCGGCCACCTGGAATGACGCTTCTTCTACCTTCACGGTAGGGAAGCTAGACCCAGACTGCGCCTCTACTCTTTTTTCTGAGAAGCTTCCCAGATTACTAGAGAGTCTTCTCAAGACCGAGTTCGAGGCACGTAATAGGTTATCTAGGTCCCTCCACTCCATCACCTCCATTGAGTCCCTAGCCTCTGTTTACCCGACTGAAACTTTGTTTAGGGTTTTCACAAAGAACCTGCTTCTGTCCTACCAAGTTGACCTCCACGACTTCTGGTCGGCTCGGGTTAGCTGCAGGAAATACATTCTGTCTGAGGCTTCTATCAGACATGAACCGAACAGGCTGATAGCGTCCTCCCGCTGGGGTAAGAACCTATTCCCTCAGGATGAAGTTAATAAAGTTCTTCAGGACGCTGCGAGGGCAAACCAAAATTTACAAGTAAGGTGGGGCCTCACGACCAAAAGGAAGATCGAATCCCACAAACAAACTTTCTTCAAGAAAAAGCAGAGATTTACCCCTTACAAGACGAACCGGGGTCACTACCACCAATCGTCAGTCCCCCACACGTCAACACAGTCTTCCTCTGCTTCGACTTCTCAGCAACCAGCTCCCCCTCAACAGGTGGTCTACCTCACTGCTCCCCCAGGTACACAACCCAACCCCACTTGGATGTCCTCTCCTGCATACAACCCTAGCTACGAACCCTCCGGTTCCTTTCGTGGACACCAGAGAGGAAGCTACAGAGGTAGAGGACAGTTCCGCCATCGAGGCGGACCTAGAGCAAGGGGTGCTCGGGGAGGGAAGGGACCTAGGTTCACTCCCTCGCAATGATGTGTTCCCGGTAGGGGGGGAGACTTTATCACTTTCGAGACCATTGGACCTTCAGTCCATGGGCTCACAGCATAATATCCAAAGGCTTGGGTTGGAAATGGTCACAGGGATCTCCACCTCCACCAGTGACCTTCTTCCAGAGACCCACTCCCATCCTGAAAGAGTACACCACAGAGTTACTCAAGAAGAAAGCAATCAAACGGGTTCGATCACTGAAATTCCAAGGCCGCCTGTTTACAGTTCCAAAGAAAGACTCGTCGGCGTTGAGAGTGGTTCTGGACTTGTCAAAACTAAACTCTTACATTCTCTGCGACAAGTTCCGTATGTTGACTATCTCTCAGGTACGGACCTTACTTCCCCGTGGGGCCGTCACCACCTCTATCGATCTTACCGACGCCTATTATCATGTCCCAGTAGCTCGAAACTTCTCTCCTTACCTAGGCTTCCGCCTAGGCAAGAAAGCCTTTGCGTTCAAAGTCATGCCCTTCGGTCTCAGCATTGCCCCCAGGATATTCACGAAACTGGGAGAGACAGTGCTCGAACAACTCAGGAACCAAGGGATACAGATCATTGCCTATCTGGATGATTGGCTCATTTGGGCTCGGTCGACCCAGGAATGCAACAGAGCTACGACGAAAGTACTTCGATTTCTCGCCAACCTGGGATTCCAAGTCAATCTCCAAAAGTCCCGCCTACAACCATCAAGCCACTTCGAATGGTTAGGAATTCAGTGGGACCTTTCAAAGCACAGGCTCTTCCTTCCTCCCAAAAAGGTAAGGGAGATAGCTTCCAAAATCAGGAATTTTCTCAAACACAAACAGGTCTCCAGAAGAGCCTTAGAAAGAATCATCGGCCTTCTCCAGTTTGCTTCAGTAACAGATCTCCTATTAAAAGCCAAACTCAAAGACATCAATCGAGTTTGGAGAAAGAGAGCTACAGTACCTTTAAGAGACAAGATCTCGAAGATCCCCTCTGTCTTGAAAATGAGACTACGCCCATGGTCCGAACCGAGGAACCTCTCCAAATCGGTTCCTCTGCAATTCCCCCCTCCACAAGTGACAGTTCATACAGACGCATCTCTGAGTGGCTGGGGGGGGGGGTTTACTCCCAACATCAGATGTTTCAGGGCTCTTGGTCACCCGCCATGAAACAGTTCCATATCAATGTTCTCGAAGCCATGGCAGTGTTCTTGACCCTGAAGAGAATCTCTCCTCCGAGGTCGTCCCACATCAGAGTAGTCTCAGACAGCACAGCTGTAGTACACTGCATCAACAGAGGAGGATCCAAGTCACCCAACCTGAATCAGGTCCTGGTCACTATCTTCGCCTTGGCAGCAGACAAGAACTGGTTCCTGTCAGCAACTCACCACCTAGCAGGAGTCCAGAATGTGATAGCAGACTCACTATCCAGGACGAAACCACTGGAATCGGAATGGTCCCTAGACATGAATTCCTTCCGGTGGATACTCAGGCTGGTTCCGGGCCTCCAGGTAGATCTATTCGTGACTCAACTGAATCACAAACTTCCCTGTTATGTGACCCCAAACCTGGACCCTCAGGCTTATGCCATGGACGCATTAACCCTGGATTGGAACCATTGGAAGAAGATTTACCTATTCCCTCCAGTGAATCTTCTAATGAAAGTTTTACACAAACTACGCTCCTTCCAAGGGGCAGTGGCCTTAGTAGCACCTCAATGGCCAAAAAGCAGTTGGTTTCCTCTCCTCCTCGAGCTGAAACTCCGTCCCTTCCGGATCCCATTCCCCAAACTGACCCAAGTTGTCCAAACTCGGACTGTGTAAGGTTCCTCAAGGATAGCCAAAACCCTAACTTTGTGGACTTCATGAAGTTTGCAGCTCGTAGAGATGCGAACATCGACCCGGAAAATGTCCTCTTTATAGAATCAGACCAAAGGGACTCTACAATTCGTCAATATGATTCGGCCGTTAAGAAACTAGCAGATTTCTTAAAGAATTCAGACCATTCTTTTATGACTCCTAATTTAGCCATCTCCTTCTTTAGGTTCATATTCGACAAAGGCCTAGCAGCTAGCACTATAACCACCATCAAGTCAGCTTTGAAGAAGGTCTTCCTTGTTGGGTTTAACATTAACCTAGCAGATTCCCATTTCTCATCTATTCCAAAAGCATGTGCTAGGCTTCGACCTTCAGTTCGTCCACAAAAGGTCTCTTGGTCTCTGAACGATGTCCTCAAACTTGCGTCAGACACGGACAATGAATCCTGCTCCTATATCACTCTTCTTAGGAAGACTTTATTTCTAATGGCTTTGGCCTCGGGTGCTAGAATCTCAGAACTAGCAGCTCTCTCACGAAACTCAGAAAACATAGATTTCCTCCCTTCAGGTGAAGTACTTCTTTCTCCAGACAGAGCTTTCCTAGCTAAAAATGAGGACCCACAAAATAGGTGGTCCCCTTGGAAGATTATTCCTTTTCTCCAAGATACTTCTCTGTGTCCAGTCACTACTCTCAGGGCCTTTTTAGCTAGAACTGCCACCCGCTCGTCTGGCTCCTTGTTTATCAGAGAACAAGGAGGTACTATTTCCATTCAAGGCATTAGGCAACAAATCCTATACTTCATTAAACAAGCTAATCCGGAAACGTTTCCCCATGCTCATGATATCCGGTCAGTAGCTACCTCCATCAATTATTTCCAAAATATGGATTTTGATGACCTTAAAAAGTACACGGGTTGGAAATCTCCTATGGTTTTCAAACGCCACTATCTAAAGAACTTACAGGCCCTTAAATACCCAACGGTTGCAGCTGGGAGCCTCATCTCTCCCCATTAATCTCTTGTTCTTCCTTTCATCCATCTCTCCTCTTCTCCCTCCTACCTGCCACTCGCACCACGTCGCCGCTCTCTTTGGTGGTTCGTTAGCCCTAAGTTTATTACATGTTTAGTTCCTATGGTTATTAACTGTTATTGTGTTTACCGTAACTTTAGTGTTGGGTTATTCTTAGCCATGTCAGTTTTGTTGCATATTGTGCTCTGATACTCGGATGCTTCCTTGTTATCATGTTTATTAGCCTTACGTTCACTATGTCCTTTGGCTAGTTTGTAATTTATGCTTACTTACCTTAATATAATATATTATTTTCCTTACATGGTGTTTATCTCTCTCCTCATTAGGTTACTATTTATTATTGGGCTTGGAAGGCATTCTCTAGTACATTTTCACCGGCCGTCACAGGTCAACCCAGAAAAGGGATTTTGACGAAGGAAAAATCTATTTCTGGGGAGAGACCTGTGACGCCCGGTGAAACCCTTCCCTGTTATATTGTATGATCCCACCCTTTCCTTTCCAAGCCATAATGTTCAATACAGAAGGATGTTGTTCAGATGGCGCTCGCGTCGGGCGTCGGTGGTGTGGCTCGGGTAGCGTAGCTGGTGCCTCTGTATCGGCCCATCCCTTTTGACGGAGGAATTAGCTAAATGGAAGACAGCCTGTGAATAGTGGTTTTCACAC
>NC_090739.1:75738062-75760562 GCF_036898095.1 Palaemon carinicauda
AGAGAAATCTATTATTGGGTGAGATAGCCATGTCGTCCTGATGGACCCATCCTCCTTTTCTATAGAAAAGGCCTTGGCAGGATCCCTCCCGAAATTACTATATCTGTAGCATCATGCTCAATGCTACAAGGAATAAGCGCCATCTTGGATACAGCGCCATCTAGATACTCATAGTAGTACGGGAGGAAGGGTAACCTTGATAACGGCTCCCCTTCTATTTTCGCCACTTTTCCCCCTCGAAATGAAAACGCTATTCGGGGTGAAGATTGCTATGTGTCGTATCAAGATATACGTCCCCTGATATTATGCGATATCCTTAAGAGAAATTTTAAGGATATCCACGCCAGGAGTTAGAATTCTAGAGACCTAAAGGTTAATTCTGTGGGAATATCACTGTAGCCAAATATCCCTTAGAAAGCTACCAATAGGAACCTTCCATCAGGACGACATGGCTTGAGCCCAAAAATAAGATATTTTTTTCTCCTTTACAGGACAATAAGTTTGCATATGGATAGGAAAAATATAGTTCTCCTTGCTCCACAAATCTGAGTCTTTTAAAGTTAAACTTCTCACCTCAACCAGGCCTCTCAGTCCTGAGTCAAAGGTTAAAAGAGGAAAGTCTTTGACAGGAAGGTAGACAGGGCTTCTTTGCCTGCACTCACTCCATGTTTTAACTACCTTGTTAATGAGTTCAACAGCTGTTCCAGCTCCTTGGAAGACATTCCCTAATCTAAACAATTCAGGGTTGTATACCTAGGAAAATATAGATTATCTTGAAATTTCTTTATCTTTGCATAAATCTGTTTTGCATTACTAAATTTGAGCTGCTCCGCCTATGGTTCATTCTTGCAAGACCAAAGCTATCCTTATTATAACTTGATTGCTGTTGAAAACTAGCAACCTTCATAGGTAGTACATATGAGTAGGCCTAATCATAACAATGTGTAATACCTCTGGCAGCAACACTTACTACTTCTCAAGTCCTTGAGTTACAAATGCCAAAACAAATCAATCTCTAGATAATCTTCATACCAACTACGTACATGGCCATTTTTAATTGGGCGATATGTTGTTATCCTTCTCATTATAATCCCATTCTGAGTCTGATACATCTAGACCTCTTGGAACATATAAGATGTACCATAATCTATGAATAGAATTAGACATTGCATAAGACTCGACAGTGATTAAAAAAAAATTATAGTTTTGGTATTCATATGTGGACACGGAAGAATAAAGGTAAAACGTAAATACGCTTTATGTAACAAATTACCACAAAAATAAAAAATAAATTCTGAAATCGGCAGCAGCTACAGTGGAGTCCATTCTTAACAATATTTTTTTATCTCACTACATCCGCCATTACTGCTTCTGCTCCTCTGGAACTAAAGTAGCGGCATGAGACAGTGGTGAAGAACATTCGGTGGGTCAACTGTATGCACTTGTCCAGCTCAGGTTTATTTTCTAACGATATTTGATAAATGAGTGTTGAGACAATACTATTTATGAATTCTTTATGAATTGATTCCTCCAAGTATGTTTCAGCAGTGACAGCTTTAAATTTATAGTTTACACACATTTTACGTAACTTAATAATTTGTCGATAGATTCCCCAGATTGCTGCTGCCAGTTTGCTAAATGGAGTCTAGTAGAAGAATCTCATTTGGTCGTTTAATATAAATACCATATAATTCAAAAACTGCTCTTTCATGGGTAGGTCAATCTTCAATATGTTCGAACACATTGTGAGACAGTTCATTAGAGCTCTGTTTATCATGCCCATTCTCACCACTTTTTATTGGGTAGTAAACGTTTCTATACCAATCCCTCCACTCCTAACCATAATAGGCAAACTTGGATCAGTGTCCAGATGCTCAAGCTTCAGTAGTTTGTCCGTGATGACTTCCAGATGTGCTGAATAAATTTTGATGAGATCGATACACTTGGTGACAATTTCCAAGCTTTATTCAACACATTACCAAACTACATATCTGCAACAAAAGAACAAATAACATAACATAATGAGAAATAAAGCAAAATTTGCACACCACAATTGCTTTTGTTAGAAACGTAGTATAAAACTTATTGGTGTTATTAATATATCAGATTATTGAAGTAAGTTGTAAACAGGAAAAAATAGCAATGCTTAGAAGGTTGAACATCAAATGTTATGTTTAAAAGATTAATCAAAATACTAAAATAACTTTCCAGGAATTCAACTTTCTCTAAATGTTTTCATAGGGAGGCTGTCCATTTAGAAAAGTCCCCCCTTTTGTGAACCTGGAATACTTTCAATATACTTCTATAAAGTTTTTCTTTGATATTAGCATGTCCTAAACAACAAAAGAGTAGTGCATCAAATTCTTTATACTGTAAATTATAAAGTTTTTCATTGATATTAGTAATTCCCCAATCACTAAAGATTAGTACACCAAACTCACCACTTATCTAAGTGCAAGAAATAGTAATGCATTGCCACTTACCATTTTTCTTTTCTGGAAGTAAGGCACATGTCTTGTCGCTAGAGGATGGATTAAGAAAATCTGAAGAAAATAAAACCAAATTTTTATGATTTTATGATATGATTTTTTTGGCTAAAGAAAAATGTATCTAGTATATACAGTATATACTGC
Source organism: Palaemon carinicauda (assembly GCF_036898095.1). Classification (NCBI taxonomy): domain Eukaryota; kingdom Metazoa; phylum Arthropoda; class Malacostraca; order Decapoda; family Palaemonidae; genus Palaemon; species Palaemon carinicauda. Next base: position 75,740,696 of record NC_090739.1, read on the forward strand.
ATATATGTATATTGTATCTTGTAATTCGTTGAAACTAAATCATGAAAAACCACGAGTTAATGTACATAAGATATGAGGAATTGTTAGCAATGTGGCCTTTTCAGATAATAGCAATTATGCACAGAAATTCTTTCCAGAATACAAAGAAAGTAACAGAACTAATTGAAATTTTGTGGTTGATTGCTGACTTTGTACATCATTTATAGGGAAAACTTCTGTTATAATTTGTTATGCTATGTTCTTATGATGAACATTTATAAACTATGTCAAAATTTTCCTCAAGATAAAGTAAATGTAATACTGGAGATGACTAATCTACAAGGGAAAAACATTTACTGTAAGACTTGTTACTGACAATTGATTGTTGACTTTAGGGAACCTGATGCCCTGCAAAGTATAGCTATTTTTAATGCCATGCAAATGAAATGGATTTTTGGGCCCGGCCTTGTCGTCCTGGTGGAAGGTTCCTTTAGGTAGCTTTCTAAGGGATATTTGCTACAGTGATACTCCCAGAGAATTAACTGAAGGTCTCCAGAATTCTAAATCCTGGCGCGAGTATCCTTGATATAACTTTAAGGATATCGCATAATATCAGGGGACGACACAGCAATCTTCACCCCGAATAGATTTAACTCTTTGAGGGGGAAGAGTGGCGAACGAAAAAAGGGAGCCGTTATCTAGGTACCCGGTGGACCTCCTATTCATACTACTACGGGCCGCCATTCCTTGTTCTGTAGCATTTAAGCTAAGTGCACTCCCAAGCTTTTCCCGGTGTTTGTTACGGATTTTTGGAAAAATAATCATGCAATCTCCAGCATCTTCATCCTCTGGAAAGTTGAGTATTTATTCTTTCCTGTGTATAATTTTAGGCTCCCTTCTCCCAGTTAAATTCGTATAATTTAAGTGTGTTCAGTTGAGCGTAGCCAACACCGGAGGCGGCCATTTTAAGACCGCTGTCGCACATTACAATTGCATTTTATTTAGTCAGTAGAGCGACATTCCTGGTATTTAGCTATAAATTTAGCTAGTTAGGCGAATTTTACTAGTGGAGTTTATGAATATGATATTATTTTATTCCTCTTCCTAAATGTGACTTTACTTTTCATATACGCTGGGGACTCTGGTGGTACTAACCTTGGCCGCGGTCTCCACTATACGTTAGTAAAGTAATTCCCCATGTTTAACTTCACCCTATCGTTCCTCATTAATTCAGATGGGGACATACATCCCCTAGAATTTATGGATAAGGTTTGATATATATTCTCTTTTAGAGAAAAGAGGCTAAACCCTTCCTCCCTCCCTTAGCCGCCGTCATTACAGGCGGCAACCTCTACCTTTCATCACTGCCGTTGAGCAGAACTCCAGCTTGACCTAGATAGTTATAACACAGTCTGTCTTCTTTGCCGCCGAGTATCCCGGCTTTGAAGTAAGATGGTAGCTCAGGGTGTCCTGTCTTGCGGCCGACAATGTCGCCAACAGGGGAATCTTTGTTCCTCTTCCGCCCACGATGTCATCGGCACAGGAAGCCATGCTTCCTTAGTTCACGGCAGAAGGTAGGCGGCATACCTGCCACTGCCTTTCTCCCCTGTGGACTATAAGACCCTTTCCCCTCCCCCCTTTATCCTTTAGTGTCGGCCTAGCCGTCATAACATTCTTTCACCGGTACTCAGACAGTCATCCCGGCTTGCCAGGTTGACTGCGTTGCCGGCTGGGACCCTACCAGCGGCGGTTAGGTAGCCGCCTCGGTTACTTCCTCCTTATGTCCTTCCTTCACCGGAAGTGAATGCCCCGGGGAGAAAGACTGAGCCAGCACCAATGGCTGCCGGTGGGAACCCAACATACTGTTGAGAATTCTTCAGTCCTCTCTTGGTATGCCATCCACAAACCTTGCAACCGGCAGTACAGCCGGCGGCAAACTTTTGTGGATGGATGGAAGCTAGAATCACATGGATTCCTCCCCTTCCATTAGAACTCTTATTCTGGCAAGGGGACAGTAGGCGGAAGGATAGCCCTCCTATACTTCCAGTTATTGTGCTAAATCATAATAGGAAACCCTCCTTTCCATTCTTTCTCTCTCTCTCTATCAGTTTGTGCTGCCAGGCACTAGCCTAACCCCAGCAGTGTACCGGTAAAACTACAGTATACAACAATACAGTAGTACAAGTAATTTCTAACATACTCTGTGTATCCTATCACAGTCTATTGTTGGGATCTCATAACATGTTGAGGCTGAGTAATCCCTCAACACCCACATGAATCCTTTGATCACCGGGACCCATATAAAACACTGTTAAATATTGATATACTACAGGTGGAGAAGTTAGTATGAATATTTACTAACCCCGTCTCTAAGTACTAGAGTCGTTCCACCCTGTATTCTCCCTTATAGGGAATCTAAAGATTAATATTGACGGAGGTCTCAGTGATTGCCTGGGAGAGGAATAACAGATATGTGTCTTTCCTATTTACTTTCTAGCTTACTATCCTAAGCTATTAATTATAATAGTAAGTATTACTATCAAATGTATGTATTTATAAACAACTGAATATTCATCAACCCTTTTCCTTTACAGGAGGAGCCAATGGTGACGTGTGCAGTTATGTTCTGCAACCACAAGAGTAAGGACTTTTGTGGGCATACGATGTGCAGGTCTCATGCCCCCTGCTGCATCGTATCTGGATCCCTGAGGTACTGGGACCCGAAGGGTTACTCCAACTGCTCGACCTTGCTGTCCAACGGCTTTGGAGAAACCATCCCTGTCTTCTTAGAGGCTAGGGATACAGCAAGGGAAACTCTTCGTAGGTGGGTAAGAGGGTTCCAAAAGAACTCTCCAGGACCTTACCTGCCCAATGAATCTCTTAGGTGCCTTCTGTTCCCTAAGGCTCACCCTAGCACGGTAGTGCCCCAGGAACAGATCCAGCTTCCCTTCATCCAACTGAAGATCAATGCGGACATACACTAGGCACTTGAAGGGGGCAGACTCTTTCACTTTCGGGATCATTGGACCTTCGATCCCTGGGCCCACAGCCTAATCACGAATGGACTTGGGTGGAAATGAAACGAAATTCCATCCCCTTTTCCAGAATTCTTCAAACACTCCTCCCCCTTGTTGGAAGAATATACCTCAGAACTCTTGAACAAGAAGGTAATAAGGAAATTGAAGTCCATCAAGTTCCAGGGAAGGCTGTTTTGTGTTCCCAAGAAAGACTCAGACAAACTCAGAATCATTCTAGACTTGTCTCCACTCAACAAGTTCATCGAGAACAACAAGTTCCGGATGCTTACCTTGCAACACATAAGGACCCTCCTACCCAAAGGGGCTTACACAGTCTCAATAGACCTGGCAGATGCTTCCTGGCACCTACCAGTCAGTTGCCCCCTCTCCTCCTACCTAGGATTCAGGCTACAGAAGACAAAATTTGTCTTCAAAGCCATGCCCTTTGGACTAAACATAGCCCCAAGGATATTCACAAAGCTAGCAGATACAATCGTCCAGCAACAACGCTCCGAGGGAGTTCAAGTAGTAGCATATCTAGATGATTGGCTGGTGTGGGCAGCATCCAAGAGTACTGGTCTACAAACGGCCGGAAAGGTGATCCAGTTCCTGGAGCACCTGGGCTTCAAGATCAATCGCAAGAAGTCTCACCTTTCTCCAGCTCAGAAGTTCCAATGGTTAGGAATCCAATGGAACTTAGTCACATCACCTCTCCATTCCATTCAAGAAGAGGAGAGAGATAGCGGGATCTGTCAAGAATCTAATCCAATACAAGAGGATATCAAGACGCCAACAGGAAAGAGAATTGGTGATACACACGGAAGCCTCCCTGGAAGGATGGGGAGGCCATTTGCATGAAAGAAAAGTGGGAGGCTTCCGTGTGTATCACCAATTCTCTTTCCTGTTGGCGTCTTGATATCCTCTTGTATTGGATTAGTCTCTTGACAGATCCCGCTATCTCTCTCCTCTTCTTGAATGGAATGGAGAGGTGATGTGACTGTAAGTTCCATTGGATTCCTAACCATTGGAACTTCTGAGCTGGAGAAAGGTGAGACTTCTTGCGATTGATCTTGAAGCCCAGGTGTTCCAGGAACTGGATCACCTTTCCGGCCGTTTGTAGACAGGAAAGAGAATTGGTGATACACACGGAAGCCTCCCTGGAAGGATGGGGAGGCCATTTGCATGAAAGAAAAGTGCAAGGGAATTGGTCGCACCAGTTCAAAACCTTTCACATCAACATCTTGGAGGCCATGGCAGTCTTCCTAACGTTGAAGAAACTATCCCCTCGCAGAGCAATCCACATCAGATTGGTCCAGGACAATGAAGTGATAGTAAAATGTCTAAATCGACAAGGCTCGAGATCATCTCACATCAATCATGTGATGTTAGCCATCTTCTACCTGGCAAGGAAGAGAGGATGGCACTTATCAGCAGTTCACCTTCAAGGGTTCCGCAATGTGACGGCTGACGCTCTATCCAGGCGAGAGCCGATAGAGACAGAATGGTCCCTAGACGCAGACTCATTCTCCTTCATCTCGGAAAAAGTCCCAGAACTGCAGATCGACCTCTTCGCGACGAGCGACAACAAGAAACTACCTCGTTACGTAGCCCCTTACATCGACCCTCAAACAGAAGCGATAGACGCCATGTCTCTCGACTGGAACAGATGGAATCGGATTTACCTGTTTCCACCAACCAATCTCCTGCTAAAAGTCCTCGACAAGCTAAGATCCTTCAGAGGGACAGCTGCAGTAGTGGCCCCCAAATGGCCCAAAAGCAATTGGTTCCCTCTAGTTTTAGAATTGAAACTGAAGCTGCTTCCTCTGCCGAACCCAGTATTATCCCAACTGGCTCAGAAGTTGACTGTTTACACTTCATCATCGAGAACCAACAACCTACATCTCATGATTTTCTTGCCCTAGCAGCAAATAAAAAGTTTGGGATCTCGAAGGACAAAGTCGACTTCATTGAAGATTACAAGTCAAGTTCAACTACGAGACACCACGAATCATCCTGGAAGAAATGGGTGTCCTTTGTGTAAACAAGGAAACCAACAGAAATATCGACAGATTTCCGTCTTTCCTTCTTCATCCACCTACATGAATAAGGCCTGGCTTCCACTATGATAACCGCGTGTAAATCGGCTTTGACTAGACCTCTTATGTATGCCTTTGAGGTGGACCTCACAAGTGAAATCTTCTATAAGATACCAAAAGCATGCGCTAGACTCAAGCCAGCAACCGCTCCAAAGCCCATCACATGGTCGTTGGACAAAGTCTTGCACTATGCTTCGAATCTGAACAATGAGGATTGCACCCTAAAGGATCTAACACAGAAAGTCATCTTTCTGTTCGCAATAGCCTCAGGGGCTAGAGTTAGTGAAATAGTGGCCTTATCCAGAAACGAAGGCCATATTCAGTTTCTAGACACAGGAGAACTGAGTCTTTTCCCTGATCCTGCCTTTCTTGCCAAGAACGAGCTGCCCACCAAGAGGTAGGAACCTTGGAGAATCTGCCCACCGAAGGAAGATGTCTCTCTATGCCCAGTAGAGTGTCTCAAGGTCTATCTTCGAAGAACTTTAGACTTCAAGGAGGGACAGCTCTTCCGAGGCAAAACCTCAGGATCGAATCTATCCCTAAGACAACTGAGAGCGAAGCTCACCTACTTTATTCGCTGAGCGGATCCTGACAGCACACCCGCAGGTCACAATCCGAGGAAAGTTGCTTCTTCGTTGAATTTCTTTCAACACATGGACGTTGAGAGGCTCCACTCATATACGGGGTGGAAATCATCCAGAGTCTAATCATCCAGAGTCTTCTATAAACATTATGCAAAACAAGTACATGACATAAAACACTTTGTGATGGCAGTGGGTAGTGTCATAAAACCCGTTGTCTAGTGCTGCGATGAACAGTGGACTGTTTTGGGACTCAACAGTGCATCGGGTGAATAGGTATTAATACCTTCTAGTAAAATCATTACAGTGATTAATATACTGTTATATACAGATACAGAATCTAACCAATAACACTAGTGCCGTGTGAAAATTTGAACACAGTGTTGATGCATATCCAACATCTGAGACAAACTAGACATACTTGGTTTCACATTCATTTTGAGTGGCATTAAATTAATAATGAATTTTCATATATGTATATTCTTCCCTTACAGGTCAGAAATATATATATAACCATGATGTTTATCTATGCAAGGTTAGATTTCTACTTTGTTATAGCTACATTTTATAATTTATTTGCCTATAAAAATAAATAGAGAAAATGTAGCTGCATCGTACTTTATCCTCAGTTGATAGAAATAAAAGCAACCTAGAGTTTTATTCTACTCCTTCAAATAGAACCTTGAATAGTAAAGATGTCTAAAGCATGAAAAGGTAACCTCTAGAAAGTTTCCCTTTTGTTCTTACGGATATACAAACTTTGAATCCTTATAGTCGAAGTCGACACTTTCCCTGCAGGGGGCAGGAACCCCTAAGCCAGTTCCAAGCTTAGTGGATATGACAGATAATGTTAATGTCATATACAGGTCTATCAGACCATATAAGGAACTCATTCAAAGTAAAGGCACTCACACAAACTTACAGATATAGTACTTTCAAGTTAATTCTCTGGTAAGCTTCCATCAGGACGACATGGCCGAGCCCAAAAAACAGATTTTGAGCAAAGTGAAAAATCTATTTTTGGGTGAGATAGCCATGTCGTCCTAATGGACCCACCCTTCTTTCTTAAATGACCCCACCCGAAACTATTCTATCTGCGGCTATTCCAGCTTAAATGCAAGTAAGGAATAGCGACCCGTAGTACGGATAGGAGGTCTACGGGGTATCTAGATAACGTCTCCCATTTTTCGTTCGCCACTCTTCCCCCTCAAGGAGTTAAATCTATTCAGGGTGAAGATTGCTATATGTCGTATCAAAAAATACGTCCCCTGATATTATGTGATATCCTTAAAGTTATGTTAAGGATACTCGCGCCAGGAGTTAGAATTCTGGAGACCTTCGGTTAATTCTCTGGGAGTATCACTGTAGCAAATATCCCTTAGAAAGCTACCTAAAGGAACCTTCCATCAGGACGACATGGCTATCTCACCCAAAAATAGATTTTTCACTTTGCTCAAGATCTGTTTTATGAAAAATGCCTTAAGATACATTAATATACATAATGAGGTTTTTTTTAAAGAAAGCTCGTTATTTAAAGAATTCATTCATTTGACTATTATCTGCTCCTTAATTTTGTTATACAGTTTTATCTTGGTTTTGAGTAATGGTCCATGATTTGAGTTTGTTAGCCTATTATCTTCCATGTTGTTTTCGAACATGACCTTTATAGCACATACCTTTTACATATGTAAACTTCACTCTGACCATAATACCTTATCATAAGTAAAAATTATAAAACTGTGGTTGGGATAAGAGTATGAAACTGAACAAGTGCACAGAACTTTGGTTTGAAGAGTTTTGTGAATAGTATCTGAATAGATTTGGGTACGGTGTTAATTTTGATTAGTGTACTGCTCAAGGTGTTGGCATTCTTATTTTACTTTGCAGCACATTGATCCCTGTATTATATACCTAAAAAAATGAGCTTATTATATGAAGTATAACTGTAGAAATCAAATTTATCATAAATAGAATAAGATATAAAACAAAACTAAAAAGTTTAAAAACTCTGTACATGCTTAGGAATACTATATACATTACAGATAAACAAACACAAAAAGAAAGCAGAACCCAAGAAGCAGAAAAAGCAATGAGCACTTTGTTTAGAACCATGTCAGCGTATCAGATATCTTGTTCTTGGAACAATCGTTCCTCTTCAATTACAATCAAAATAGTAAAAAAACAGGCAAAAACAAAATTAGTAAGCTTCGGATATTTCTTCTAGAAGTAAAACAAAATCTTACCATATACTTGGAATCTTCATGTATATTGTACTACTGTGGACGGGGTTTAAGTGGTAGATTGCCAAATGCATGCCCCGCATTTTTGATGGTGCTGAGTCCTTATGTTTCTCTTGAAGACATAAGATGTCCACTTTAAGATTGCTAAGAATTTCCAGTTTTGTGGCCGAGAGACCTTCTACATTGAAACTTATGACCTTCAGGTTAAACATCTTAGGCTCCGTCCACACGAAAGAACATTGTTCGGTGAACTTTGTTTCTCATCAAACAAAGTTCAGTAAATTTCTTTATGCTTGTGTCCAAACGATGACAGATGAGTAGTGAGAGCCTAGTGACAGCACCAAGAGGGATTGCCATGAGTAACGAGAAAATGGACAGTCCTAAGCACAAAAATAAAATTCTCTTGTGTATTGTTATTGTTGTATGTGCTAGAAAAAAAGGAAGAAGAAAATCTGATGTAAAGTGTTTGCAAAGGCGACAAAATTTGGAATATCTTATTACAATACTATGAGAGTTTTGAAGTGAATGAAAACTATATCAAATAAATTTCATGAGAATGGATCCAAATACGTTTTACAATCTCATCTCGAAATTGGAACCTAAAATCACCAAATATTATACTGATATGAGACAAGAATTTTTGTGTTGAAGCCCTATAACTGACATTACTTCATCCATCAGCAGGATGCACTACGGTATACAGAACTTCAATACATATTATAAGGATATCCAAGCAGAGTTTGTGTGAAATTATACCCAAAACTTGCAGAAATTAATCAAATTTGGCGCATTTCTCGTCTATGTGACAGTATTTAGAAATTGCTGCAACTCGCTCGTGCATCGCAATCTTTATAAACATTAGCCCTCACATCCCAAAGGCTGAAGGGGTGTTTCTTATACAACTATCAAGTTTAAAGTCCCCTCACAGATCTAATGAAACATTGACATGTTGGGTAATTGTTTTTTTTGGCTCAAGCCATGACGTCCTGATGGAAGGTTCCTTTAGTAGCTTCCCAAGGGTATATATGACTACAGTAATATTCCCAGAGAATCAAATCAAAGGTTTCACAGAATTCTAACTTCTGGCGCGAGTACCCTTAAGATTTACTCTCAAGGATATCGTATATAATCAGGGGACGTATTCTTGACACGCCACATGGCAATCTGCACCCCGAATAGCCTTTACGCTTCGAGCGGGATACGTGGCAGAATTAAAAGGGTAGCCGCATTAGAGGTTACCCTGGTTCCCCTACTACTATCGTATCACAACCGGGCCAATTCCCTGTGGCGGTCATTCCTTAATTTGTAGCGCCTCGCTACGGTGGTGTTCCCTGTTGATCTGACATTTTCGATCGATTTCTAAGGATCTTTATGCTTTCTACAGCTTCTTTCATCCATCTAGAAAGTTGAGTATTCATTCTTTACAATATGTATCCTAGTTCCAGCCTCACAATGAAATTAGTGTAATTATTGTGTTTGGATCTACGCCGATTACCGGTGTCGCCATAGGCGCTGTCGTTCATTGGGCATGTGTTATTTAGTTAGCAGAATGACATTCCCGGTTTAAATAGCATTAATTGTTATTATGAAAGCTATTTAGGCATTTTATATTGTAAAGATATTCATATCTATAATTTTCCCTTTTCTGTGTCGATCGTATATATCAGAGTTTCGGTGATTTTAGGTAACCGAGATCTTGCCTTGCCTAGGTAACCCAGCCTAGACAACATATACTTTCGACATTTTCCCGGTTACCCTTATTTTAGCCGTTACTAGTCTCGAATAGAGATTTATGGGTAATCTCTCTTCCCTCTGAGAGTAGCCTTAGGCTACAACTCTATGCTTCGGCCTTGAATTTCGAATTCAGGAATGACTAGCCTAGAGTTTTCTGTCTCCTCCCTTAACAGCAGACGGCAAGTTTTGGGATTCGATCAGAACCTCAGAGTATTTAGTCTTTTGTCGGCAGTCGGTCGGCGGGGTGAATTGTATTCCCCTGCCGGCTGAGCTGCCGGCATAGGAGGCTAGCCCTCCCTAGGCTACACCTAAAGTGGTTGCATGATGCTGCCACCTTCTCCCTGTGGTCTAGTAGACTAGTCCTATGCTCGCAGACCCTAGGCTGTAGAGTAGTATACTCATGTGGCCTAGGATGGCGCGGCATTGGAACTCTGTTTCTCCCTTGTTGAGAGGAAACGGCATGGCTACCGTCCCCTTAACTGTATTAGTACCTAAGCTGGAGAATAGAAGATTCTCCTTCCGCTTGGGGTTGTGCCGGTACTGAAATAGAGTTTCTTCAAGGTGTGTAGGTCCGGCAACATTACCGGCCCCTTCCATACCTCGTATAGGACCCTATTCCCCGCCCCCCCGTTCTTTTACGATGGCCGAGCCATTGTCTTTCCTGAGCCGGCGTCCTGCAACCTTACCATTGCCGGTTGGTTGCCGGAGCTAGCCAGACCCCCTCTCCTCAGCGGCTGTCGGTGACTGACCTTCCGGTGGCCATGACGGCTGTGGGTGGGAGGTCCCTTCTGTCACCAAGGTTCTCCAGTTCTCCCTTGAACTGCTGGCCACAACTTCTGTTGTCGGCGTGTTGCTCTGGCCGGCAGTAGACCGGCACAGATAGGTACTGACTCAGTCGGTAGCATGCCGACTGTACTATTACTGCCGGAGGCTGGCCTGTAGTGGTAAGCCGGCAATAGTACTTTGGCTAGATGAAAGCCTGAATGTTACATTCTCCCCTTCCATTTGAACCTTCTTTTCGAAGAAAGGCAGTAAAATTAGACTTTTACATCCTTTAGTACTGTATACATACACAGTAATAGATAGCCTTCACTCCATGCTTTCTCTCTCTCTCTCTTAGCTAGCATGCTAGATGTTCCGGCAAGAGCGAGCTAATCCAGCAACATGCCGGCTGAACTACATTATATGTCTATACAGGTAGTCAGTATATTTGGAGTATAGTATATACGGCAGATGGAAACTAATGTATATATTATACTAGTAGTTATTTCCAATATATCTTGGGTATCCCTGCCCAGGTATTTGCTGAACCCAATCCTATATTGATAGAATAATATTTCGTCAATATTCTGATTTGAAATCAGTTTCCATTTACCCTACAATATTAAATTTCGTAAAGGGCTGGTGGTGTGACACCTCTAACCCTTAAAGGGGAGAGCCCTTATCCCTGAGTTTCCCTGATCAGGAAACTCCCTGATTTAATATTGTAAGGGAGGCCACAGCAAATAGATTGGGTGGGATACATAAATATATATCTTTTATCTTTTCTAATCCAGTTGGCCGCCAGATGGAGCAGCACATTGGCTGAACTACATTAGATATAATTATACAGTAGCCATTAATTTGCAGTATGGTATATACTGCAAATAGAAAACTATAGTATGATTATACAGTAGTTATTTCTACATATCTTGGGTACCCTTGTGCGAGCTTCTGCTGGTGCCACTCCTATATCGAAAGAATGGCATTCCTTCTATACTCTGATTGTGAAATCAGTCCTCCTTACCTCACAGTGTTTAGTATAAGGGGGGACAGTGCTTTGTACACTTCTCTACACCTAGGTGTTCGACCCCTTTCTTACCTGGAATTCCTCAGTTGGAGGAATCTCCTTATATTAATACTGAGGGGAGGTAACAGCATTGGCTTGCAGGGGATACACGGGTATGTGTCTCCCACTATCCCTTTATAGCTTCCTGTCCTAAGCTATTTTGTCAAAAGATGACTTTTGCAAATTGTTTATCAGTGTGATAATCAATTGAATACTCATTTCTGTTCTTTCCATACAGGAGGAACACCAGATGATGCATCGCAGTCTTCTGGAGGAATAAGAGTGAGTATTTTCACGGACATAATACATGCAGGTTTCATGCCCCCAGCAATATTATTTCTAAATCCCCAACCCCTTCTGAGACCCTCTGACCTGTAAGTAGGCCGGACCTTATTGTCCGAAGGTCTCGAAAATCCCAAGTTAATAGAATCTAGGGATACAGCTCGTAACAACTTAAGCATTTGGGTGTGAGGTTTCTAAAATCTCTCCGAAATCATACCTACCAATATTTCAGCTTCCTAAAGGTGCGACATCCTGTCCCTTATCCCTCCTTTCTCCACTTCAGTTCGAGGGGAGGAGGTGAGGATGGGGGTACCCCCCCTGTCGCTGCCAGTGCATACGCGATGGCAGTCTCAAGCTGTCGAACTACGGTGTTGCCTGAAACAAAAATGCAATTCAGTTACGAACTCACAAAACACGGAAACTCTACGGGAATTGGACCAAAGATTTCACTTATCTATTGTGGTAACTGGCAAATTAGTGATCCTTTTACTGGCTCGTACTGATAACAACGACGGCAGTCATTAATTCACTGTCACATCTGACTTCGCCGCCGAGAGCCGGCAGTGTGTGCCCTGGGTCACCACCCAGTCAATGGCTGGGATGGTATGCCTTCAGTCGGCAGCCCACCGACAACCGGCGGACTGCCGAAAGCCCGAGGGGTCGCCGACGATTCAGCGGGCTGCTGGCTATGTGTATAGTTTTCACCACTACCCACTCACATTGAATGCTGGCTAGGATGATGTGCCTTCTGTCGGCGACCCGCTGACGACCGACGAGTCACTGACATGCCGGAGAACTGCTAGCCATATTGGTACTGAAGTACTGTGCCAGTTGACTTATCCCCAAGTACTAGCCTTGACGGTAATATGCCAGTTGTATAGGTGTATACAATACCCTGTACATCTGTAGTATAGGACCATATCACAGACAGAAATCTTTGGTACATAACCATACAATAGAATATTTTTCCAGTACGCTGTGCTTCTAAGCACAATCTATTGCTGAGACCTACCTGATTTGGGGACTCACTTCCCCCCTTTCTTACGCTGACTCTTCATCAGTCTCTTTGATTCTCATTATTAATTCCCTGGATGTAGGCACTGTTTACGCTACTCTATCCTTATGGGCTAGAATCTTCCATTGGGCCCCACTTAAAGAGGATGCCCTAGAATCAATAATTAGGGAGGCCACAGCAGTTGGCTGGAGAGATTCCAGGGTATGTGTCTCTCCTATTCTTTTCCAGCGTACTTATCCTAAACTTTATACAATAGAAAGGAATCTTCTATTACAGTGGAACACGACACTGAGAAGCTGATATAGGCAAACGGTCAAGTATGACCTAAAAGGAGGACGGAAAAGTTTCTTAGTTCTCATTGGGATGTTAAACAGCATCCCACAGTTACAATGACCGTTGTTCCACAAACGGTCAGATATGTACACCTTCTGATCATGCGAAGCAAACAGACGCTTCTGGTAGGAGGGAGGTTCCTTCCGGATCGCTGGACCTTCGATCCTTGGATCCAAGGCCTAACCAAGATGAGTCTAGAATGGAAATGGACATACCTCCACCATCCTTTCCTCAACTCTCCCTACATTCCAAATCCCCCCTGGAAGAGTATACCTTAGAGCTCTAGAGCATATTACCGGTAAGGAAAGTAGAGTCCATCGATTTCCAGGGAAGGCTGTTTGGTGTTCACGTGAAGGACTCAAGAACACTCTGAGTCATTCTGGACTTGTCGCCACTCAACAAGTTCCAATAAAACAGCAAGTTCAGAATGTTAATCCTTCTGAACATAAGGACCTTATTCAGTAAGGGGTGTTCGCAGTCTGGCCAGACCTGAAAGATGTCTATTGGCAACTTCCAGTCAGTCACCCCCTCACCTCCTACCTAGGATAAAAGTTACAGAAGATAACACATATCCTAGACAAGATTCTCGTCGGACTAGATTCAGTCTTAGGATCTTCACGGAATTGGCAGACACAGTCAAGTGAAACCAAGCCTAGAAAGAGTTCAGGCAACAAAGGACCTGGACGACAGGCTGGGGTGGGCAGCACCCGAAACGGCTAGTCTATGAGCATCCATGAAGATGATCCGGCCCCCGGAACATCGGGGATGCAAGATAACTTCAGGAAGTCTCGATTTTCTCCTGCTCAGGGGCTTCAATGTTTTTAAAAAATCATTGAAACCTGTGGTCACCCTAACTCTCCTTTCCCTTGGGGATGTAAAAGGAGATCGCAAGGTCGGTCAAGAGACTATGGTAATCAGTCAGGATTCCAAGACGCTAACAGGGACTAGTTTTGAACTCTCTCCAGTTCACGATAATGACAGACCCAGTGCTAGAGGACAGCTGTAAGATGCGTTAAGAGGCTGGAGAAGATACACATCAAACGCTCGAAGAGATCTAATACGACCAATGATGGTCATTCCTTCTTCGCTTACCCTACAATGACCAAAGGCCACAGGCCCATAGGCCATGTTAGCTCTGTAATGGGTGGAGAAACCCTCTCCACGCAGGTCAGACTTCCTTGGGCTGATCTGGGGCATCGAAGCGATAATGAAGCCTCGAAACTGTTGAGGATAAGGGACGTCTCATTTCATTAAGGAATGTTAGCCATCCCTTCCTTAAGGGAATGGCACATATCAGCAGCTCATGTATAAATGATCTGCAAGGTGACAGCGGATGCTCTTCTCGGCTCAAGCCAATAGAGTTGGAATGGTCCACGGACACAGACCTATTCCTTCCCAGATGGGAACAAGTCCCCGAGCTGCAGATCGATCTCTTCATCACGAGCGTCATCAAGATACTATTTCGATATATAGCCCCATACGAGGATCCTCTAGTGGAGATAACAGATATCATGTCTCTAGAATAGAAGGGATGGACTTAGGAATTCCTGTTCAGCCCATCCAATCTCCAGCGGAGGGCCCTCTGCATGCTGAGACCCTTCCAAGGAAGAGGGTCTCTGTTGGCTACCAGGTAGCCTAAGAGTACCCCATTCCCTGTAATGAAGGAACTGAGGCTGAGGCTGGTCCTAGTTCTGCACCTAGGATTATCCAGGAGGTTCAGAAGTTTTCTGCCATCGATTTATCACAGAGCACCTGATCCCTTCATCTTATGAATTCCTTGCCCTAACGATTAGGAAAAAGACTTGGTATCTCAAAAGGCAAATAGAATTCCTAGAAGAATACAAGTCTAGTCAACTAGAAGACAATACGAGTCTTCTTGGGAAAAGTAAGTTGCTTTGTAAAGCAAAAGGACCGAAAGGAATCTCATGATCTTCTGCCTGTCCTTCTCTGTCCACCCCTATAATCAAGGTCTGGCGGCCAACAGCACGATGGCCTTTGAGAAAGGAGGCAGTGCATCCTTGGATACTATGAGAAGATTGGCTCCTCGGCCCTGTCCCCATATGAACCCTTGAGTAAGCACCAAGAGTATGGCCGGCTTTGCGAGAAAGGTCGCTTGATTGGATCTTTGGATCCATGGACCAATATCTATGTGCAAGTCAGCCTCGACTAGACCTCTTCTATATGCCCTTTAAGTGGATCTGACGAATGAAATCTTTAATAAGATTCCGAAGACATGTGCAGGCTTAGGCCTGCAGCACCACCAAAGCCCATCTCATGGTCTTTGGACAAGGTCCTACATTATGCCTCACCTGTGAACAATGAGGATTGTTCCTTCAAGGATCTAACCCAAAAGGTTATTTTTCTGTTCGCTATAGCCTCTGGGGCTAGAGTTAGTGAAATAGTGGCCCTATCTGGGGATGAGGGCCACATAAAGTGGGAGAACTGCATCTCTTTCCTGATCCAACCTTTCTCACTAAGGACGAGCTACCCACTAAGAGGTGGGGTTCCTGGAGAATCTGCCCACTGAAGGAAGATGTCTCTCTAGGTCTGCTAGAGTGCCTAAGGTCTATCTTCGTAGAACTTCAGACTTCAGGAGAAACAGCTCTTTACAGGAGAAACCTCTGGATCAAACTATCCCTACAACTGAGGGCGAAGCTCACCTACCTTATTTGCGGAGCGAATCCTGACAGTAATCCTGCAGATAATGATCCGAGAAAAATTGCTTCAGCACTGAACTTTTCAGTGTGTGGACTTGAGCCTCTTCGTTCATTTACTGGTTGGAGGTTGTCCAGAGTGTCTTACAGACACTATGCTAAGCAAGTCTATGGATTGAAGCATTATGTGGTGGCGGCAGGTGGTATTTTGGACCCTGTCGTCTAGCTCTGCGATGAACAGTCAATTGATTGGGATTATCAATTAAAAGGAGAAGGAGTCAGCATTTTTTGTGTGACCTCCCTTTGAATAAGTGTTGCTAAGGCAACACCAAATCTGTTCAGAATCTCAGGTGTGAAATTATACGGATAACACTAGTGCCGTGTGTACATAGTACGCAGTGTTGTTAGACTACATCATGTACAGAAATTATAAAGAGAAGTCTTATTAAAAGAGCTTTTCTTCAGTCTGAGAGTGGCACTCATCATTTCTTCCCATTTCAAAAAAGGGAACATTAATTCCTGTATATGTCTCTTGTATAATTTCCTTATCATGCTACATTCATTTAGCATGTAGTCATTTATTAGAAATAAATGTCTATTAAAATGCAGTTGCGTCCTAATTCGCCCGACAATTGCATGTTTAAGATGCCAGAGTTCCTTGACTTCTCATGTAAGTATTTCTCATATCATAGTATGCTTACAAACAACGGATGGGGACACTGATATTGGCTCGGCAATATATACAAACCTTGAGACCATTTGTATTCTCAGTGTATACTTATGTTTGTTCATACAATATATGCTACCTTGAGGCACCTTTTCTAACGTCTAAAATGACTCTTCCCTGCAGGGGGAAGGAAGCACTAACATTGTTATGCTTAGTGATAATGACGGATAACGGTAACGTCATTTGTCTCAATTGGCCCTTTTGGCCGTAGAAATATTGTCTGAAGGTTAAGGCACTGAGGAAAATCCACAGATACATTAATTCTCTGGTATGCTTCCATCAGGACGTCATGGCTTGAGCCCAAAAAACGGATTTTGAGCGAAGCAAAAAATCTATTTTTGGGTGAGATGGCCATGACATCCTGATGGACCCACCCTTCTTTTATATCTATTTTTGGGTGAGATGGCCATGACATCCTGATGGACCCACCCTTCTTTTCTATGAAAAGATCTTCACAGTTTCCCTCCCAAACTACTGTATCTGTAGCACCATGCTCAACGCTACAAGGAATGACCGCCAGAGGGAATTGGCACGGTTGTGATCGATAGTAGTAGGGGAACCAGGGTAACCTCTAATGCGGCTACCCTTCTAATTCTGCCACGTATCCCCCTCGAAGCATAAAGGCTATTCGGGGTGCAGATTGCCATGTGGCGTGTCAAGAATACGTCCCCTGATTATATACAATATCCTCGAGAGTAAATCTTAAGGGTACTCGTGCCAGAAGTTAGAATTCTGTGAAACCTTTGGTTTGATTCTCTGGGAATATCACTGTAGTCATATATACCCTTGGGAAGTTACTAAAGGAACCTTCCATCAGGACGTCATGGCCATCTCACCCAAAAATAGATTTTTCGCTTCGCTCAAAATCCGTTACAACACCACGCTCTCCATTTACTCCAAAATAACGCAATCCTGCAGTTCTCATCTTCTTGCACAGTAATTAGGTGGTTATTAAAATTCTGGGAGAGCAATAATTAGCAAGATATGTTGAGGAATGGTGAAGGGGTTATAAAAAGAAAATAGCTCGGTTTCCTCACTAAATGACTTGGAACTGACATGTCAACATAGTCAACCAAACAGAATTCATGATGCCAGCGTACATAAACAGAAGTTCGTGATGCCAGCGTACATTTGATATACTGTATATTCATAATATACTCAATCAAAAATTGAGTGATTACTCAAAAGTGTCACTATTTGTAAACTACATTTTATAGACATTTTTTAGTAGTTAATCCAATTTTAATTAGGTATATTTTGAATATACAGTATATCAAATGTACGCTGGCATCATGAACTTCTGTTTATGTACGCTGGCATCACGAATTCTGTTTGGTTGACTATGTTGACATGTCAGTTCCAAGTCATTTAGTGAGGAAACTGAACTATTTTCTTTTTATAACCCCTTCCCCCTTCCTCAACATATCTTGCTAATTATTACTTTCCCAGAATTTAAATAACCACCTAATTACTGTGCAAGAAGATGAGAACTGCAGGATTTCATTATTTTGGAGTAAATGGAGAGCGTGGTGTTGTAAACAATTACCACATGTTGAAACTTAAAAGTAGAAGATAAAGACATGGTATATCAATGGTATTGGTTAAAAATGTAACTTCGTATGTCAGACAATGAAATTTCCCCAGTCTTTAACCACCAATGAGCACAACTCTCATTACTTCGGCAACCATATGAAAAACCTACACACACATGCGCACACACATTATATATATATATATATATATGTGTGTGTGTGTGTGTGTGTGTATACATACATATATACATATATATATATATATATATATATATATATTATATACACACACACACACACATATATATATATATATATATATATATATATATATATATATATATATATATATATATATATATATATATATATATGGGTCGTTCATATGAAGAGAATAAGAAGTTTTGGAAAGAAGTGAAGAGAGTAAGGAAGGCTGTTTCGAGAATTGAAGAGGCAGTGAAAGATGGAAATATATATATATATATATATATATATATATATATATATATATATATATATATATATATATATATATATATATATATATATATATATTATATACACACACACACACACACATATATATATATATATATATATATATATATATATATATATATATATATATATATGGGTCGTTCATATGAAGAGAATAAGAAGTTTTGGAAAGAAGTGAGGAGAGTAAGGAAGGCTGTTTCGAGAATTGAAGAGGCAGTGAAAGATAGAAACGGAAGGTTGTTAAAAGGAGAGGAGGCAAGTAAAAAGTGGGCAGAATATTTTGAAAGTTTACTGAATGTTGAGGATAATAGGTAGGCAGATATAATTGCTGTTGCAGGTGTTGTGGCTGTGATGTGAGATGAGAATGAGAGACAGATTACAAGAGAGGAAGTGAGGAGAGCACTAGATGAAACGAGAGTAGGAAAAGCGTCTGGTATGGATGGTGTGAGAACTGAGATGTTAAAGGAAGGGGGTGTGAATGTACTTGAATGGTTGGTGAGATTGTTTAATATGCGCTTTGTGTTGTCAATAGTACCAGTAGATTGGGTTTGTGCATGTATTGTACCACTATATAAGGGTAAGGGAGATGTGCATGAGTGTTGTAATTCAAGGGGTATTAGTTTGTTGAGTGTGGTTGGAAAAGTGTTTGGTAGAGTACTGATTAAAAGGATTAGGGATACAAAACAGAATGCAATCTTAGAAGTACAGGGTGGTTTTAGAAGAGATAGGGGATGTAGGCTATGAATCAGATTTTTACAGTTAGGTAGATATGCGAGAAATATTTAGCAAAAGGTAAGGAGATGTATGTTGCGTTTATGGATCTGGAGAAAGCTTATGATATAGAGTTGATAGGGAAGTGATGTGGAATGTGATGAGGTTATATGGAATTGGTGGAAGGTTGTTGCAAGCAGTGAAAAGTTTCAACAAAGGTAGTAAAGCGTGTGTTAGGATAGGAGATGAAGTGAGTGATTGGTTTCTGGTGAGAGTGGGGCTGAGACAGGGATGTGTGATGTCGCCATGGATGTTTAACTTGTATGTTGATGGAGTGGTGAGAGAGGTGAATGCTCGAGTGCTTGGACGAGGATTGAAACTGGTGGATGAGAGTGATCATGAATGGGAGGAAAATTTGTTGTTTGCAGATGATACTGTACTGGTTGCAGATGCGGAAGAGAAGCTTGGCCGATTAATGACAGAATTTGGAAGGGTATGTGAGAGAAGGAAGTTGACAGTTAATGTGGGTAAAAGTAAGGTTATGAGCTGTGCGAGAAGGGAAGGTGGTGCGATGTTGAATGTCATGTTGAATGGAGTTACTTGAAGAGGTGGATCAGTTTAAGTACTTGGGGCCTGTTGT
>NC_090739.1:75763062-75963062 GCF_036898095.1 Palaemon carinicauda
TATTCTGACAATCACCCCGGCTAGCCGGGACGGTTGCGTTGCCGGCAGGTGTTCTGCCGGTGGCAGTTAGATCCTTCGTCTCACTGCTGCCTTCTACCTGACTTTCCTTCCTTGATAGGAAGTTGATGAGAATGAGGGAGGGCTGAGACGTCTTCTGACGGCCGTCAGCATGAAACCTGTTATACTTTGAAAGTCCTCAGCTCTCTCTTGAGTTGCCATTTGCATTCTTTAGCCGCCGGCTCTACTGCCGGCGGCAGGCTAGTATGCAGATGGGTGGGAGCCAGAATCTGCCAGATTCTTCCCCCTTCCATTGGAACTTTCATTTTAGAAGGTAGATTGTAATTATGCATATAGTGCTCTGATACTTCCCACTATTATGTCCATTCATGATAGTGGGAACCCTCCTTCATTAATCTTTCTCTCTTTCTTTTGTTAGCACTGTCATCTACTAACCTACTGCTGGCAGTGACTGCCGGCAGTCTACTGAATATAATCATACAGTAGTATTTATGTCTTCCAACATATCCTGTGTTCCCTATCCCAGACGATTGTAGAGACCACACTCTTTTATTGAGGTTGAGTAATCCCTCAACACACAGATGGTTTTCTTTGATCATCTAGGATTTACAATACCCGGTCTGTATTAATACAGTACTACAGGTGGATGATGTTGGTATAAATTACTTACTAACACTAACTCTAGTAGAGTTCCTCTCCCTTGTAACCTTCCCTATAAGGGAAACTTAGTATTAATACGGACGGAGGTTTCAGCAATAGTCTGGGAAGAGAATACACTCGGATATGTGTCTTTTCTTATTTCCCTTCAAGCTTACTATCCTAAGCTACCATATACAATAGTGTTTGCTATTGCTATTATATAATGCATGCTTTATATATCCCTGAGATACAAGATGTTATACTCATTGAAATCTTCTCCTTCTTTACAGAATGATCCTGGGGAGAAATATGGAGCGATGTTCTGCAACCACAAGGGGAGGGACTTCTGTGGCCACACGAAGTGTAGGTCTCATGCCCCCTACTGCATCATCACAGGAGTCCTGAAATATTGGGACCCGAAAGACTGCACCATCTGCTTGACTCTGCTTACCAACTTCGGCGAAGCCCCTTTAGTTCCCCTAGAGACTAGGAACACGGCGAGGGAGACCCTTCGCAAGTGGGTAAGGGGGTTCCAGAAGAACTCCCCGGGACCATACCTACCGAACGACTCCCTGAGGCGTATATTGTTCCCCAAGGCTCTTCCTAGCACGGTGGTGTCCCAGGAACAGCTTCAGTCTCCCTTCATCCAGCTGAAGGTCGACTCTGACGCAAGTAGGACTGTAAAGGACATGGACATCCAGCAAGAGAGGATATCAGAAGCGTCCTCTGACATGGAACAAGACCTACTGCACGGCATCCCTGAAGAGGTCGAGGATATTCCCCTCATGGAGGAAGAGGAATCCCTTTCGGCGACGACAGAAAACCCTCAGTTTGCTTTGGCCCCATACCAGTCATTACCATCGACGTCCTCTGCACTAACTCCTCAACCTGTTGCTTAGGCCAGTGCAAGTGATGAGATTCTGGCATCTCTTAACTCACGATGGAGTCGTTCCAACAGGAGCAGAAGGCCATGCAGGAGTCATTCAGACAGCAGCAAAGGACCATGCAGGAAAAGATTGACCGTCTCAGGACCGCCAAGGGCACGTCAAAGAAGCCTCTTAGAGTGTCCGGTCTCCCTCATTGCTCCAAAACCAATCCCTGGAGGCATGCGGAGCACATACCCATGATGGATGGGAAACTGTTCGTTTCTGAGAAGCTGGGAGCCAGACCTATTGAAGACCTCAAGTTCTGGCCTAGCTTCTCTGCTTATCCCGAGTGCTATGTGAGGCTGCGGGAAGAGAGTGCAACCCGAGAAGAAACGGTCCTTAAGGAGGTCATCGTGTTTGAACACGATAAGGTGCAGACCATCCTTCTGAAGACCCTGAAGGGGTTGGGCTATACTAACACTAAAGTTTCAGCGCTGAGCAAGAAGCACGCTACTTTTCTTGCCCCTTCCTCGATCTCCTTTCCTTTTACAGAGAAAGCGTTCGACTCTGTTGTCAAGGCTACCAACGAGGGACAACCCTGCCCGACTTTAGAAGAATGCAAACCATTCTCCCTCGCACTGCCTACTAGTAAAGGAAAGTGGAAGGATGTCCACTTAACCTTCTCCGTCTCCAAACTAGACCCGGAGATTGCTGGACAGCAGTTCAACGAGAACCTTCCTAAGTTACCAGACCAACTTCTGAAGAAGGAACAGGAGTCGAAGGAGAGACTTGCGGCCTCTCTCTCTCAACAAAACTGCCTGGAACTAAGTGCGAGCAAGCATAATGCCCCAGAAATCTTCCTTTTCCTGGCCAAGTCTCACATGGGTACCCTTGTGAAGGACTTTTATGCTTTCCTCAGGGCGAGGAGAGCTTGCAGAGAGTTCGTCCTGGCTGCAGCGACCATCCGGCATAAACCACGGAAGTTGATTACCTCTAGCATCTGGGGTAAAGACCTCTTTCCACAAAATCTGGTCCAAGAGGTCATTGCGAGGGCAGCGACGGAGAACAGGGACCTTCTCCAAAAATGGGGTATGTCCTCGAAGAGGAAATCTTCTACGGAGGGAGGTCCCCAACCTAAGAACAAGAGGGCAAGAAGACCTCGAAGACCTGCGCAAGTTCCCACCATGACCATGACCACAGTGCCTCAGGTGCTATGTTTGTTCATATGTTATATGCAAACCTTGCGACTCCTTTCTTATGTCTAGTATAACTCTTCCCTGCAGGGGGCAGGAAGCTCTAACATGGTTTATGATTAGCAGTAATAACGTATAACGGTAACGTCATATGTCTCTATGGTCTGGATGACCAAGGAATAACTGTCCCGAGGTTAAGGTACTTTTGGAAAATCCACAGATACAGTACTTTCTAAATAATTCTCTGGTAACCTTCCATCAGGACGACCTGGCCTGAGCCCAAAAAACGGATTTTGAGCGAAGCGAAAAATCTATTTTTGGGTGAGATAGCCATGTCGTCCTGATGGACCCGCCCTCCTTTTCTATAGAAAAGGCCTTGGCATGATCCCTCCCGAAACTACTATATCTGTAGCACCATGCTCAACGCTACAAGGAATAGGCGTGGGGTTGACGTACAGTGCCATCTAGATACTCCTAGTAGTAAGGGAGGAAGGGTAACCTTGATATCGGCTCCCCTTCAAATTTGGCCACTTTCCCCCTCGAAGCGAAAACGCTATTTGGGGTGAAGATTGGTATGTGTCGTATCAAGATATACGTCCCCTGATTTATGCGATATCCTTAGGAGAAATTTTAAGGATATTCGCGCCAGGAGTTAGAATTCTGGAGACCTAAAGGTAAATTCTCTGGGAATATCACTGTGGTCAAATATCCCTTAGGAAGCTACTTATAGGAACCTTCCATCAGGACGACATGACTATGTCCCCCAAAAATAGATTTTTCGCTTCGCTCAAAATCCGTTTATATATATATATATATATATATATATATATATATATATATATATATATATATATATATGTATATATATATATATATATATAATATTTGAATGTAAATTTGTTCAGTGTAACATCAAAATTGAAGCTTTAAACCACTTGCACATATTTTACAAGAAACTGTCTGTGCAACATTTGTTTACATAGTTCACCTGGCTAGCCACCGCCCACCCCATACGTTCCTAAGATGGTGGCGGTCTTCACGTATGCACTACCATTGGTCAATATTGGTTACGTGGCATCTAGTGGTAGGATATCTATGGTTCCACCTTCCATCACCTCACTCTTCTTTAGATCATTTTATTTCAGTACCTTGAGTTCGATGTGAGTATGTTTTAACGAATCAAGTTATAGGTGTTTTCTTACAAGTCCGCCTGGTTTCGTTCGGTGCCTATGTTCATTGAGCATTGGTTGTTAGACATTTCTATTCTTGTATTTACATAATTCATCACTTTACATATTTTATTAATTTTAGCACTTTAGTTATTCAAACCTCTGTACCAATTTATAAGTCTGTTTTTCTAGGATTTTTTCATATATTTACTGTATACACATATATACAATAAAGGAAATTTTACTCATAGAGTTAGGACAGCAAAACAAAAGAAAGTTTATAAAATTAGGAGAAGGTCAAAGTAATATTCAGAGGAAGGAAAAGATGAGAGAGAGAGAGATAGAAATTTAGATTCAAACTGGGGGAGCAATTTCCTCAAGTCCGAGAGCCCTCTTACCCGTCACAATGCTTCAACATGAAAATAATATTTCCTGTTGAAGCAAGATGACTTCGACAAGGCATTCTCTCGTTAAGAGTGAGGGACTTGTTGGTGTGAGTATTTTGAAACTAGCTACCTTCTGAGGACATGGATCTCTGTAAATATAGTTAAAAGGTAGACACCAGACAGAGATTACTATCACCTGACTAGAGCCGAAATGTAAAGCGGATCTCTTCTCTGAATATGCCTTTTTTGGGGGGGTAGAAACAGGAGGCCCGGAGTCATGATTAGCTTATAAAACAACCCAGGATATGGTAATGAACTTTGAAAGGCAGCCAGTTCACAGATTCTTGGTCCAAAGACTATATCTATTAAAAATATGGCTTTTCCAAAAGTTCTTTAAGCGAGATGGATGAATTATTTAACTTATCCAAAAATACAAGCACCCTATCCAGAGATCAAGATACAACAGGAATTGGAGGAGATGATCTACGCAAACCAAAAGACTGGGTGATCTTATGAAACATATCCGAATCTATTTCCATGTAAAATACACACTTAAGATGTTCTCTTAATGCTGATTTATATGACTCAAGATCATTGATAGATGGATCTTCCTATCCTTTAGAGGTGAACTAGAAAGGAAGCCAAGAAGTCCTGGTATACCTGATGAGGTGACTTATTCCTTAGAAAAGACATACAAGTTTTCCAATCAGATTGGTATTGTCTTGTGGATGAAGACCTCCTGCATCTCATCAATTAAGTCAAGTTGTGGGCTGAGACATCTTCCTTGAAAATACGGGAGATAAAATCCAAGCATGAAGAATCTAGGTCAGGATGGAAACATTGGATGCAAGGGGATGTTTGGCCACAGTGGAGCTATTAGCACAGCTGTCCTTGAAAAGTCCAGAACTACATGCAAAGCCTTCATAATCAAACTCATCAGAGGAAACAGATACGGTAGATTGATGACTATCTGTTCCCTCTAGATTGAGAGCATCTCTTGCCACTATCTTATAAAACATAGTTGCTTGATTTCTTTTTTTCAGAAGAAAGTCTGAATACAAGACGCAATCCAAAATTCTATATTACGTATTGAGTTATTTAGAATTCTTTGTATGTGACGAAGATTGTTTGATGAATAGTATAATTGCAAAGTCATCCACATAAAGGCTACTTTGCACTCCCTGTGACATTTGAGCAACTATGTCATTAATTGCTAATGCAAAGAGAGTCCCACTTAAAACACTAGCTTGGGGTACATGACAATCAAGGTTGTAAGATTTGGAATAAACATTCTTTATACAGTTTGGAATGTTCTACCATAAATAAAATTTCAAATAAAAATAGGAAGTGCCCCCCAAAACTCCTAGGATGTGAGGATTTCAGTATTGAATGCCTCCAAGTAGTATCGTATGCCTTCTGAATTAAAAAAAAATGTGGCTACTGTGATTTGCTTTCATTCAAAACCTCCAAGTATATAAATTTCCAAGTGTGAGAGGGAGTCCAAGGTAGATTGCTGTGACTGTGAGCTAAATTGTGAGGCTGATAAAAGGTTGTTACGCTATAAACATCAATTCAATCTATAATTTACAATTTTTTCCAGTAACTTGAAAACACAGCTGGTCAGTGAAATTGGTCTATAATTGTTTAGGTTATTGGGATCTTTTCTCGTTTTCCATCCCTTTAGAAATAAATGTTTGATCCAAAGATGATTATGAAATTATAATAAATAGTCCTTTGCCAAAGGGGGTGGATTTCTTATCATTTGAAAATTTTTATTATCTTTACCAGGCCCACTGAAGATAGAGTAAATTCCAGCTCCTCCTCCGTAAATAATTTATAATAAATATCTTCCACTGCATCAAAATTCAATATAGTTGCTTTTTATTTTCTTTATAGATAAAAAATGGGCATCCAGATTATTAATGCAGCTTATGCGTCTCAATATCTTGTCTAATAATATTTGAGATGACCTGTTTATCATGAATTGGTGACCCATTGTGTATCAATGGAAGTCTTCCAGATCTGCTATTGGACCTACAGTATTAATTTTTGTAGTTCTGCCACACTTTTTGCATTGAAGTATTTTCTGATAAACTGTACTAGACATAGTTTTACCATATCATATTGCCTTTTATTGTTTATTTTCTAAATTTTAGCAGATATGATTTCAATACACTTAATGTATATTGTTATATCAAGCATTTTTATTGTTTCCAAATGTTAGAGGACCAGAACTCAAACATTTAAATATTTTACTCAAATTTTCTAATTTTCTACCAGTTGCATGCATTTCTTTTATTAGCTGGGCCAGTGTATCTGACTACCTAGGGCTGAGTGTTTCATTGGTTGGGCACCAGTCTGAAACAGATTTGTCAGCTGCTTGTGTAATGAAGTCCAGAAAGAAATCATTTGTTTCATCAAGATCTTGTGAATAACTGAATGGAGGCACCTGACTCGTATAAAATTTGAACTTATCTCAGTCAGTTTTGTTTGTATTGTA
This sequence comes from Palaemon carinicauda, assembly GCF_036898095.1. Taxonomy (NCBI): domain Eukaryota; kingdom Metazoa; phylum Arthropoda; class Malacostraca; order Decapoda; family Palaemonidae; genus Palaemon; species Palaemon carinicauda. The sequence goes on from NC_090739.1 coordinate 75,769,834, forward strand.
ACGTTGAGTAAGAGGACCTGTTGTAATTCCTAACATGGTTATCAATATAGGAAAATGGTTACTGCTATAAAGATCATCCAGCACATTCCATTCATACCTGTCAACAATATTGTTGGAACAAAGATTCAAGTCTATTGAGGAATATGTTCCATGAGTTTTTGAATAGTAAGTACTGAACATTATTGGAATCTCCTTCATCCAGAGGTTATGATCATTCACTATTTGTTCAACCTTGGAACCATTTGAATTAATAGTAATACAATTAGTGTTTCAGAGGGGTTTGGGGCCATTCAAGTCTCTAATTAAAAGGAAATCTTGCTCATTTGGTAATTCTTTGGATGAAGTTTGCACATTATGGTTGGAAGATGGTTTATTTTATATATTATGAAATTAATGGAGCTATTACTCAGACATATTTTAACTCAAGATGATTGAAATTCGGATGTGTTAATTATTTTAACATCGTAAGTTTTACTATTATGGATATAGATCACACCTCCTAACATCAGCAGATGGGACTGACCAAGATGCTGGAGTGCAATTTTCTATAGAAGAAATAGTATCATTAGTAAGTTGTAGGCATATTGCAATAGGGTTATAATTTTTCAATAGTCTTTGAATTTCCCCAAAATGTAGACGGATTTCCACTATGCAGGACATTATTTATGCTCATCTTGCTCCAGTTGGATTTCTGATTAACAGCACTAACATTAATGTTTTATTAGGTTTTAGTTCTTTAGATATGGATTCCTGATGTTTTCTATGATTATGATTTACTCCCTGATTATCCTTTTGAATAGGATTAAGTTTTTCTATTAATCTATCAAGATGAAGAGGGCCTGATGGTCAACATAAATATAAAGTGCAATATACATTTCTAATCTACCATATTAGTTTTTTTTTCTTTTTTTTTTTTTGATAAAGTTGTCAATCATATTATCAATTTTATGTACTGTATATTAATATTTTTTATTTTACAAAAATGTTATTTTCATTAGTAAAATAAATTTTTGAATATACTTACCCGATAATCATGTAGCTGTCAACTCCGTTGCCCGACAGAATTCTACGGGAGGGATACGCCAGCTATCACTATACTAGAAGGGGGTGTACTCACAAGCGCCACCTGTGGCCAGGTACTACAGTACTTGTTGTTGACGCCACCTCACTTTTTCCTCGGTCCACTGGTTCTCTATGGGGAGGAAGGGTGGGTCAATTAAATCATGATTATCGGGTAAGTATATTCAAAAATTTATTTTACTAATGAAAATAACATTTTTCAATATTAAACTTACCCGATAATCATGTAGCTGATTCACACCCAGGGGGGTGGGTGAAAAACCAGTGTACAAGACTAAAGGATAGCTAAGTATCCCGTATTTCATATAATCAGTTATCCACAATAACAATGAAATAATAAGTACCTGGTAAGGAAGTCGACTTGAACCGTTACTCTGCCTTTAATAAGATCGTCTTCCTTACTGAGCGCAGCGTTCCTCTTGGAAGGCTGAATCAACTCAAAGGTGCTAAAGTATACAGGGCTGCAACCCATACTAAAGGACCTCATCACAACCTTTAACCTCGGCGCTTCTCAAGAAAGAATTGACCACCCGCCAAATCAACAAGGATGTGGAAGGCTTCTTAGCCGACCGTACAACCCATAAAAAGTATTCAAGAGAAAGGTTAAAAGGTTATGGGATTATGGGAATGTAGTGGCTGAGCCCTCGCCTACTACTGCATTCGTTGCTACGAATGGTCCCAGGGTGTAGCAGTACTCGTAAAGAGACTGGACATCTTTGAGATAGAATGATGCGAACACTGACTTGCTTCTCCAATAGGTTGCATCCATAACACTCTGCAGAGAATGGCTCTGTTTGAAGGCCACTGAAGTAGCCACAGCTCCCACTTCATGTGTCCTTACCTTCAGCAAAGCAAGGTCTTCTTCCTTCAGATGAGAATGTGTTTCTCTAATCAGAAGCCTGAATAGTAAGAAACTGAGTTCTTAGAACTTGGAAAAGAAGGTTTCTTGATAGCACACTATAAGGCTTCTGATTGTCCTTGTAAAGGTTAAGACCTTTTTAGATAGTACCTAAGAGTTCTAACTGGGCAAAGTACTCTCTTCAGTTCATTCCCCACCAAGTTGGACAGGCTTGGGATCTCGAACGACTTAGGCCAAGGACGTGAAGGAAGCTCGTTTAGCAAAAACCGAGCTGCAAGGAACATGTAGCCGTTTCAGATGTGAAAACAATGATCCTGCTGAAGGCGTGGATCTCACTTACTCTTTTAGCTGTTGTCAAGCACACGAGGAAAAGAGTTTTTAATGTGAGGTCCTAAAAAGAGGCTGATTGGAGAGGTTCAAATCTTGATGACATAAGGAACCTTAGGACCACGTCTAGATTCCAGCCTGGAGTGGACAACCGACGTTCCTTTGAGGTCTCAAAAGACCTAGGGAGGTCCTGTAGATCTTTGTTGGTGGAAAGATCCAAGCCTCTGTGGCGGAAAACCGCTGCCAACATACTTCTGTAACCCTTGATCGTAGGAGCTGAAAGGGATCTTACTTTCCTTAGATATAACAGGAAGTCAGCAATCTGGGTTACAGTGGAACTGGTTGAGGAAACTGCATTGGTCTTGTACCAGCTACGGAAGACTTCCCCTTGAGACTGATAGATTCTGAGAGTGGATGTTCTCCTTGCTTTGGCAATCGCTCTGGCTGCCTCCTTCGAAAAGCCCCTAGCTCTTGAGAGTCTTTCGAAAGTCTGAAGGCAGTCAGACGAAGAGCGTGGAGGATTGGGTGTACCTTCTTTACGTGAGGTAGACTTAGAAGGTTCACTCCTAGAGGAAGAGTCCTGGGAATGTCGACCAGCCATTGCAGTACCTCTAAGAACCATTCTCTCGCGGGCCAGAGCGGAGCCAACCAACGTCAGCCGTGTCCCTTTGCGAGAGGAGAACTTCTGAAGTACCCTGTTGACAATCTTGAACGGCGGGAATGCATACAGGTCGAGATGGAACCAATCCAGCAGAAAAGCATCCACGTGAACTGCTGCTGGGTCTGGAATCGGAGAACAATACAACAGGAGTCTCTAGGTTATCGAGGTAGCGAACAGATCTATGGTTGGCTGACCCCACAGGGCCCAAAGTCTGCTGCAAACATTCTTGAGAAGGGTCCACTCTGTGGGGATGACCTGACCCTTCCGGCTGAGGTGATCTGCCATGACATTCATACCGCCCTGAATGAACCTCGTTACCAGTTAGCTTTCGATCTTTAGACCAGATGAGGAGGTCCCTTGCGATCTAGAACAACTTCCACGAAAGAGTCCCTCCCTGCTTGGAGATGTAAGCCAGGGCTGTGGTGTTGTCAGAGTCCACCTCCACCACTTTGTTAAGCTGGAGGGACTTGAAGTTTATCAAGGCCAGAATAACCGCCAACAACTCCTTGCAATTGATGTGAAGTGTCCTTTGCTCCTGATTCCATGTTCCCGAGCATTCTTGTCCGTCCAAAGTCGCACCCCAGCCCGTGTCTGATGCGTCCGAGAGGAGACGGCGGTCGTGTTTCTGAACAGCCAAAGGTAGACTTCCTTGAGAAGAAAGCTGTTCTTACACCACGCGAGAGAAGACCTCCTCTCTTCGGAAACAGGAACTGAGACCGTCTCTAGCGTCATGTCCTTTATCCAGTGAGCAGCTAGATGATACTGAAGGGGGGGGAGGTGGAGTCTCCCTAACACGATGAACAGGGCCAGCGATGAAAGTGTCCCTGTTAGACTCATCCACTACCTGACTGAGCATCGGTTCCTTCTCAGCATGCTCTGGATGCATTCTAGGGCTTGGAAGATCCTTGGGGCCGACGGAAAAGCCCGAAAAGCTCGACTCTGAAGATCCATACCCAAGGAGACAATGGTCTGGGATGGGACGAGCTGAGACTCCTCAAAATTGACCAGGAGGCCCAGTTCCTTGGTCAGATCCATAGTCCATTTGAAAATCTCCAGACAGCGACGACTTGTGGGAGCTCTTAAAAGCCAGTCGTCTGACGGAGCCGGACACAAGATCATGGTACTGCTGCACAGTCTGTGAACTGTCAACCATGGGCAAGCGAGGAAGTACAGTGACAACCCGAATCTGTCTAGACTGTCTGGGTCGTACAGACAACTCCTTATCGGGTTGCTGAGGTTGCCGCACTGCGTCACAACAAGTCACTTCTGCTGGTTGTTGAACGTCTTCCCCGTGACACATTGACTCCGTAAACAAAAAATCCTCTAACAAGGACTAAGCTTGGACTGCATGTCTTGCAACACAGCTCAAGGTCTATGGGAGCAGGTGTGGTAACAGACGGGATTAGCGACTGAAGTGGAACCATTACCTTCCCTGGAAGCATGTTATGCTTAAATAAAAGTCCATAGGAGGCTACGCAGCTAAAGGCTCCCTCCAAATGACAGAGTCCTCAAGGGAATATCAGAAGGAGGGAGAAAAGAACTTTCTCATCTACAGGGACCATATCCTAGAAAAGCTAAGTTCTCTCAGTGAGGGTTTCACTGGTGCAAAAGCAGCAGACTAGAAGGCAACGTTATGAAACTGCTTGACAGTCTAGTGAGTTGGCAACAACCAAAGATGTGTGACTGAGAAGCATGCGGTAAGGTATGCAGAGCATGTTGTATGCAGAGTATGCTGTATGCAGAGCATGCTGTATGTAGAGCATGTTGTATGCAGAGCATGCTGAATGCAGAGCATGCTGTATGCAGAGCATGTTGTATGCAGAGCATGCTGAATGCAGAGCATGCTGTATGCAGAGCATGTTGTATGCAGAGCATGCTGTATGCAGAGCATGCTGTATGTAGAGCATGTTGTATGCAGAGCATGCTGAATGCAGAGCATGCTGTATGCAGAGCATGTTGTATGCAGAGCATGCTGTAAGCAGAGCATGCTGTATGTAGAGCATGCTGTAAGGTAAGCAGAGCGTGTGCATGGCGTTTAACATTTCTCAGAAATTCCATGACCAGTGCTAGAGTGCTTTATGCATGCTTGCATGGGGTTTTAATATCAACATAATATTTACCTTACATTCATAACTCATGATTCATATTTTTGCCATATTTTGCGATATTGTTAAAAATATATTGCAAGGAATACAAATATATTTTTATAAGTAATACAAATAACCTCCATTATCATAATGTTTGAAAATGGAGGTAAGGTATGCTGAACAGCAGAGTCAGAACGAGCTGGAACAACAATAGTTGTGGTTTCCTCTTCAAGACTCTGTTGAGGGAACACCTGAGGCTCAGTCTGCAAAGGCTGATCAAAGGAAGTAGCAGAAGGTAGGCGCATGGGTGGAGGAGGCTGACTCCTGGCATGAGTGGCTGAACTCAAGGGTTGCGCTTGCTGAGTGGTTGGCGGATGCGCAGTAGCAAGTTCCTGAGGAACGAGTTGAGGTTCCTGCGGTGTGAGCTGAGAGCGAAAAGGTAGTGGCTGCGCAGAACGCAGTAAAAGTCTCGCAAGTTGAGGCTCCTGAGGCGCAAGGCTAAGGTGTTGAGGTGCTTGCCTTGAGGAGGGTTGAGCTCGCTGCAGCGAGAGCTGAGGAGACTGACTCATGGATGGGAGAGGTTGTTGTACCTCAAGCGAGTGTTGCCTCACTGGTGGAACAGCAAGTGGAAGCGGAGGAAGAGAGGTATAAGCCTCCTGTTCCCATTGCTGAGGTTGCCTTAAGGAAGGCGGAGGGAGCTGCACACCACTGGGATCAGTAAACTCATAACGTGGCTCAACATCGTACGCCTGGCAGGCGGTACTGCGGTCAGGCGGAGCGAGCGCAGGCGGAGCGAGCGCAGGCGGAGGGAGCGCAGGCGGAGCGAGCGCAGGCGGAGCGAGCGCAGGCGGAGGCGCAACCTTCTCAGCCCGACACTCACGCATCAAGACCGAAAGTTGTGACTGCATGGACTGCAGTAGAGTCAACTTGGGGTCGGCAGACACTAAGGTCTGCTGAGGTAAAGCCTTAACAGCAGAGATCTGTTGCGGCAGAACCTTACTCCTCTTAGGCGGAGTGCATTCAACTGATGACTGCGGCGAGTCAGAGCTAACCCAATGACTGCATCCGGGTTGTTGAACTCTAACTTCGTACGTCTGGCATAGGTCTGGACTTTACGTTTAAGAGGTCTTGAGACCTGAGACCAGCGTTTTCTCCCCTAAATTTCTTCTGCAGACGAGCAAAATAAGGGCTCAATCGTCTGCGGGTGGGAGTGACGGTCTCGGTAAGACACGCCCGCAACCACCGAGGATACTTCTGTGCGCCGATCAAGGCCTGCTGAACCCTTTTGCCCTTCGACATTGCTTCTCCCCTGGGCTTGGGAGCTTGCAAGAGGTCCCGGACTGGGAGGACGACTGGCGCGCACAGAAGTACCCTCACGCACAACACTGACACACTTTGCGCTAATCACTTATCACTTTGATTTTCTGTTTGCACTTATTTCACTGAACTCGAAACTTTAAGTGGTTTGTACCTGAAACACGCAATTCTATCCTTTCTCAAAAGTTAGTAATTGCGAAAACAGAATTACAATGTAACAGAAAAATCTAATGAAAGATAAATAATTCAGTGGCTGGAAAGAGACTAAACACTAGATCACTCTAGAAACGTTTACCTTCTTCCCCTAAAGAGACTAGGGAGAAGAGCAAAAACGATAACAACGTTACTCGCTTGAATGAAACGTTTATCCTCCTCTTTCTCCCTCCGTCTCTATCTCTCTCTCTCTCTCTCTCTCTCTTGACTTAGAACCTGAGAGAAGAGCCCAATCATATATATCGTTAAAACATATTATTGTTAAAGGAAAAAAACTGAAATATTTCCCAAAATGAAAAGTTCCTTTATTAGGATTAAAACCATTAAGTTAAGAAAGAATGAACAAAACGCTAGACACGGTTACTCTTACTGCAACGTGAAACCGTGAAAATTCTTTCTCTATCGTAACGATAGAGCGCAAGTTGAACGTTCTGAACGTCAACAACTGCAGAGACAAAACAAAACGTTAGTTCAACTTTGAAAACAGTACGAGACTATCAAAGAAATTCTTTCAAAGACATTAAAATAGCATAATATGTTAACAGGTAAAACCGAAATGACGGGCTCAATGTTAATTAACTTCGGTACCAAGAAAAGACCGCCTACTATTAGGAAGGTCGAATATAAACAAATATAAAAATTAATTTTAATAAGTTTATAATAAAAGGAAGTTAATCGAAGAGGCCTATAAGAGGCGGAGAGAAATAAAATAAATCTATAACTTTGTTAAGCAAAATTAAGAAAGAGAGTCTATACTCTCTTAGACACCAACACTTCCGTCTAAGGGAAGGGTCGGCCATTTAAAGGTGAAAGAGAGTTCATACTCTCTTCGTCACCATAATTAATCAAATTAATTCCAAAAGCTAACTAAGCTAATATAGAAGTTTCCAGTATAGCGAATAGCTGCAAATTCTAGAGAAATACTTCACCAAACCGTGAACAATACTCCAAAATCATAAGCGTATCCAAGAACGTCTTGCCGGAAGCACGACAGAGGAAAAAGTGAGGTGGCGTCAACAACAAGTACTGTAGTACCTGGCCACAGGTGGCGCTTGTGAGTACACCCCCTTCTAGTATAGTGATAGCTGGCGTATCCCTCCCGTAGAATTCTGTCGGGCAACGGAGTTGACAGCTACATGATTATCGGGTAAGTTTAATATTGAAAAATACCCTATTAGGTGTCCACGGCCCTATGACTTTTCGTCACTCGTCATTTTATCACACATTTCATCAGCAGACAATTAACCACACGTCTTTTCATCACAACGACATTCCATCATTTGAAAGTTAAATACCTCGACATTTAATCATTGCTCATTTCATCATAAGACACTTAATCAGATCATCACTCTTCTCTAACCATGGTATAATTCAGGAAATGCTTTCACTGTCATAAACATTTTCAAACAGACAAATAATACTCATGGTACAATATGAAAGACAAGTATGGTTTTGGAAAAACCACTAAAGGCAAGGACACTGTGTGCTTCATGAAATCTAAATACTGAAAACAGAAAATAAAGACCATTCTATTCGTTAGCAGTGCAGAGAATACCAGCGAAAAGTGTAGAATACTCATCACCAAATTAGGAAATAGTCTTATTTCACTTCAGTACCTAGAAGGTTCCTATTTTCGTGATGGAAATGGCTTAGAAGCCAGAGCAGCAACAGCAAAAATGGAAAGATTGGTAACAGGAATATAGTAAGTACAACATCCTTAGCAGTTATAGGAAGTCAAATTCAAAATTTATCCAGTGTGACTGTCATGAGATTGCCAAGGAGACTGTCTTCAGTGTGCCCTACAACGAATTACAGAGAATTTGGATGCCCTTAGTCGTTCACAAAACTCCATAGATTTTGAAGTTCCTGAGCAACTTTTGCTTCTACCTCATACATTTTATTTTACTTATTTCCAAGTTGGTTTGGCATTTAAAATTATATGTTATAACCTAGTCTCTCTATATTACTGAATAACAAAAACAGGTAATTTCTTGTTATTAAATCAAAACAAATTCAACATTTCAGTAATACAAATTGAGCCATAAAGGAAGGGGGACAAGTTTTACATAATGCACCCACATGTCAACAAAAGTAAAGTGGATGGAATAATATACTTAAATAGCACAAACAAATACATTTATTATACTGTACTGTAATGTTTTATAAACGAGTAGCCTTACTTAGGAATCAACAGAAAATATCACAAGATTGTATAAACAAAACTAAGAGATTAACGCACTCACAACTCTTCGCAAGAGCTGGAGTTACCAGTTACCCATTAAAGTTGAAACAAGAAGCTGCATTAATAAAGATGTAATTGCTGCATTTTCTTATTACAATTCATCAATGATTAGGTAGTGACGTGACTGTACTGGAAGATTTCGAAAACAAAAAGAGGAAAAAAATTAAATTGGGGGGAGAATAAAGCGAAGAGAGGGAAGATACTGTTGATAACTGATCAGCAAGAACAGATAAGTAAAAGTGATCAAGGAGAAAGCAGATTATTGATGGAATATATATACATATACAGTATATATGTACATACCTAGGAGACTGAAAATTAGGGCAGTACAATTACTGGTAACTCATAAAAGTACACTCTTGATGTGCACAGCAGCAATTAAATAAGACTTTGCTTACTGATGTGTTAAGTATATAACTGCTAACATCATTAGCATGAAAGAAAAATAAATACACAAAATTGTTATAAAATGAAAATAGAAACCCTTGCTAAGATTGATGGTTTTCAACCTGGGGGATGCAAGTCTGGGGAAAAAGCAGGCAATTATTTTCATCATAAAATAAATTGGTTAATAAACAAAAGTACCAACATTTGATTTCAATTATCCAAGATAAGAGTGAAGCTTAGAAATTCATAAGGAACCTGCAGTATTTCAGTGTGGGTGTAGCTAATATTTTAGAAGTCCTAGAGAAGTTTCGAGTTAAAGTTCAACTCTACAGTTGAGAAAGACTTCAAAGAATATTATCTTGAGAAGTTCTGGGTAATGTACCTTCCTGTTTAGCCTCTGATCTCCCCAGGCTCTTAAAATTCATATTTTTGCCATATTTTGCGATATTGTTAAAAATATATTGCAAGGAATACAAATATATTTTTATAAGTAATACAAATAACCTCCATTATCATAATGTTTGAAAATGGAGGTAAGGTATGCTGAACAGCAGAGTCAGAACGAGCTGGAACAACAATAGTTGTGGTTTCCTCTTCAAGCTCTGTTGAGGGAACACCTGAGGCTCAGTCTGCAAAGGCTGATCAAAAGAAGTAGCAGAAGGTAGGCGCATGGGTGGAGGAGGCTGACTCCTGGCATGAGTGGCTGAATTCAAGGGTTGCGCTTGTTGAGTGGTTGGCGGATGCGCAGTAGCAAGTTCCTGAGGAACGAGTTGAGATTCCTGCGGTGTGAGCTGAGAGCGAAAAGGTAGTGGCTGCGCAGAACGCAGTAAAAGTCTCGCAAGTTGAGGCTCCTGAGGCGCAAGGCTAAGGTGTTGTTGTGCTTGCCTTGAGGAGGGTTGAGCTCGCTGCAGCGAGAGCTGAGGAGACTGACTCATGGATGGGAGAGGTTGATGTACCTCAAGCGAGTGTTGCCTCACTGGTGGAACAGCAAGTGGAAGCGGAGGAAGAGAGGTATAAGCCTCCTGTTCCCATTGCTGAGGTTGCCTTAAGGAAGGCGGAGGGAGCTGCACACCACTGGGATCAGTAAACTCATAACGTGGCTCAACATCGTACGCCTGGCAGGCGGTACTGCGGTCAGGCGGAGCGAGCGCAGGCGGAGCGAGCGCAGGCGGAGGCGCAACCTTCTCAGCCCGACACTCACGCATCAAGACCGAAAGTTGTGACTGCATGGACTGCAGTAGAGTCAACTTGGGGTCGGCAGACACTAAGGTCTGCTGAGGTAAAGCCTTAACAGCAGAGATCTGTTGCGGCAGAACCTTACTCCTCTTAGGCGGAGTGCATTCAACTGATGACTGCGGCGAGTCAGAGCTAACCCAATGACTGCATCCGGGTTGTTGAACTCTAACTTCGTACGTCTGGCATAGGTCTGGACTTTACGTTTAAGAGGTCTTGAGACCTGAGACCAGCGTTTTCTCCCCTAAATTTCTTCTGCAGACGAGCAAAATAAGGGCTCAATCGTCTGCGGGTGGGAGTGACGGTCTCTGTAAGACACGCCCGCAACCACCGAGGATACTTCTGTGCGCCGATCAAGGCCTGCCGAACCCTTTTGCCCTTCGACATTGCTTCTCCCCTGGGCTTGGGAGCTTGCAAGAGGTCCCGGACTGGGAGGACGACTGGCGCGCACAGAAGTACCCTCACGCACAACACTGACACACTTTGCGCTAATCACTTATCACTTTGATTTTCTGTTTGCACTTATTTCACTGAACTCGAAACTTTAAGTGGTTTGTACCTGAAACACGCAATTCTATCCTTTCTCAAAAGTTAGTAATTGCGAAAACAGAATTACAATGTAACAGAAAAATCTAATGAAAGATAAATAATTCAGTGGGTGGAAAGAGACTAAACACTAGATCACTCTAGAAACGTTTACCTTCTTCCCCTAAAGAGACTAGGGAGAAGAGCAAAAACGATAACAACGTTACTCGCTTGAATGAAACGTTTATCCTCCTCTTTCTCCCTCCGTCTCTATCTCTCTCTCTCTCTCTCTCTCTCTTGACTTAGAACCTGAGAGAAGAGCCCAATCATATATATCGTTAAAACATATTATTGTTAAAGGAAAAAACTGAAATATTTCCCAAAATGAAAAGTTCCTTTATTAGAATTAAAACCATTAAGTTAAGAAAGAATGAACAAAACGCTAGACACGGTTACTCTACTGCAACGTGACACCGTGAAAATTCTTTCTCTATCGTAACGATAGAGCGCAAGTTGAACGTTCTGAACGTCAACAACTGCAGAGACAAAACAAAACGTTAGTTCAACTTTGAAAACAGTACGAGACTATCAAAGAAATTCTTTCAAAGACATTAAAATAGCATAATATGTTAACAGGTAAAACCGAAATGACGGGCTCAATGTTAATTAACTTCGGTACCAAGAAAAGACCGCCTACTATTAGGAAGGTCGAATATAAACAAATATAAAAATTAATTTTAATAAGTTTATAATAAAAGGAAGTTAATCGAAGAGGCCTATAAGAGGCGGAGAGATATAAAATAAATCTATAACTTTTGTTAAGCAAAATTAAGAAAGAGAGTCTATACTCTCTTAGACACCAACACTTCCGTCTAAGGGAAGGGTCGGCCATTAAAAGGTGAAAGAGAGTTCATACTCTCTTCGTCACCATAATTAATCAAATTAATTCCAAAAGCTAACTAAGCTAATATAGAAGTTTCCAGTATAGCGAATAGCTGCAAATTTTAGAGAAATACTTCACCAAACCGTGAACAATACTCCAAAATCATAAGCGTATCCAAGAACGTCTTGCCGGAAGCACGACAGAGGAAAAAGTGAGGTGGCGTCAACAACAAGTACTGTAGTACCTGGCCACAGGTGGCGCTTGTGAGTACACCCCCTTCTAGTATAGTGATAGCTGGCGTATCCCTCCCGTAGAATTCTGTCGGGCAACGGAGTTGACAGCTACATGATTATCGGGTAAGTTTAATATTGAAAAATTAAAAATGAAGTTATCATTGCAGCCGCACGATATTTTGAAGGTTACTTTATTCTCTATTTTGGTTTTATATAACACCATTGCTTTACCAGTGATTCAAATAACTGGTGATGGATTCATTTCTTCTAATAGTGTGTAACCAATTGATCATCATACGGATTCTTATGGACCAAGACCTTTATTATAAGTTTGGTAGCTTAGTTAGTCATTATGTCAGGTTCAGATTTAGAAACTGAAAGTTCAGACCAGTGATTCAAATAACCGGTGATGGATTGATTTTTTTTAATTGTACATAACCGATTGACCATCATAAGGATTCTTATGGACCTCAACCTTTATTACACGTTTGGTAGCCTAGTTAGTCATTATGTCAGGTTCAGATATAGAAGCTGGATGTTGAGGCATTTTTTCTGTTTTTGCAAGTTCAAATTGCTACATCACCCACCGAATCTGCCGTTATAGTAAATTTAGAAGAAATCCCTTCAGGGTCACTCACATATACTTTATTATTTCTATTTTTATATTCTGGAGAAGTTCCATTTTCTAGTACCCATTTTTTTAAAGATTTTGATTCTGAGGGTACATGATCAACCATCTCTACCTCACAACAACCCTTGTACACTTGGAGGTATCAGAGGTGGTTAGTCTGTCAAACCTATTCGGTAGAAGAATCTTATCTTGCTTATATAAATGATTTTGTGTTTATGATTTTAGCATTTCACTTACACTATTGGGACAAGTGAGTCTAGTTAAACATTTAAGAGGAATAGCAGAGATACTTGTATGTGATGGTTTTGAGTGACTTGATGCACTGGAGGTGGATTGATTATTGTTCTGAAAATTACGACCCATGTAAATGTGGACAGTTTTGGAACTAAAAGTCAAATCACATGGATTGGACAAAATGCATGAGTAAGTTGATCATTGGACATTATTATTACCAATAAGTTTTATCCTGGTTGCACCAAAGGTTATGTGCTTGTTATTTGCTACTTCAATGATAGCTTGCTCCAGTCTATATTTAGGACACTGTCGTGAATTTGGCAAGTGGGCTTCAGTGATTCTTTTGTCTCTGCCCAAATCAGGCAGTCATCTAAATGAGCTATGACCTAAACTTCCTGCAACTGCAGGAGCTTGACCTCTACAGTGCTAGCTTTGTAAACACTAGGTGATACTGAGGCCTAATGGCATTGCTTTGTACGTGTATACCCACCTCCCGAGCAGAAACCTTAATTAAGGTCGGAAGTGATGAGCAATAGGGACATGCCACTAAGCATCTTTTAGATCTCTAGTAGAGCTCCAAGCCCCTCAGAGTAGTAATTGGCAGACATGGAGCAGGGTCACCATATTGAATGCATTGCACTTGATGTGTTTGTTGAGACGAGGCAGATCGAGAATCACTCTACTCTCCGGAGAGTCTTTCTTTGGTACGGTCAAAAGTCTACCCTAGAATTTTAGAAACCTTCACTTTTCTGTGACTCATTTTTTCAGCATCTTCCTTACAGAGTAAATTTTATTTCCAGGGTTCAGAGCTTATGAAGGTTGTGGTATGGAGAGTTTTGACATCCATGACCAACTGAGACCCCTATGAGACTACATTCTGCACCCACTGAGAAAAGTTCCAACATTCTCAAAAGCAATGGAGGCAACCAACAACCAGAAGCCCCTCGGTGAAATTCTTTTCCTCTACATGATTTGCCAGCTCCTCTGTTTTTCATGGAATGTCTACAATGGCCTCTCTGTAACCAAATTATGACTGGCCATGGGATTGGGCCTCACCTTAAACAAAATAGCTTTGCTGCCCCTGTTCCTCTCTAGGAAACATGGTTGCAGATCTGTGTCTGACAAACTCCATACCATTTTTTCGATAGACCATGTTCAATGCGGAGCATTACCCTTTGACAAAGAGGCACTTCTCTCGGGGAAGGAAGACGAGGAAATCCGAGATCTATGATAGAGAGTTTTCGACTGGAGAAGTATCCTTTCTACAATAGCAATTGCAGAAGATGGCCCTCTTCCCCTGATAAGTATAAGTAGGTGAAAGAGGAGTGTGGGCCACTGGGTAGATCTCTCAGAACCTCCCATCTGTGAGCCACCAAGGTCATCCTTAGTCCTAGCGTAATCAACACCCTGTTGATTAATGGCCGGATCAGGCTGAACAGAAGGAAGGCATATGCGTCCAAGTGATCATGTGGGTGTTTGAAGACTTCAAACACAGTCCATGGGTTTGGAACAAAGGAGAAAAACACGGGGAACTTCCTGTTTTACCGAGTGGCAAACTGGTCGATTCCTGGCAAACCCCACCGGGCAAGAAGCCTCTCTGATACACAAGGATATAGGGACCACTCCAACCCTACAACCTGTCCCTGGCAACTGAATGTGTCCACTAGTACATTCCTCTTGCCTGGAATTTATGCCTGGAATGTACCTGGCTGATAACTACTGTGTGGAATGTCACCCAGATGTGCATCTGCTTCGTCGCTTTGTCCAGTCATAGAGAGAGCACAGTTGTTGACATAGGCTACTACAGTGGTGTTGTCACCCATCAACACTCCTGAGTGCCTCCTCAAATGTTCTTGGATTGCTTGGAGCACTAGAAAGGCTGCTTGCATTTTGAGGATGATGTGCAGATGCCTCTCTTTTCAAGATCACACAACCTAGATGACCAGGTTGTGTAGGTGTGATCCCCATCCCTCCTTCACCATATCTGAGAACAGTTGCATGTCCAGAGTCCAGAGGTATAGAGTTGAGTGCGACTCCTCAGATGAGGCTTCCATCACTGAGCCACCAGACAAGATCAGCTTGAACCTCTTACCAAACTGGAACAGGACAGAACAGAGGGTCCCTGTCAGCTGACCGCTGATCATTCAGATACCACTGAAGGGATCTCTGTTGTAGACACCCATGAGGAACTCATTTCTCCAGCAAGGAAAGGTGGCTGAGAAAAACTGCCAGTGCTGAGCTGGTACTTCTGTCTTGAACAGGATTGTCATGCAGCTTCCTTGAGACTGCTGATGCGGTCGTCTGATGGAAAGACTCGCTGATACAATAGTCTAATGGAAAAACTCTTGCTGAGGCAATCATCTGATGGAAAGACACTCGTGGTTGTTGTAGCAGCAAGTCTATCAACATGCCCAAGTACTTCAACCTCTGCTTGGGTATGAGATTTCATTTTTCCAAGTTTACCACAATCTCCAGATTGTGGCAAAATAAGAGAATCCGAACTCGATCCTGTAGAAAATGCCTCTCCTAGGAGGCGAAAATCAGCCAATCGTCGAGATACATCAACAGACGTACCAAGGCAAACACATAAGGAGCTGTACACAGTACGTAGTACAGTGTCTTGAAATGGTACACTATACAGTAGAGGGAGAAGTGGAGGTACTTTCAAGAGACTGATGAATAGGCACTTGAAAGTACACGTTCTTTAGGTCCACATAAAGTATGAAGTCTTTCTCTCTGACGGAAGACAGCACAGACCATACTGTTTCCATCCTGAACTTCGTTTGATAAATAAACTTCTTCAGAGGAGAGAGTTTGATGACTGGTCTCCCACCCCTGGTTAACTTCTCCACACCACATTGTAGAGGCCCGAAGACTCATCGTGAATGACTTTGAGAACATTCTTCTCTATCACTCCTTCCACCTCTGTCCACATGGCCAGGCCTTTCAGCGATGTTGGATGATCGATTAGGAACTCTATCAGTAACTGAGATTGGGGGGGGGGGGGGTCCTGAAAAGGTAGCAAGTAGCCATCCTGAAGATCACTCACTACCTTAGGATCACCACTGTGTTGGCCAAGTTACTCACTGGTAAGATAAGCATCCCCCTATTCTCAGCAGTGGGAGAGGGGGAATGCCAGCATCAGCTTTTATCTCTCCTCTTCCCACTGGGGCTCCTTCCTAAAAGCCCCAGGCTTGGGTGCTTGAAAAGACTGCTTGCACAGGCTCATTTCAGGAAAAGTTGATAGCAGTTTCGATTGGGGTCTCAGAGTGGCCACAGAGCTCTTTTTCAATCCCTATCCCACAGATTTGGCTACACCCGATGGTTTGACCACTGATCCCTTCAAAGAGACAGGGACCCTGATGGAAAAAGCATGCTGGATCAGGAAGTCCTGCTAAATAGTCCTCCAGGATCACACTGCCAACTGCACATGAGTCCTAGAAAGGAGACGTGGCACCCTGCACCAACGAGTTTCTCAGCAACAACGGAAGCTCTGGGGTAATCCATGTTTAGAAACAGGAAACCAAAGCATCCTGTCTTCAAAACCCAGTTAAGCCTACTGGTTGACTGACTGGAGAGCCAGGAATGCTGCAGCATAAAACTCTTATGCAGGGGATCCTCTGGTTACGATGTGGATCCCCCTACGCCACGTCAGCAGTCAATTTTTGTTGTAAGTTAGATTTATATACATATAGTAACATACTGTATGTACATACATAATGTATACACTAGTCCATCACCATATTGCGGCTCATGTTTCAAGGCCTCAGCGCATTGCGAGTTTTTAAATATATATACAGTATGTTTTTTAATCGCATATTTTCTGCTAAATCGCACAAACCCGGGAGATACGAGAAAGTGTAAATTCCAATAGAAAGAGCAAGTTGCAACATCTGGCAGGAGTCAACTAATGAGAGCATGGAAATTTGTGTCATGAGAGTTGATATGTCACGAAGCATAGCATCACCTCACAGCATCTTGACATGCAGCTTCTCATGAATGCGCATCAGTTGTGTTAATGTCATGTTACTGTAACTTGTGTTCCTTGTAACTTGTTTTAGTTTTGTTTCAAGCTTTACAATGCTGCCTAAATGCCCTGCTCCTTCTAAGGCTTATGGTAGCAAGTGCAAGTAGCAAAGAAAGATTCTGACCATAATTGAAAAGGTGAAACTTCTTGAGATGTTGAAAGACGGCACAAGTTTTGCGTCAGTCAGATACCATTACAACATCGAGTCGACCATTCGCTTTATTAAGAGAGGAATATCAGGAAGACTGCATCGACGACTTTCAACTGGGCAGTGAAGAGAGTGGTTACTCCTCGCAATGCGATGGTAGTGAGGATGGAATCTGCTTGGCAGTGTGGATTGTAAATTGTCGAAAGAAAAACATAAATTTGAATACCAACATGATCCAAACAAAAGTGAATACCCTGTATGACAACCTTGTACCTGATGATGATGATAACATTGATGATGAAGAAGAGGACATCAGCAAATTCAGTGTCATAGTCATCATTCAAGCCAGGCGACAATATATTCAATGGTGAGTAGACCCTCATATTCTGAAAAAAAAAAGAGAGAGAGAGAGAGAGAGAGAGAGAGAGAGAGAGAGAGAGAGAGAGAGAGAGAGAGAGAGAGAGAGAGAGAGAGAGAGAGAGAGAGAGTGTGTGTGTGTGTGTGTGTAAACAATCTGAGAGTGCCTATGAGCTAGTGTGGTCAACGGAGATAACCAAAGACTATGCTACCAATTACAGCACTATTCTTCAAGTCCTTTTACTAAAAAAAAAGAAAGACTCTTTGTTAAGGGATTATAAATATTCATTAGACCAGGTTTCTGGAGAAGAAGCAATATGAATATTGGGGAGATTCATTGAAATAATTTTCATTCTTCTTGGTAATCAACACACACATGGATCAGTCAACAGTAGAAGTTATAACTGTGTAAATGCATTATTATTGTGCTATGGAGTTTTACCTTTAGAAGCTGATTACTGAAAGTTTTAATAAAACCAACCAGTCTTCTAAAATATAAAGCAAACCGTTAGGTTAATATCACTTTTGAACGTTAAAGTGATTACTACTTACAGTATTGTCAAAAGACAGCACAAAAATATGTAATGTACTAGATTCCTCAGATATTTCACAGACAACACCGTATACCTATACCACTATACTGTATTCAAATATTGAGTGCATATGAAAGGTTGAAACATCAGTGGCATTAGAAAAGTCTTTTGTGAAACAATATTATTAATGCTCTTCCAAATTTCATGAAAAATGCTAGTTTACTATATGATACTGCATTACATATCCATGTAGGAATATTCCAGGTAACATATATTTATTTTCATTGGTATCTATACAACTAAAACAGGGGTTTTAAAATACAATATATTTGATAATACATATATGTACAGTACAAGGATAAAAATATATTAAATTTCTATTCAATATTATAGGCGAGCATTAGGCTCACATATGTACCCTCATCTAATGCCTTTACTAGTTATGCAAGTTTATTCCTTCTTTTAAAATATCTTAGGCAACATTAACAATTAATCAAGATTAAAGATGCAAGTAAATTTTTTCCTAGTACAGCTCAATTTCTCGACAAACCCCTGAGAAACAACTCCCTTGCTATCTCTATACAGTAGCTAGGTTACAAAGTTGCAGAAAAAGCCATTTTCCCTGTTGAAGAAAGGAGGGGCTGGACAAGAGGCATCGTAAGCTATATTTCGAGTATCGGGATTAATAGCTTGAATTTTTATGTAGGGATCACTGGCCCTACTACAAAAAAGTTACCCGTTATGACTGGTGTCTATTCCAAACTAATAAAAATCAGCATGAGACTAGTGCTGGTAATGCACTTTACACAGTGCACTGCATGCATTCAATGCTAACAATGCTACAGTATCCCTTCAACCATAAGATGCATCCACCTTTAAGCTATCTCTTTACCTCTGCTTATATTTCCTTTCTTCCAAATTCCTGTCTAATTTCATTTAACTTTAACTAGAGTCCCACTGAAGGGTTTTCCTAATTTTCCCCCAATTACATGTTGGTACTGAATGGCCTTCCCAGCTCTGTGCCTTATGGTCCAAATTACAAACATCCTTCTAAGCTAAGTTGCACCATTGGGATTACAGTTCAGTGTACTTCAATACCCACAATTGAGGTGAGGTTGAAGTTGCAAAGAGTTAAGTAGCACAAGCTAGATGAATCTCTATCTGAAAGTAAGTTCATTGTATGGAAAGCAGCTACAGTTTTACTGAGAATTAGAAAAGTAAATCAGGGTGTAGCCTACATTCCTTAAGACTGTAGTCATGCAAGTCATAAACAGTGGATAGGTCATTAGTTAAATGTGTATTGGGTATATAAGTAAGTAGAGCTGTGTTGTGGACAGTAGCAGAAAGGAATCATAGTCAGACATTATGGCCTAACTGGAAAGCAGGAATTGATGCTCGTCACCAATTACAGCTAAAATAGGAGAGATCTTGAAGAAGGCAATGTCACGTTAGGGCCAAGGGAAAATTGTGGCTAAATATTACAGATGAGCCATGTGAGTGGCTGGCAGACTTGAACTGTGGTGTTAAAAGGAATGCTGGTCTCAAGAAAAGTCATTGGGGGTACTCTGAAGGAAATAGTAACTTCCCTAAATCATTGGGAGTACAATGAGATTCAAAATGCTATCTTTACCACTATCAAAGGAGGAATCAGGAGTTCTACAACCAAAAACAGAGGTCTGGACAGGAATAGCAAAGCTACTGAAGCCTGCAGGCACCTTTATAGTATGTGCTTCCTGGATTAGATTTGGAAGCATTACTACTCACGGGAGGGTCTCTAGAAGAGTATGCATGTGAACTTGTCTGAGAGACATGAAGAATGTTGGTGTAGCTTTGAAAATGTTACCAGAGCTGCAAACATGGCTTCTTTGCAAAGGATGCCAATGATATTGGTTTAGTGAGAACTTCCATTAAGGTGGCAATTTCAGTCCTGGAGGCAGATGAGTTCAGGGCACTGTCAGCAGTGGATTGAAAAACAAGGGGAGCATCAAATGGAGCACAAACTTCTATGAAAATACCAGTACACTGCTATATACTGATTTAACAGGAATCTTAGTGCCACAAGCTGAAGAACTGAGATAAGACTAGTATGAGGCAAGTAAACACTGGAAATCACTCAGTAAAGGGGTTCTCTTTCAGTGAAGGATAAGGACTGCAATCTTTGGTGTCCGATGGAGAACTAGATACTCTGGCAAATTACCAAAGAGAATATATGAACTCAACTCCATTTGTTTATGTAAAATTATGAACAAGTAACTTTTCAATCTACCTATCTTTGGCAATTTAAAATGCTACTGAGAGTTACAACATTGAGTAGACTTCTGATCACAGCTATGGAGGAGGGCCCTAGAAGACTTTAAAGCCTACACAAACCCCATTAATACATAAAAAAAATCTGAGATAAATTTTTATACTGCATTGCATGTAAGCACAGGTATACATACTTGATCCTGGAAAGAATACATTACAGGATGATATCTATGTATATTAGATAATGCAACTCCAGAACTTCCTGATGGGAGAACTAATACATATACACTGTGCCATACATTAAATTTCAATAGCATTATCAATAACAATAATTGAAATCTAATGAAAACTCCTTATTAAAAGTAAGCTGTCTGATAAAAGACTCAATAAAATTGCTAGACTATAAAGTATACCAGATTAAACTAAAATCAAATGCAACCTAACCAAATATCTTGTTAATCAAATAAGTAGTCAGCCCAGAGAGTACTCAAGACATTATACAGAAGAGAAAAATCAAAGTTAAAATAACTGGTTAGTCAAAAACAATCATGCTAACACCGATACTAAAATATAAACCATCAAAAAGGATTATGGAAATACATTTCAAACAAACAGAAAATTCACTTAATGAAAAATGGAACTAGGTGAGCTTAAGTGAAATATTATTATACCCATCACTGAAATGGATATAGTATTAAAATGACAAATTCGAAGATAATTTGTATTTTTCCTAACCATACAAACCTTAGCTATTTACAAAGGGGTATTACTTTTAGCGCAGCTGAAATGACGAGCCAATAGTTTTTAACGAGGGTTAATTACCCCCGCGCTAGTTAGCGGGGGGTGGGGAAGGGTAGCTTGCTACCCCTCCCCCCTCCACACACCGGTGACTTGCTTCACTTCACTTAGAGGTAGGACTTGACTTGGGGGTCAGGGATGGCAGGCACATATGTGTAAATAGCTAAGGTTTGTATGGTTAGGAAAAATACAAATTATCTTTGAATTTGTCATTTGTTCCGTAACCGAAATACAAACCACGCTATTTACAAAGGGTGACTTACCCCTTAGGAAGGGTGGAAAGTCCCCAGCCTTACTGACTTCGGCTTGCCCGGGGGCTCGATCCCTCAGTGAGCAGCACTAGAGAGAGGGAGCCCCTGTATCTCACAGGTTCCTAGCATCACTAGGAACGAGTGGCCTACATAAGCAGTGTGAGGAGGAGAGTGTGACTCGTCCTATGAAGTTGACCTTGAGACCTTCAGATAGGAATTCTAGGATAGGACGTTCCCCATACCACCTCGTCAGGGTATGGGAGACGCAACAGTATTAAGCTTAATACTAGGAGCACAAAGAAGCATGGGTTACCTGCAGAGGTCGAGGTCAGCTATGCGAGGACCAGGATGCTGCTTCCCCAAGAGAGGGGAGAATGAAGAAAGAAGTAAGGGTCAGACATACTCTTTCATTCACGCAGACTAAGACCGGGTAACAACGCCCTCAACCTACTGCTACTTGTCCAAAAAGGAGCCTGAGGTTAGACCAGCTGTTGTGCAGCCACCACAGGGCCGATAGAGAACGTATCGAGGCTCCTGTGGGTCACGTCTTGCAGGTAGTGGGCTGTGAAGGTCGTTTGACGCTTCCAGACCCCAGCTTGAAGTACCTGCGTCACAGAGAAGTTTCTCTTGAAGGCCAGGGATGTAGCAATACCCCTGACATCGTGGGCCCGAGGGCGACGTGACGGAGGAGGGTCAGGATTCAGGGCATGGTGGATAACCCTTCGAATCCAAGCTGAGATGGTGTTCCTGGTGACCCTCCTCTTTGTCCTACCTGTGCTCACAAACAAAGCTCGCACATGAGGACGGACTGCAGCCGTTCTCTTCAAGTAGTACCTCAGACACCTCACTGGGCATAGTAGCAGCTGGTCTGGGTCGTTTGTTACAGAACGGAGACTCGCGATCCTGAAAGAGTCGAACCGAGGATCCGGCACTCCAGGATTCTGAGTCTTGGCCACAAACTCAGGGACGAACCTGAACGTTACCTCCCTCCATCCACTTGAATGGGCGATGTCGTACGAGAGACCATGAAGTTCACTAACTCGCTTGGCCGAGGCCAAGGCGAGTAGGAAAGCCGTCTTCCAAGACAGGTGGCGATCGGAGGCCTGGCGTAATGGCTCGAAGGGAGGTCTCTTGAGAGACCTGAGGACTCGAACCACGTTCCAAGGAGGGGGTCTCACTTCCGACTGGGGGCAGGTAAGCTCATAGCTACGTATGAGTAAAGAGAGTTCTAGCGACGAAGAAATATCCACGCCCATCAATCTGAAGGCCAAGCTTAAGGCTGAGCGATAGCCTTTCACCGCCGAGACAGAAAGGCGCATTTCTTCTCGCAGATACACAAGGAAGTCCGCTATTGCTGGAATAGTGGCATCGAGTGGAGAGATACCCCTTCCACGACACCAACCACAAAAGACTCTCCACTTCGCTTGGTAGACTCCCTCAGAGGACCTTCGCAGGTGCCGAGACATTCTCTCCGCAACCTGTTGCGAAAAGCCTCTCTCCGCGAGGAGACGCTGGATAGTCTCCAGGCGTGAAGCCGAAGCGAGGCTACGGCCCTGTGAGGGACACCGGAGTGGGGTTGTCTGAGAAGCTCGTGTCGTGGAGGAAGCTCCCTTGGGAGTTCCGTCAGGAGTTGCAGAAGGTCCGGAAACCATTCTGCGTGATGCCATAGCGGAGCTACTAGAGTCATGGAACAGTTGACCGATAGTCTGGTCCTGTTGAGCACCCTTCTCATCAGACAGAATGGTGGGAAGGCGTACACGTCGATGTTGTCCCACCGTTGCTGGAAAGCATCTTGCCAGAGTGCCTTGGGGTCCGGGACTGGTGAGCAGTACAGGGGCAGCTTGAAGTTCAAGGCTGTCGCGAACAAGTCCACCGTCGGGGAACCCCACAAAGTCAGGACTTTGTTGGCTATCTGAGGATCCAAAGACCACTCGGTACTCACTATCTGCGAAGCCCTGCTCAGACTGTCGGCGAGCACATTCCTCTTGCCAGGAATGAAGCGAGCTGATAGTGTTATCGAGTGGGTTTCGGTCCACCTCAGAGTCTCTACTGCAAGATGGGATAGCTGTTGCGAAAAAGTGCCTCCCTGCTTGTTGATATAAGCCACTACCGTGGTATTGTCGCTCATCACCACCACGGAGTGACCCGCCAGGGACCGTTGGAACTGCTGAAGAGCCAGAAAGACGGCCTTCAATTCTAGCAGGTTGATGTGTAGGCACTTTTCTGATTCTGACCAAAGGCCTGAGGCCCTCTGGTTCAGAACGTGCGCCCCCCACCCTTCTTTTGACGCGTCCGAAAACAGAGTCAATTCCGGGGGGAGGACGAGAAGACTCACTCCCTTCCGCAGGTTCTCGTCGGCCAGCCACCACCGCAAGTCCGTCTGTTCCAGAGACCCCATTGGGATCAGAATGTCCGGGGAATCGGATCCTTGATTCCACCAGGACTTGAGCCGCCATTGAAGGGATCTCATCCTGAGGCGGCTGTTTGGAACCAGACGGGCCAGGGAGGATAGGTGGCCTAAGAGACGCAACCACGATTGGGCGGGGAGTTCTTTTCGCCTGAGGAAAGGCTCCGCCACCCTCCTCAGCCTTGCTATCCGGTCGTCTGATGGAAAGGCTTTGTGGAGATTGGTGTCTATTAGCATGCCTAGATAAACCAGTCGTTGGGACGGCTGCAGAGAGGACTTCTCGAGGTTTACCACGATCCCCAGATCCTGGCAAAGATCCAGAAGCCTATCTCGGTGCCGAAGAAGGGTCGACTCCGAGTCTGCTAGGATCAGCCAATCGTCTAGGTAACGAAGGAGACGAATGCCGTTCCTGTGCGCCCAAGATGAAATCAGGGTGAACACTCTGGTGAACACCTGAGGAGCTGTGGAGAGACCGAAACACAGCACCTTGAACTGGTAGATCTTGTTGTCTAGGCAGAATCTCAGGTACTTCCTGGAAGACGGATGGATTGGGATCTGGAAGTACGCGTCCTTTAGATCCAGTGTACACATGAAGTCTTGTGGTCTCACCGCAAGTCTGACCGTGTCTGCTGTCTCCATGCTGAACCGGGTTTGTTTGACAAACCTGTTCAGAGCTGAGAGATCGATGACGGGTCTCCAGCCTCCAGTAGCCTTCTTTACAAGAAAGAGTCGACTGAAGAAGCCTGGGGAGCCGTCCACGACCTCCTGGAGAGCACCCTTCTCGAACATGGTCTCGACTTCGGCCTGAAGGGCCAGCCCCTTTGCCGATCCCATGGCATAGGAGCTCAACGACACTGGATTCGCTGTCAGGGGAGGTTGAGATGACGTGAACGGGACGCGATAACCTTGGCCGATCACTGAGACCGTCCAAGCATCGGCCCCGTGTTGCTGCCACCTGCGGACGCAACGCTGAAGGCATCCCCCCACAGGTGGACACGCAGGGGGACTGCCACCCCTAGGGCTTGCGGCCGCGGCCGCCACCCCTAGGAGTCTTGCCTCCCCTGGAGGACTTACCGCCCCTCTTGACCTTGGCTGGAAAGGGCTGGGGCTTAGACACCACTTTCTTAGCTGCCGGTGCCTGCTTGGGAGCCTTACGAGGCTGTTGCTGCTGTTGTGGCGGGGCTGGAGGCTTATAGGGCCGAGTTGTAAGGGCCCTGTGGAGGAGGGAGTCCGTGCTGGATTTCCTCCACCTCTCAGCCGTTCGCTCCAAGTCTTGAGGCTCAAACAGGCTCTCCCCCAGAAGGGAAGCATGTCGGAGCCTACACACATCTACGGCGGGGACCTTCGGATGGAATCTCTCGGACACAGCATCGCGACGCTTCAACACCGAGTTGGCCCACAGGGTGGTAACCTGGTGCGCCAAAAACTCGATGGAGCGGGTGCCCGAGAGCAAGAAGGTCTCTAGGGCCTTCCTATTGGTCTCCTTGGACAAGTCCTCCGATCGCAATAGGATGCCCAGAGATCCTAGCCAGAAGTCCAGCCACGAAGTGGCCTGCATGGCACACTTAGCGACCTTCTCGTGGTTAAGGATCTCCGCCGCCGAGAACGACACCTGCCGGGCAGAGAGTTTCTCCAGGGGAACTCCCTTCGCCAGCTCCTCCACAGAGTGATGGAGAGGAAGAGCGAGGTTGTGCTCACCCAGGATCTCGAAATACCTCCTCTGCTGAAGGCGAGGAGGAGGGATAAGCTTGTTCCCGGCAGTGGAACGACTGGAGGAGGCAAGAAGTGCGAGCTGAGCGTTGGCCCTAGCTCTGGCACTCTTCAGCCCCCGAGACCAGGGCAGAGCTGCACTGGTCTTAGGGGCCTTCCGAACGTCAAACACTTCATCCAGAATCGTGTCTTTGCCTTCACGGGGGGCGATGACTGGATCCGTAAGTCTGTTAAGTGTCCTTATCAGGCTTAGGACCTGCCAGAAGGCATGTTCGGACTCTTGCTGTTCTCCTCCCTGCGGGCTGGCAGCTAAGTCTCCTGCCCCAGGAATCTCTTCCTGGGGTGACACGTGGACATTCCCCTGGGTAGTCGTGGGTTCCCGACGAATCCTTGCAGAGGATTTAGGGACGGTCTTGGAATCCTTGGGTTCCCTCCTGGGAGGGATACAGGATCCCAACAACGAGGTTCGAGGGGCCCCTTCCTCACGAGACGATTCTCCTGCCTGAAGCGAAGTCTCCCCCCCTGGTGCCGAGGGGAAGACTACCGCCCCACTGGACTCACCTGAGGACGGAAAGGCCTCGTCCACGGGAGAAGGAGAGAGTACGCGTGCAGGAGAGGGGACCTTCGAGATTGACCTCTTGGGAACCAACTTCGCCCTAGGGGAAGTCACCACGAAGTCCACTCCTCTCTTTCTCTTCAGCGTAGGAGAGACAGCCGCTGGTTTGTCACCCTGGCCGGCGAGTGCTGGTTTCATAACCCTCACTAACGCCCGTGCCAGCGGACCAAACCAAGTCTGCTGCTCCAAGGACACAGAGTCCGAAATCCTCGCTAAAGAGAAAGGGATCGGGCGATCCTTTGGAGTGGACACGACGGTACCTGCCTGAAAAGGTGGGGGGGAAGAATGCTGTACTGATCTATCTTCGTCCTGCACTACCAACCTGTGCTTGGATGGAGGTGATCCCGAGTGCCGTCTAGGAGCACGCGTCCCTGCTGCTACCACCGGCTGTGGAATTCGCCGCGAACGATGGTCGCGCGAGGGCGAATGGTCGCGCGGGAGTGCGGGCGAGCGATCGCGCGGGCGCGCAGGTGGATGATCGCGCGGGCGCACAGGCGAGCGGTCGCGCGGGCGCACAGGCGAGCGGTCGCGTGGGCGTGCAGGCGAGCGATCGCGCGGGCGCGCAGGCGAGCGATCGCGCGGGCGCGCAGGCGAGCGATCGCGCGGGCGCGCAGGCGAGCGATCGCGCGGGCGCGCAGGCGAGCGATCACGCGGGCGCGCAGGCGAGTGGGCGCGAGGGTGGGCAAGTGAATGAACAACGTGTCCGAGGCGACGAACGCAAGCGTTGGCGCGACGGTGAGGGATCGTGCTGCCGCGTAGGTGAGGAAGATCGCTGGCGATGTCGCGATGTGGTATGTCGATGCACTGGTGTGCGATGGTGAGCAGCATGCGCAGGTGAATGACCGCGTAATGGTAAGCGATGGCGAGCAGCATGCGCAGGTGAATGATCGCGTGATAGGGTGCGATGGTGATCAGCATCCGCAGGAGGGCGATCGTTCAGGGTTGTGCGATGAGGAGCAGCATGCGTAAGCGGGCGATCGTTCAGGGTTGTGCGATGGCGAGCAGCATGCGCAGGTGAATGATCGCGTGATGGGGTGCGATGGTGATCAGCATCCGCAGGAGGGCGATCGTTCAGGGTTGTGCGATGAGGAGCAGCATGCGTAAGCGGGCGATCGTGCAGGGTCGTGCGATGGCGAGCAGCATGCGCAGGAGGGCGATCGTGCAATGGCGAGCGATGGCGAGCGGCATGTGCAGGCGGGCGATCGCGCGATGGCGAGCTAGAAGCTAGCGAACCATGTTCCTTCAGGAGCATTGGCGAACGTCGGTGCGTTCGTTGTCGCTGTTGAATAGGCGATACTAAGATCGCCTGTGCGCGCTGGCAAGCAGGTGAACGCTGGCGAGGAGGTAATCGCTGGCATGTAGGTGATCGCTGGCGAGCAGAAGGTCGACGCGTGTCCTGTGAGAGGACAGCTGGTGCGGCGCGTTCACGAGCAGGAACGGGAAGATCGCTGGCGCGTTGGCGAACATGTGTTTCTGACACACGCGCAGCACGATGTTGCGTAGCCACAGGACCAGGCAGATGGTGAGCAGGGAGTTCAGCAGGAACTAAAGGGTGGTCAGAGACCGCAGGGCGATGGTCCTCAAATGAGCGCTGACGCTCGGAAGAGAGCTGACGAGCAGGAGAGCGCTGGCGAGGGGGGCGAACATCAGGAGAGAGCCGACGAGCAGGTGAGCGTCGGCGAGCAGGAGTGTCTTGGCGAGCAGGAGATCGTCGACGAGCAGGAGAGCGCTGGCGTGCAGGAGATCGCTGGCGAACAGGTGAGCGCTGGCGAGCAGGAGAGCGCTGGCGTGCAGGAGAGCGCTTGTGCGTTAGCACTGCTCGCGTAAGGGAAGAATCCCTTAGCCCCGAAGGGACCGTTGCCCGTCGGGTGACGAGTTCTCCAGAAGGCGAAGATCCGGCAGGAGATGGTGAGCGGTCTGCAGAGAGGTTCAAGGAGGGCGGAGCAGTAGGTTGAGGCTGACGAGGAGAGTCCCCCCCGGAGGACGAAGACCCAAAAAGGCGTCTCTTAGTCCCCCTGTAAGGGGAAGGGAGGCCCTTGTGGCGTAGAGGGCGGTGAGCCTTACGGCGGAGGCGGCCTCGGGGGAGATCGTCGGGACCATCGGTCCTCCAAAGGGGAGTCTCCGTCAAAACACTTCCCTCAGAAGGAAGCTGAGCAGCAGCCGAGACCGAAGGACTCACTTCCCCCTTCGAAGGATGTACGGAAGGAGGAGGAGAGCCTTGAGCACCATCACCAGCAACAGCACCTGCGGCGGAAGGCCCAGCCACGTCGGAGGCCTCTGTCACCACGACGTCGACAATAGACAGAGGGTCTACCTCTGCGACCACCGGCGACTGCTTAACAGCGGCCCCCAACGAGACAAGGTCAATAAGAGCGACCCTGGAGGGCATGCCCTTAAGCCCCAGGGACGACCAAATCTGTAAAAGATCATCACTGGATAAGGCATTATTAATAACCTTCCCCGGAGGAGGGGGGGGAACCGCCTCGCTATGGGAGGCGACGCCCTCTCCCCCCACCGAAGGTAGGGAAACAGAACAAGGGCCTGCGCTCCCACTCGGACGACTCTCCTTAGGAGGCGGCCGAGGGGGAGCTTCGGAGGAGGTTTGGGCGGCGGAAGAACAGTCCCGAGAACCTTCCTCCTTCAAGGCTAACCCAGGAGGAGAACGGTCTCTCTTGGACTTCTTCTTACGCCGACGGCCAAACCTCTCCCACTGGGAGGCAGACCACTCCCTACACTCACGGCACATGTTATCCTGGTCACACCGTCGGCCCCGACATTGAGGGCAGAGGGTGTGTGGATCCGTATTAACGTCCGACATGAAAGTCCCACAAGGACGGCCGGCAACTCCAGGGCATGTACGCATAGTAAAGAAAATAACTGAAGGTCAACTTCCAACCAACACACACGCTGAAAAGAAAAAGCAGAAAATTAAAGGCTGTCACGAAGGCGATGAGCAGACACGTCTGATCACCGCCGAGCCAAAAGTGAAGTGAAGCAAGTCACCGGTGTGTGGAGGGGGGAGGGGTAGCAAGCTACCCTTCCCCACCCCCCGCTAACTAGCGCGGGGGTAATTAACCCTCGTTAAAAACTATTGGCTCGTCATTTCAGCTGCGCTAAAAGTAATACCCCTTTGTAAATAGCGTGGTTTGTATTTCGGTTACGGAACAAATATAATCAATATATACTTCCACAAACAAGTTATCAATACCAACACATTAAAATCCAAGAACTACAGTAAACAAAAAGGGTTACAAGATTATTGAAAGGAGTGCTGAATGACAAAATTTTTGCCATCAAATTTGAAAGCAGAGACAAAGGGAATGAATTTTTCTGTCCATTGAAGCCTGAATTTACTGACAGCCAGATGACACTATCTGGAGCATACCAGAAAATGGAGTTGCTTGTACAAATAATCTACAACAAAATAATGTTTGATAAAATACACTTAATTTAATTTGCTATTCTAAGTATCCAACACAAGCTTGAAAACTTTATCGTTAGTAAATGTTTTTAAAAAAGGTAGTGAGTTCACAAATTTCAAAATATTTTTAAAGTTCCATAAAAGAAGACACTTTATATTTCTTGTTACACTGCCAAATATGGTTATGTGCTAAGCAACAAATGAATAGTCCATATCAAAAGTAGTTTTGGATCCTTTCAGGTAAATGCTGCATTTTGTATCCTACTACTTACTATATCACATATACTGTATCATTTGCTGTAAATCTGATCCAAGCATGTACAGATAAAAACTCAAATATATGAAAAGCTGTGAGATAATAAATATGTATTACTCATAATGAACTAAATGGGGTTTTGTTTGGAAAACAGATGACTACTACATTGTTAATTACAAAGAGAAAATAGCAGCAAAATGAGTGGGATAATATTTACCAATCTATTACTTCTTTCCTACTTATAATTCCAGTAGCTAAACTGTTCTGATTTTACTTGACAAATATATGATAAAAATGAACTGGCCTTCACCGATTGAGCAAAGCTGCTCTGATATCATTCTGGCAAGCAAGTCTAGAAATACAATATTCGAGTCTTTTTAATGTAATTTATAATATAACATATATGGCTATTAAGAGGACTAATCATTGTTTACCGTAAGTGACAAAAATCACAAAAATCTGTAACTGTACCCTGCAGTACTAGAAATGGATACTCTTATTCATTTCTTAGGGATACCCGGTGAGGGACAAAGTGCAGACTGAGAGACCATAGAAATGTATCAGTAAAGTTCCAGACTGTTAGTGAAGAGATCCAAATATCCTAGATACATAAACAAGTCAGATCTAACCTAGAAACTTCTTCCCTTTTTTATTTTCATAATAAAAGGTCACAATCCTTCAAATAAATATCATCACACTCTAATTTCTGATTATGTGATTGGTAATTACAATATTATGCCATTTAACTACTTACAGGGGAGCTCACCCTAGAAACTTTAGGAATGTGAATGTTAGGATGGATTTCCATTTTAGGTCCAACATAAGGGTGCGGATTACTTTGATAATAATCACCGACGGGTTTAAATATGTGTATTGAAAGCAGAAGATGTAAAATATAATTTAATTTTTTAAGTCAACAATAATAGATATTTTTAAGGCCAATCAAGTAATCTAAAGAATATTCATCCTTTGATGGTCAATATCTGTTTTATTATCTTAACAAAGAAGTCACAAACAGAATAAATCAGCTTAGTTAATAACAGGCTGAGAAGAAGTGCTCGTACCAAAAAAGCCGCATGAACGGTTGTAACTTGTGTGACGATAAAATATTTTGGGATATGACTTTGATTTTGTTTAAAAGAAAATAATAACAGCCCTAAGAAGAACACGGTTTTGAAATTGATACAGTCAGCCTTGATTAACCACGTAACCTGAGAGTGAGGGATGGTTCTCATTTTCTAGAAAATATAATGAATGGCCTCCTTAGCATCTTATAAGGATGAATTTCTATCAAAGTCAGAACCTAAAGGAAAGCACTGTACTGAGATAGAGTTTAGATTGGGCAAAGAGAGCAACAGGATCAAACTTGACGAGTCATTGTATTACTAAGAATCATAATGATGCAAGTTTTTAAGGCCGCTCATGAATGGCAGTGGCAAAGGGACAGTGACATTGACCTAGCAAACAGGAAAAGCGAAAAAATCACAGTAAAAAAGACAATCCGGAACCAATTAATTCCATATTGCAAGGTATTACTGTATTGGTTGCAAACCTGTTGGAGGTGAGAATTCTTTTGGATCCCTCCCCTCTCTTTCATATTTAGTTGACGTGAAAAAATTGATTAGATATTAGCCTGATTGTTATCCCAAAGCTTCTAATAGGGTATCAAATCTCGAGCCCATGCCAGGTCTACCTCAAGGAACTTCCCCCTACTTGAACACAGCATCAGTGGACTTGTCACATTTACCATTTTCTTGTTCATTGACCAAAAACCCAAAATCTGATTGGAAATTATCTGATTTGACTCTTTCATGATCTTGTCTCTCAGAGGTATCTGATGACCCAGATAACAAGTTGTTCTGTCCTATAAGAGCAGTGCAAGATTTATAAGAATGAAATATCTTGGATCTAATATCTCCAGTTTGTTTACAAACTCTGGCCACTTCAAAAGAAAGTTTTTAGAAACATTATCTTAAAGATGGCACATACAGGTCTTTAGGCACCCTCTCTATAGGTAATATGGTTGCAGTGCAACAAATAACCTAACTATCAGCTCTCACAAGACACATAACTGTTCTTATCTGGGGCATCATTTATTCTCTGGCATAAAAGACACTAAGGTGGAGGGTGATCTTGATTGGACTCAAAGTCTATCATTGGCTTTCATCCTAATGTAAATAAGAATGCCTTGAATTTTATGATATATTTGATGATATATTGAAATTTTATTTTTATTATGTAACACTTGATGTTTATATTACTTCTCCCATTGCAAAGAATTTGATTCATAGAATCGAACATAATGCCTTGTCTCTTTACAAGCCGGCTACGCTGTTCACTAATGGTTCACTTTTATGTCTTGCTACTACTTATACTAATTGTATCTATCAGAGAGGAAACATATACCTCTTAACTCCACAGAAACTTCACCCCTGGTAAAGAGTTTTACTCTCACAATCAAACGTACGGCCTTGCCTCTTTACAAGCCGGCTACATTGTTCACTAATGATGCACTTTGAGCTCTTGCTATTACTTATAGTAATTGTATCTATCAGAGAGGAAGGGTATACATCTAAACTTCACGGAAACTTTCTCCCTCCTAAGGATGACTTCCATATAAATGACTCAGAAGTTTGTATCTGCATAGGAATAAACTACAAATTTAATACAATTTGTATTTTTCCTATCTATACAAACCCGAGTCATTTATCAAAGATCCCACCTCAACCAACTCGCAAGTCTTTGACCAGGTGAGTGCTGTGAGGAGGCAATGCGGGCAAGAGTCCTTGTGCCGTATATGCATGCCCTATGGTTGCCTAGCAATCAAACCAATTTTCTTTGATTGGCTGGTCATAGAAAACATAACTAGCGGTAACCCATATAAATGACCCAGGTTTGTATTGCCAGGAAATATATAATTTGTATTAAATTTGTAGTATTTTGCGTAACAACAAAAAGCAGTTACATCTTCCCAGGATATCCCAAGAATGCTGTTCAACACTGGTACCTAAACTCTAACTTATTGGCTCCAGGCACCACACCCTGGTACAGTACACTTTCTCAACATGGGACTACAGTACCATTATAAATGGTTTTAAGATGCCAATAATTTTGAAACAGGATGCCATTCCCAGGGCCAGGGGGATGGCGGTGTATATTAGGGCCAAGTACCCTGCTTCTCATAAGTCCTGCTATGTATGTGGATATCATGAGATTCAGGCATTAAAAGTTTGTGGCAGTCATAAAAACTTCTATTTGTGTTTGATCTACTGGAATCCAGATATGGATGATTCCATCTTCAATTGTCTTCTTACCATTATGGCTAAGATACAAGAAGATGATAGGAGGCCTCTTTTGTCTTTGTTGGTGTTTTTCAATGCTCACCATAGGGAGTGGTTAAATTCTATTTCTCCCACCAATCATCATGCTTTAAGAGCATTAGACTTTGCCTCTGAATCAGGCTGTGACCAAATCATTAGTGAAGCTACTCAGGTCTGGTAACTGCTTAGACCTCTTACACACTGACTCCCCTGGCGTTAAAACAAGTAAGATTGGTTCTCTGGTTTAGACATCTGATCATGCCTTGATTTCATTACAGTAATGCCTCAAAACACGAAATTAATTGGTTCCGTAATGGCTTTCGTAACGTGATTTTTTTGCCTTGTAAGTTGCCTTTTATATGTAAATAGCCTAATTCGTTCCAGACCCAACAAAGACACCACATTAACTGATTATAAAAAGGATAAACTCCTCTAACCAGTACTTATTGTATGACTACAATTATTTGGATCATTCAATAATAACTTGACAATTGGTAACTTGTAAAAAAAATGTATAATTAGAGCAAACAGTAAAAATACAGTAACAAAAATGTGGAACCTTACCTTTGGAGTGAGGCGATGTCTGAGAGCGAAGTGGTGGGGCAGTAGAGGAGGATCACAAATGGCAGAAAATGTTAACAAGTGGCAGAAAATGTAAACACTAAACTTTGCAAAACAGATTAATAAATGACAGAAAACATTAACACTTAATCATAGGAAATACATTAACAAATGGCAGGAAATATTAACATAACTTTACGATAAACTTAGAATCAAATTTCTTTTTTTATTCCTTTTTCTAATTTTTTTTTCTTTGTTTTGTATTTTCTAAATTTAATTACACTACGCATTTTTTTCACCACGGCCACTTTTCTTTCATTTTTTATCTTGCGCTCGGTCTGCTTCTACCGAAGGTCTCTTTTTAAAAAAAATCGTCCTAAGAAGCTTGTTTCTGCCTGCTTAATAAAATTTTCTTGAAATGACTAAGGCAAATGTCATAACAGTATTCAAGTGCACGACCTGTGATAATTTTTCCTGGGTGTCTCTTTTCTACAAGAGCCACCATTTTATTAGCCATCTAGACCCTCCTTAATTTCTGCCGTTGTCAGTGGGTCATTCTCCTTCCACTCACCGCTAGAATACTCTTCCTGAACAACGTTCAGTCGCATGGCCTCCAACTCCTTCAGGTCATCCGTCGTAAGTTCCTCTTGGTGCTCTTCGATAAGCTCATTGATGTTGCCCTCATCAACTTCCAGACCAATGATTGTCCCGAGTGTAACGATCTCAGCAACCTCAGATTGAGCAACAGGTTCACGATCAACGTTTTTGGCTTCGTCTTCAGCTTGGCCTTCGTGAAAGCCCTAAAAATCTCGTGCGGAGATGGCATCAGGCCACAGCTTCTTCCACGTAGAGTTCAAGGTGCGCTTTGAAACCTCCTGCCAAGCTTGATCAATGATTTTGAGGCATATCACAATATCAAAATACTCCTTCCAAAATTGACAAAGAGTGAAGTTTGTGCTCTCAGTGATTTTACGACATCTCTTGAGGAGATATTTTGTATAAAGGTCCATAAAGTTTGAAATCACTTGCTGGTTCACGGGCTGGAGGAGAGGGGTGCTGTTAGGTGGAAGAAAGATAACCTTCATGAAGGAATACTGTGCTAGGATATCTTCCTCAAGGGCAGGAGGGTGAGGAGGGGCATTGTCCTACACCAGC
The DNA here is from genome assembly GCF_036898095.1 of Palaemon carinicauda. Taxonomy (NCBI): domain Eukaryota; kingdom Metazoa; phylum Arthropoda; class Malacostraca; order Decapoda; family Palaemonidae; genus Palaemon; species Palaemon carinicauda. The sequence goes on from NC_090739.1 coordinate 75,804,553, forward strand.
AGGCATTTCAGAGAGAGGCACTTCTCTGCCAAATACTTTTTCACAGTTGGGCCGAAATAAACATTTTCTCACTCGGTGAACAAGTATCTAGTTACCGAGGCTTTTGCATTAACCCTCCACAACACATGAAGATTCTCCTTAATGACTTTGTGGGCCTTGAAGGCTCGAGGAGTCTCAAAGTGATACACCAGCAGGGGTTTCACCTTACAGTCCCCTATGGCATTTGCACAGAGTGCAAGGGTAACCCTGTTCTTCATAGGCTTATGCCCGGGTAACATCTTTTCTTCTGCCGTGATGTAAGTTTGACGAGGCATTTTTTTCCAAAAAAAAAGTCCAATTTTGTCGCAGTTGAAGACATGCTGGGGACTGTAGCCTTCCTGGAGAGTCAACTCATCGAACTTCATAACAAACACTTTGGCCGCTTTCGTGTCCGATATTGCAGCCTCCCCATGACACGCCACCGAATGAACGTCAGAGCGTCTCTTGAATTTTTCAAACCACCCACGAGAAGCCTTGTACTCTGGGGGTGCCTGCTTCGATGTTCCTTCTCATGTGTCGGCTTCAGCCTGAACACGCACAAGATCACCGAAAATGGCGCTGGCCTTCTGGCACATTATCGCTTCGGTGATCGTGTCTCCAGCCATTTCCTTGTCCTTTATCCAGACAAGCAGCAGTCTCTCCATCTCATGGTGGACATGGCTCCTCTTGCTGGAGAAAACCGTCACACTATTAGAAGGTGTTGCTGCTTTGATGGGTTCCTTCTGCTTCAGGATCGTTCCTATCATAGATGGATTTCGGCCATGTTCCTTCGCAATCACACAACCACATGCCAGCCTCGTATTTCTTAATTATTTTCATCTTCGTCTCCATAGAAAGCATCATCCTCTTCTTTCCCTGGACATAAGAAAATTTCTTTGGACCCATGCTAATAACGCAATATAATATCACACACGATACAGTACAATACAGTAGTTACAAAAGCGAAATCACAAGCACTAAGTCATGCGTACGGTACTGCTACCAAAACGAAAAGAAATAGGAATGCCAATGCATAGATGCATGATGGGATTCAGTACAGTAGATGCTTACCAATAGGAGAGCAAGATTTTATGGTGGTAACTAGCATCTAAGTAGGGAGATAACCAACGGGAGCATGGGAAGATGGTGGCGAGTTTACGGACTGGCAGCACACAAATTTTAAAATCAGTCTCAAACAAGGTTGGGCTCTTGTACCGTACCTCCTTTCGTTGTCCGAACATTTTTTGGGATGCGAGTCGTAAAATTTTAACATCTCGTTTCGCAGTGAAAATTTCCTAAGCAGATTCTTTTATGTCAAGAGGTATGGCTGTAGTAGTGAAGACTGAGCAGCCTGTCCCTGGTGTATCATTCTCATGTAAGATTTATATGAAATCTCAAGCAGGCTGGAATGGGATTTCAAGTGATCTTTTGGGGTTGAATTGGTCACAATTATTTAGTAGTGGTGATCCTATTGTCCCTTTGAATGAGAGTATAGTCAACATAATTGATAGGTGTATCCCTTCTCGTATGCTAAGGTACCGAGTGAAGGACAAACCATGGTTCAATTATGATTGTAGACTTGCTTATTTGGTGAAGCTGGAAACCTATCATCTTTGGAAGGGTAACAGATCAGATTTGTCTTGGAATAACTACAGTGCACTCAACTTAAAGCTTTTGCTCAGAGAGTTTATGCTTCAACTGAAAAAGAATACAATTTAACCATAAAAGAAACTCTTTCTGGTACAACCCAGGAACATAAGTGGTGGACTACCCTTAAATCTGCTATCTTTGGTATAGATACAACAGTTCCTCTTTTACTTAAACAAGATGGCTCCGTCACTTACTGCCCACAGGAAAAGGCAACCCCTTTTGCCAGATGTGTTTGACAGTAAGCATAGTAATGAGAAACTCGATCTTCTTCATTAATGTTTTCCTGAGGCTAAACTAACTAGTTTAGCTTTTCAGTCTCGTGAAATTAAAGCTCTCTTAATGGACCTTGATACTTATAGAGGTGCAGACCCAAATGGTATTTTTTTTTGTTTTTTATAGACTGTGGATTTCTTAGCTCCAAAGTTATCTGTTATTTTGTGTAAGTTAGCAAGAAGAGGAGCTTTTAGCACTTGTTGGAGAATTGGTAATGTTACTCTGATATGTAAATGTGTTTGGTATGTCAAGTCCAACTAATTACCGCCTAATTTCCATAACTCCTTTATTATCTAAAGTTCTTGAACGTCTTTTGGCAAAACCTCTTAAGTTTGCTGAAGGTAATCATCTGTTCCCTAGTTTGAAATTTAACTTTCGTAAAGGCCTTGGAGCATGTGATGCTCTTCTCACAATCTCCAATGCTGTGCAGAAATCCCTTGATTGTGGTCATGAAGTTCCTCTGACTGGCCTTGATTTTAGTACTGCCTTTGACCGTGTTAATCTTGAGGTCCTTGTTTTCAAACTCATAACAGTTAGGAGTGGGTGGATAATTTTTTAGCATCATTATTGAATTTTAAAGTAATAGATCGCAAAGAGTTGTTGATGGGAACCATAGTAAGTAGAGGAATGTGATATCTGGTGTTCCTTAGGTTAGTGTTCTGGGCCCATTACTTTCCATACTACTGTATAGACACATGACATGTGGTTTGGCCTAGAAAACAAGCTTGTTGCATTTGCAGATGATGCTAAACTCTTTGCGTCAATTCCATCTTCTGAATTTAGATCTGCGGTTGCCGAATCCTTTAATAGAGATCTAGCTAAAATTAATGCATGGTGCAAAGTATGGGCATGAAGTAGAATCCTAACAAAACTCAAAGTATGAATGTAAGTAGGTGAAGAACAGTGGCTCCTCAACATCCAGATCTCAGCATTGATGATGTTTCTTCAACTCTGTATGACTTTAAAATTTCAGGTTTGACTCTTGACAGCAAATTTACTTTTGAGAAACACATTAGGCCTGTCTCTTCTTCAATTGGACAAAAAATGGCTTATTAAGAGTCTTAAGATTTTTGGAGATCAATCTATTCTGAAGAAGTGTTTTAATTCTTTCATTCTACCTTGTTTCGAGTATTATTCTCCTGTCTGGTTTTCAGCGGCTGATTCTCATCTTAATTTGTCGGACAGGAACTTACGATCTATTATATTTCTTACTCCCCATCTAGATATTAATCTCTGGCACCGTTTTTCAATTAGTTCATTATGCATGTTGCATAAGATTTTTCATAATTCTGATCATCCTTTACATACAGATCTTCCTGGACAGTTCCATCCTGTTCGTAATACTAGGCATGCAGTTAATTCTAATAGTCAGGCCTTCTCCATCCTGAGGCTCAATACTACACAGTATTCTAGAAGTTTTATTCCAGCTGTGATCAAATTGTGGAATGATCTTCCTAATCGGGTAGTTGAATCTGTAGAACTTCAAAAGTTGAAACTAGCAGCAAATGTTTTAATGTTGAACAGGCTGACATAAGTCTTTTTATAGTTTATATATGACACTTGTTTTTATGTTGTTAATGTTTTTAAGATATTTTATTTTAATTGTTCATTATTTCTTATAGTTTCATTATTTCCTTATTTCCGTTCCTAACTCGGCTATTTTTCTCTGTTAGAGCCATTTTGCTTTTCCAACTAGGGTTGTAGCTTGGCTAGTAATAATAATACACCTAGTGAATGATACTGGGTTAGTCTCTTGGGAAAACGAGTACTGATTCTTCCCTAAGGATGAAGCATGCAATGGGGACAGGCCTGAGTTAAGAGTCAGGATACTTAATTTTGAGACTGAATCACTGATATAGCAGTTCATTGTTATAATCCGTTGCATAATGCTTCACTTGCTTTGTATACTTCTACTTTACATCTGTTCCCACTTCCTTTGTTCCATCTTGCTGTCCAACCTCTTTTAACATTTACTTCTTAGTGTAACAATCCAATTCAACAAGCGAGCAAGCGAGGCCCTATGGTTCTTGATACAGTACAGTACCTAAAATCATGTGATATAAGGTACATAAGAGTAAATATAGGAACAAGCACCCAAGGGGCTGTCGCCTCAAAAGCAGGCAGACCATAGCTCACAAGAAGATTTGCAGCAAAAGACATACGATGTGTTTAACGTGTGGAAACCATTCATAGCAGAGAATACAGATGTAATCACAAGAATACATGCATTCATAAATATGGAAGCGCAGCTGAAAGATCAAACTGTGAGACGGTCTAGAGTTACAAACAAAAGACCAAGGATTGATGCGCTTCTACAGTCAAGAGGTTTGCTCTGTTAGCTGTACTGAAGATACACCTGAGAGCATTAACATACTGATACAAACTCACTACTTAAGGTTAGGAGAAAAAATGGAAGCAATATGAAAGATAACAGAAAAAAATGTTATTTTTATTAATAAAATAAATTTTTGAATATACTTACCCGATAATCATGTAGCTGTCAACTCCGTTGCCCGACAGAATTCTATGGAGGGATACGCCAGCTATCACAATACTAGAAGGGGGTGTATTTACCAGCGCCACCTGTGGCCAGGTACTCAAGTACTTCTTGTTGACACCTCCTCAATTATTCCTCGGTCCACTGGTTCTCTATGGGGAGGAAGGGAGGGTCGATTAAATCATGATTATCGGGTAAGTATATTAAAAAATTTATTTTATTAATAAAAATAACATTTTTCAATATTAAACTTACCCGATAATCATGTAGCTGATTCACACCCAGGGGGGTGGGTGAAAACCAGTGTACAAGATTAAAGGATAGCTAAGTATCCCATATTTCATATAATCAGTTATCCACAATAACAATGAAATAATAAGTACCTGGTAAGGAAGTCGACTTGAACCGTTACTCTGCCTTTAATAAGATCGTCTTCCTTACTGAGCGCAGCGTTCCTCTTGGGAGGCTGAATCAACTCAAAGGTGCTAAAGTATACAGGGCTGCAACCCATACTAAAGGACCTCATCACAACCTTTAACCTTGGCGCTTCTCAAGAAAGAATTGACCACCCGCCAAATCAACAAGGATGTGGAAGGCTTCTTAGCCGACCGTACAACCCATAAAAAGTATTCAAGAGAAAGGTTAAAAAGTTATGGGATTATGGGAATGTAGTGGCTGAGCCCTCGCCTACTACTGCATTCGTTGCTACGAATAGACCCAGGGTGTAGCAGTACTCGTAAAGAGACTGGACATCTTTGAGATAGAATGATGCGAACACTGACTTGTTTCTCCAATAGGTTGCATCCATAACACTCTGCAGAGAACGGTTCTGTTTGAAGGCCACTGAAGTAGCCACAGCTCTCACTTCATGTGTCCTTACCTTCAGCAAAGCAAGGTCTTCTTCCTTCAGATGAGAATTTGCTTCTCTAATCAGAAGCCTGATGTAGTAAGAAACTGAGTTCTTAGACATTGGTAGAGAAGGCTTCTTGATAGCACACCATAAGGCTTCTGATTGTCCTCGTAATGGTTTTGACCTTTAGATAGTACTTAAGAGCTCTAACTGGGCAAAGTACTCTCTCCAGTTCGTTCCCCACCATGTTGGACAGGCTTGGGATCTCGAACGACTTAGGCCAAGGACGGGAAGGAAGCTCGTTTTTAGCCAAAAAACCGAGCTGTAAGGAACATGTAGCCGTTTCAGATGTGAAACCTATGTTCCTGCTGAAGGCGTGGATCTCACTTACTCTTTTACCTGTTGCTAAGCACACGAGGAAAAGAGTTTTTTAATGTGAGGTCCTTAAAAGAGGCTGATTGGAGCGGTTCAAATCCTGATGACATTAGGAACCTTAGGACCACGTCTAGATTCCAGCCTGGAGTGGACAACCGACGTTCCTTTGAGGTCTCAAAAGACCTAAGGAGGTCCTGTAGATCTTTGTTGGAGGAAAGATCCAAGCCTCTGTGGCGGAAAACCGCTGCCAACAAACTTCTGTAACCCTTGATCGTAGGAGCTGATAGGGAGCTTACGTTCCTTAGATGTAACAGGAAGTCAGCAATCTGGGTTACATTGGTACTGGTTGAGGAAAACTGCATTGGCCTTGCACCAGCTTCGGAAGACTTCCCATAAAGACTGATAGACTCTGAGAGTGGATGTCGTCCTTGCTCTGGCAATCGCTCTGGCTGCCTCCTTCGAAAAGCCTCTAGCTCTTGAGAGTCTTTCGATAGTCTGAAGGCAGTCAGACGAAGAGCGTGGAGGTTGGGAGTACCTTCTTTACGTGAGGTTGACGCAGAAGGTCCACTCTAGGAGGAAGAGTCCTGGGAACGTCGACCAGCCATTGCAGTACCTCAGTGAAACATTCTCTCGCGGGCCAGAGGGGAGCAACCAAAAACTAACTAAGCTAATATAGAAGTTTTCCAGTAAAGCGACAGCCGAAATCAAAGAGAAATACTTCACCAAAGTCGTGAAAATACTCCAAGAACATAAGCGTATCCCAGAACGTCTTGCCGGAAGCACGACAGAGGAATAATTGAGGAGGTGTCAACAAGAAGTACTTGAGTACCTGGCCACAGGTGGCGCTGGTAAATACACCCCCTTCTAGTATTGTGATAGCTGGCGTATCCCTCCATAGAATTCTGTCGGGCAACGGAGTTGACAGCTACATGATTATCGGGTAAGTTTAATATTGAAAAACCTACTGTTTATACGACAAAAGTTCACTGCACATTGGCTTGAACCTGGAGGGAACTGGAGGTAGAGATTGTGTAAATGGGGGATAGGAAAATTACACAATTACTTTCCCTGAATTAGAAGAGAGATAACATATTTTCTGAAATCCAGTAAGTTAAACAACCAAAATAGATTAACAATACTACACTCAAAACTTAGACATTCGTTAAATTTTGTCATTTAATTTCCTTTTTGATTCATTATGTTTAGGAGTTGACTAAGCTTATGTTCAATAGTCCCTAACAAGAAAAAAAGACCAACATGCAATGTAAATAACATGTTAATACTGACACCTGCTGAAGGGGAAATGAAATATCCTAACAGACTAGGTAAATTTAAGAAAACACATACTTCCCCCTTTTCTTGTTAAGCTAGTGCATGAAACATGGAAGCAAGATGATATTGGGTACGATTCATATAGTTTTAACAATATTTGAAAGGGCTACAGTAATCAAAGCATGATCATCAGAAATTGGGAATAGTCTGTTAGCTAAGACCACTCTAGTCACAATAGTAATGGATAGGAGGGAGTTTACTGTATATGAGATAACATTCTATGTAATAAAAAACTAGCCTTACAGGAAATCTAGGACTTCTTTAGTCTATGGACGATTCACTGTCTGCTAATAACACAATATATTTGGCAGTAGAGCTAAAAATTAAATGACCGTACTTGTACAAAAACATAGTACTCGGTAAACTAAAATCAGTCTTAAGTCAACTTAATAATTCAAGATTGTCAGATATCCTGTGTGCATAATTACATCAGCAACAACTCTACAGTATGAACTTTAGAAGAAGGAAAACCAAGCGTATTTTAATACAGAATCTAATTGGCTTCTTAAAAGAAAGGAAAGTACCTATTGCATTTCATGACATTAATCAAATACTGTGTAATTGTTTATATTAATTTTTTTTTTTTATAAAACTTAATTACTTCAATACTGTACAGTACTTGCCTGTAACTTATATTTACCTCCCTTGGAAGCATAACTTTGTCAACAGTATACTTTACAGTATATGGAATAGACATACGCACTAGCTGTCACAATGGTACGTGTCTAATGTCTGTTGAATACATACATGCAAAACAGTACCAATTAATCACAATGCAAAAAATCACATATTTCATGTACTTGGCACTACCATGATATTTTAGTATACTAATTGGCAACAACATATTTTAACACTTGTTCAGACAAACTTTGTAAGTGCCACTAGTCCTCAGCCATAAAAGCCTCCAAACACAGTCTGCCTGGTATGTTGTCTGCACATTCCTTATAGACTATGATGTCATAAAGATGATGACTAACACTACTGTATCCTGAAGGTGACTAACATCCAAATGATGTTGAAGAGGATATTATTCATTTGAACCTCAAAGTGACAGCAATGATTATCACATTTACATGTAATTGAACTGTATGAAATGCCTCGAGAAGAGACGGATGAACATGGGGACAGAAGTTAAAGAAGGGATGCCATCAAAGGATTCTTTCCTTTCAAGTTTCCATAAATACCACTTTTCTACAACTTTAGGATAGTTTCAGTTTGTTGGGTTGCATGTGTGTGACAGAGAGAGATAATTGCCAAGAGATTAACCATGTATTTCATGATCTTTTGTTTGTTTGATCATATGAATGAGTGGTGTACTGTAAATGGGTGTGTATACAGATTACAAAATATGTTTATGTGATCGAAAAAAAAGAAGACACTAGTAATACTGTACTCTGTCAGCAGTACCCAAAAGATTCATTGCGAAAATAAATTTATTTCATAATTCATAACAGAAATTTAATGTTAAAAATAAATTATACATTACTCCCCATTGTAATACCCAACCTGCTGATAGTATGGCACCCAACCCCACATAACAGGCATTAAGTGTCCGTATTACATTTAAAAATGAGAGGCTGTGTTAGTTATACACATTTGCCTTTAAAACTTGGATAGTTCAGCTGATTTTACATGGACAACATCCCCATTTTTTTTAATACATGAATTACAGGAAATACAAGTAGAATTTACCAATAAGGGGTCTGGTAACACACCAGCAAATGCTGAAAAAATGCAAACAATTGCTGCATGTTTTATATCACTCTAAGACTCCTTTAATTCCTCATAAAACCAGAAAAATTTGTGTATTTCAGCCTTGAGAACAAATTCAAAAGTAATGGTATTCATACAACGGCATAGTCCATATCACCAAACTACTTTAAAATATATCACAGGCTGTAGATACTATAACCCGAAGTTAACAGAATTTTAGCACAGGATTTAATGTATCATGCATACCATCAAAACCTGTTAGATTAGCTACATTAGACTGATTGAATACTGGCACTTGAATAGCGGGAATGGCATGCACACCTTTATACACTATATGCACTTGACTTTGACTACTGTATATGAATGAGCTCAGAGGATGAAACCAAAAGCAATGCATCCATTGGCTTCACCTAAGATGCCATACATTTATTGTACAATGTATTGCTCCATGGATTACTGCGTCATAAGTTAAAATATCATAGTCTATGTCACCAGCCTTGTGACTAAAGAGACTTTGCCGTCGTGTTGCCACTCGTCCGATAACCACAAATGTAGAATAGAAAATGAAGCCTGGTACAATGTGAGACACTCCTTATGCTATACTGCTAGACCTCATAGCACCAAAGTATTTAGTCTAGAATCTGCTGTTAAGCATTCACAGATTCTAACAAGTGAGATTCTACAATAGACTAGTGACCCAACATGAAACAATTGGAACTAAAGACATATTATACAGGAATTTGCAGAATCAATAACATCATACTTACAAGCTACTGGTGTTTCAATGTACAGTACAACTGTATTCATCAATATACCTCTGTCAACAAGTCTAGGCCTGTAAGTAGAGGCTGTGTGGTATGTATATACTGAACTGTAGTAACCTCACCTTACTCAACTTTAGACTGAATAAATGTGGCAAGTCGCACGCAACCTAATATGTGCTAAAGTTTTTCAATGTTTTATTAACAGAAATAGACCACAATTATCACAAATTAAATTTATATAGACCTATTTCGAATCTATACTTTATTTCAAAAAGTGCTAGAATACGTAATACTTGAACAACTAATTAGTCACTTAGAAGAAATAGAAGATTTGCCAGACAACTAGTCTGTTTACAGAAAATTATACTCTACTGAGATAGCTATCTGTTCAGTTGTAAATGATATGCTGGAAATGATGGATGAAAAAAAAGTGTGGTATTATAATAATGCTTGATCTTAGTGCTGCTTTTGATACAGTTGGCATGAACTGCTACTAAATGATCTACGGTCCATTGATATTGAAGATCAAACTTTTAAAAACATAAAAGATTACTTAGTTGACAGAAATTACTGTGTGCAAATTGGAAACTCTCATTCATCATATGTACTTTAAACAGTGGAGTACCTCAGGGGAGAGTACAGCGCCCAATCTTATTCTGTATCTATACTATTGGTCTGTCAAAATACTACAAAGGCATGAAATGAAGTTCAATCTATTTGTATATGATGCATAATTTTACTTCTCCATAAATGACACAGCTGACTCTACTGGAACTCTAAACTGAATTCTTGCCAGTGTTAGGGAATGGATGACGATCAAACAACTAAAATTAAAAGAAAATAAACAAATAACAACTCTGGCCCGATATCTAGTAAAGTTCATGATTTAGGCGTATCTCTTAACTGTAACTTGTCTTTCATTGCCTAAATAAATAATGTACAGTAGTAAAAACTGCTGGTTATTATCTTAGAATCGTTGCTTTTATAAAGAAGTACCTGAATGAGCCTTTTGTAAAGAAACTTGTGATAAACTGTGTTATTACCAGGACTGACTACTGTAACTCCATCTACTACAATTTACCAAAAGTGCAACTTAGGAAATTACAAAACATAATAAACAGAGGAGCAAACCTGATAAAAGGTGTCCCACCCCAAAAAAGGATCACTCTTCTACTAATTGATTTACATTGGCTGCCTATTAAAGCAAGAATTGAGTTTAAAATATGTACAATAAGTCATTACATTATCAGAACCGGATGTCCAAAATATCTATGAGAATTGCTATATATCGTGCAGCCAACAAATCGTGTTGACATGAGAATAGTCACAGATGGTTTTAAATTACTGGAACCTAGATATGTCTACTGTAGGCTCTAGAGCATTTAAATATGCAGCCACGAGACTATACAATAAGCTCCCGCTAGACATTCAAAAGACTGAAGATATTAAGGCTTTCAAGAGGAAACTGAAGACTTTCTTGCACTCTAAGTGTTTCGATAGTGTGGATTTGACAATAACCGAGCAATCAATATGCAGTGTGAAATGCTGAATGCCTTGGAATGAACATGATAAAATAACTGTGAAGGTCCTGTAGAGAGGTAGAGAGTAGGGTTATCCTGCTGTATGGGACCTGAAAAGCACCCATTAAAGTAAATAAGTAAAAGAGGAGCCCACTGATCCTCTTAATAAGAAAGCAAACTCTTTTTACCTCTTACTCAAAGGTGCATCCAAAGACCACCAAAATTTTTGCACAATATTTGGATACTGCAAAAAACTGAGATAATTTAGAGAGCACATTGACATTTTCCTTCACAATATTGATGTTAAAAATATAACAGAAAAACTTTGATCATCAAAAAATGTTATTTTCATTAGTAAAATAAATTTTTGAATATACTTACCCGATAATCATGTAGCTGTCAACTCCGTTGCCCGACAGAATTCTACGGGAGGGATACGCCAGCTATCACTATACTAGAAGGGGGTGTACTCACAAGCGCCACCTGTGGCCAGGTACTACAGTACTTGTTGTTGACGCCACCTCACTTTTTCCTCGGTCCACTGGTTCTCTATGGGGAGGAAGGGTGGGTCAATTAAATCATGATTATCGGGTAAGTATATTCAAAAATTTATTTTACTAATGAAAATAACATTTTTCAATATTAAACTTACCCGATAATCATGTAGCTGATTCACACCCAGGGGGGTGGGTGAAAAACCAGTGTACAAGACTAAAGGATAGCTAAGTATCCCGTATTTCATATAATCAGTTATCCACAATAACAATGAAATAATAAGTACCTGGTAAGGAAGTCGACTTGAACCGTTACTCATAAGATCGTCTTCCTTACTGAGCGCAGCGTTCCTCTTGGAAGGCTGAATCAACTCAAAGGTGCTAAAGTATACAGGGCTGCAACCCATACTAAAGGACCTCATCACAACCTTTAACCTCGGCGCTTCTCAAGAAAGAATTGACCACCCGCCAAATCAACAAGGATGTGGAAGGCTTCTTAGCCGACCGTACAACCCATAAAAAGTATTCAAGAGAAAGGTTAAAAGGTTATGGGATTATGGGAATGTAGTGGCTGAGCCCTCGCCTACTACTGCATTCGTTGCTACGAATGGTCTCAGGGTGTAGCAGTACTCGTAAAGAGACTGGACATCTTTGAGATAGAATGATGCGAACACTGACTTGCTTCTCCAATAGGTTGCATCCATAACACTCTGCAGAGAATGGCTCTGTTTGAAGGCCACTGAAGTAGCCACAGCTCCCACTTCATGTGTCCTTACCTTCAGCAAAGCAAGGTCTTCTTCCTTCAGATGAGAATGTGTTTCTCTAATCAGAAGCCTGAATAGTAAGAAACTGAGTTCTTAGAACTTGGAAAAGAAGGTTTCTTGATAGCACACTATAAGGCTTCTGATTGTCCTTGTAAAGGTTAAGACCTTTTTAGATAGTACCTAAGAGCTCTAACTGGGCAAAGTACTCTCTTCAGTTCATTCCCCACCAAGTTGGACAGGCTTGGGATCTCGAACGACTTAGGCCAAGGACGTGAAGGAAGCTCGTTTAGCAAAAACCGAGCTGCAAGGAACATGTAGCCGTTTCAGATGTGAAAACAATGATCCTGCTGAAGGCGTGGATCTCACTTACTCTTTTAGCTGTTGTCAAGCACACGAGGAAAAGAGTTTTTAATGTGAGGTCCTAAAAAGAGGCTGATTGGAGAGGTTCAAATCTTGATGACATAAGGAACCTTAGGACCACGTCTAGATTCCAGCCTGGAGTGGACAACCGACGTTCCTTTGAGGTCTCAAAAGACCTAGGGAGGTCCTGTAGATCTTTGTTGGTGGAAAGATCCAAGCCTCTGTGGCGGAAAACCGCTGCCAACATACTTCTGTAACCCTTGATCGTAGGAGCTGAAAGGGATCTTACTTTCCTTAGATATAACAGGAAGTCAGCAATCTGGGTTACAGTGGTACTGGTTGAGGAAACTGCATTGGTCTTGTACCAGCTACGGAAGACTTCCCCTTGAGACTGATAGATTCTGAGAGTGGATGTTCTCCTTGCTTTGGCAATCGCTCTGGCTGCCTCCCTCGAAAAGCCCCTAGCTCTTGAGAGTCTTTCGAAAGTCTGAAGGCAGTCAGACGAAGAGCGTGGAGGATTGGGTGTACCTTCTTTACGTGAGGTAGACTTAGAAGGTTCACTCCTAGAGGAAGAGTCCTGGGAATGTCGACCAGCCATTGCAGTACCTCTAAGAACCATTCTCTCGCGGGCCAGAGCGGAGCCAACCAACGTCAGCCGTGTCCCTTTGTGAGAGGAGAACTTCTGAAGTACCCTGTTGACAATCTTGAACGGCGGGAATGCATACAGGTCGAGATGGAACCAATCCAGCAGAAAAGCATCCACGTGAACTGCTGCTGGGTCTGGAATCGGAGAACAATACAACAGGAGTCTCTAGGTTATCGAGGTAGCGAACAGATCTATGGTTGGCTGACCCCACAGGGCCCAAAGTCTGCTGCAAACATTCTTGAGAAGGGTCCACTCTGTGGGGATGACCTGACCCTACCGGCTGAGGTGATCTGCCATGACATTCATACCGCCCTGAATGAACCTCGTTACCAGTTAGCTTTCGATCTTTAGACCAGATGAGTAGGTCCCTTGCGATCTAGAACAACTTCCACGAAAGAGTCCCTCCCTGCTTGAAGATGTAAGCCAGGGCTGGAGGGACTTGAAGTTTATCAAGGCCAGAATAACCGCCAACAACTCCTTGCAATTGATGTGAAGTGTCCTTTGCTCCTGATTCCATGTTCCCGAGCATTCTTGTCCGTCCAAAGTCGCACCCCAGCCCGTGTCTGATGCGTCCGAGAGGAGACGGCGGTCGTGTTTCTGAACAGCCAAAGGTAGACTTCCTTGAGAAGAAAGCTGTTCTTACACCACGCGAGAGAAGACCTCCTCTCTTCGGAAACAGGAACTGAGACCGTCTCTAGCGTCATGTCCTTTATCCAGTGAGCAGCTAGATGATACTGAAGGGGGGGGAGGTGGAGTCTCCCTAACACGATGAACAGGGCCAGCGATGAAAGTGTCCCTGTTAGACTCATCCACTACCTGACTGAGCATCGGTTCCTTCTCAGCATGCTCTGGATGCATTCTAGGGCTTGGAAGATCCTTGGGGCCGACGGAAAAGCCCGAAAAGCTCGACTCTGAAGATCCATACCCAAGGAGACAATGGTCTGGGATGGGACGAGCTGAGACTCCTCAAAATTGACCAGGAGGCCCAGTTCCTTGGTCAGATCCATAGTCCATTTGAAAATCTCCAGACAGCGACGACTTGTGGGAGCTCTTAAAAGCCAGTCGTCTGACGGAGCCGGACACAAGATCATGGTACTGCTGCACAGTCTGTGAACTGTCAACCATGGGCAAGCGAGGAAGTACAGTGACAACCCGAATCTGTCTAGACTGTCTGGGTCGTACAGACAACTCCTTATCGGGTTGCTGAGGTTGCCGCACTGCGTCACAACAAGTCACTTCTGCTGGTTGTTGAACGTCTTCCCCGTGACACATTGACTCCGTAAACAAAAAATCCTCTAACAAGGACTAAGCTTGGACTGCATGTCTTGCAACACAGCTCAAGGTCTATGGGAGCAGGTGTGGTAACAGACGGGATTAGCGACTGAAGTGGAACCATTACCTTCCCTGGAAGCATGTTATGCTTAAATAAAAGTCCATAGGAGGCTACGCAGCTAAAGGCTCCCTCCAAATGACAGAGTCCTCAAGGGAATATCAGAAGGAGGGAGAAAAGAACTTTCTCATCTACAGGGACCATATCCTAGAAAAGCTAAGTTCTCTCAGTGAGGGTTTCACTGGTGCAAAAGCAGCAGACTAGAAGGCAACGTTATGAAACTGCTTGACAGTCTAGTGAGTTGGCAACAACCAAAGATGTGTGACTGAGAAGCATGCGGTAAGGTATGCAGAGCATGTTGTATGCAGAGTATGCTGTATGCAGAGCATGCTGTATGTAGAGCATGTTGTATGCAGAGCATGCTGAATGCAGAGCATGCTGTATGCAGAGCATGTTGTATGCAGAGCATGCTGAATGCAGAGCATGCTGTATGCAGAGCATGTTGTATGCAGAGCATGCTGTATGCAGAGCATGCTGTATGTAGAGCATGTTGTATGCAGAGCATGCTGAATGCAGAGCATGCTGTATGCAGAGCATGTTGTATGCAGAGCATGCTGTAAGCAGAGCATGCTGTATGTAGAGCATGCTGTAAGGTAAGCAGAGCGTGTGCATGGCGTTTAACATTTCTCAGAAATTCCATGACCAGTGCTAGAGTGCTTTATGCATGCTTGCATGGGGTTTTAATATCAACATAATATTTACCTTACATTCATAACTCATGATTCATATTTTTGCCATATTTTGCGATATTGTTAAAAATATATTGCAAGGAATACAAATATATTTCTATAAGTAATACAAATAACCTCCATTATCATAATGTTTGAAAATGGAGGTAAGGTATGCTGAACAGCAGAGTCAGAACGAGCTGGAACAACAATAGTTGTGGTTTCCTCTTCAAGACTCTGTTGAGGGAACACCTGAGGCTCAGTCTGCAAAGGCTGATCAAAGGAAGTAGCAGAAGGTAGGCGCATGGGTGGAGGAGGCTGACTCCTGGCATGAGTGGCTGAACTCAAGGGTTGCGCTTGCTGAGTGGTTGGCGGATGCGCAGTAGCAAGTTCCTGAGGAACGAGTTGAGGTTCCTGCGGTGTGAGCTGAGAGCGAAAAGGTAGTGGCTGCGCAGAACGCAGTAAAAGTCTCGCAAGTTGAGGCTCCTGAGGCGCAAGGCTAAGGTGTTGAGGTGCTTGCCTTGAGGAGGGTTGAGCTCGCTGCAGCGAGAGCTGAGGAGACTGACTCATGGATGGGAGAGGTTGTTGTACCTCAAGCGAGTGTTGCCTCACTGGTGGAACAGCAAGTGGAAGCGGAGGAAGAGAGGTATAAGCCTCCTGTTCCCATTGCTGAGGTTGCCTTAAGGAAGGCGGAGGGAGCTGCACACCACTGGGATCAGTAAACTCATAACGTGGCTCAACATCGTACGCCTGGCAGGCGGTACTGCGGTCAGGCGGAGCGAGCGCAGGCGGAGCGAGCGCAGGCGGAGCGAGCGCAGGCGGAGCGAGCGCAGGCGGAGGGAGCGCAGGCGGAGCGAGCGCAGGCGGAGCGAGCGCAGGCGGAGCGAGCGCAGGCGGAGCGAGCGCAGGCGGAGGCGCAACCTTCTCAGCCCGACACTCACGCATCAAGACCGAAAGTTGTGACTGCATGGACTGCAGTAGAGTCAACTTGGGGTCGGCAGACACTAAGGTCTGCTGAGGTAAAGCCTTAACAGCAGAGATCTGTTGCGGCAGAACCTTACTCCTCTTAGGCGGAGTGCATTCAACTGATGACTGCGGCGAGTCAGAGCTAACCCAATGACTGCATCCGGGTTGTTGAACTCTAACTTCGTACGTCTGGCATAGGTCTGGACTTTACGTTTAAGAGGTCTTGAGACCTGAGACCAGCGTTTTCTCCCCTAAATTTCTTCTGCAGACGAGCAAAATAAGGGCTCAATCGTCTGCGGGTGGGAGTGACGGTCTCGGTAAGACACGCCCGCAACCACCGAGGATACTTCTGTGCGCCGATCAAGGCCTGCTGAACCCTTTTGCCCTTCGACATTGCTTCTCCCCTGGGCTTGGGAGCTTGCAAGAGGTCCCGGACTGGGAGGACGACTGGCGCGCACAGAAGTACCCTCACGCACAACACTGACACACTTTGCGCTAATCACTTATCACTTTGATTTTCTGTTTGCACTTATTTCACTGAACTCGAAACTTTAAGTGGTTTGTACCTGAAACACGCAATTCTATCCTTTCTCAAAAGTTAGTAATTGCGAAAACAGAATTACAATGTAACAGAAAAATCTAATGAAAGATAAATAATTCAGTGGCTGGAAAGAGACTAAACACTAGATCACTCTAGAAACGTTTACCTTCTTCCCCTAAAGAGACTAGGGAGAAGAGTAAAAACGATAACAACGTTACTCGCTTGAATGAAACGTTTATCCTCCTCTTTCTCCCTCCGTCTCTATCTCTCTCTCTCTCTCTCTCTCTTGACTTAGAACCTGAGAGAAGAGCCCAATCATATATATCGTTAAAACATATTATTGTTAAAGGAAAAAAACTGAAATATTTCCCAAAATGAAAAGTTCCTTTATTAGGATTAAAACCATTAAGTTAAGAAAGAATGAACAAAACGCTAGACACGGTTACTCTTACTGCAACGTGAAACCGTGAAAATTCTTTCTCTATCGTAACGATAGAGCGCAAGTTGAACGTTCTGAACGTCAACAACTGCAGAGACAAAACAAAACGTTAGTTCAACTTTGAAAACAGTACGAGACTATCAAAGAAATTCTTTCAAAGACATTAAAATAGCATAATATGTTAACAGGTAAAACCGAAATGACGGGCTCAATGTTAATTAACTTCGGTACCAAGAAAAGACCGCCTACTATTAGGAAGGTCGAATATAAACAAATATAAAAATTAATTTTAATAAGTTTATAATAAAAGGAAGTTAATCGAAGAGGCCTATAAGAGGCGGAGAGAAATAAAATAAATCTATAACTTTGTTAAGCAAAATTAAGAAAGAGAGTCTATACTCTCTTAGACACCAACACTTCCGTCTAAGGGAAGGGTCGGCCATTTAAAGGTGAAAGAGAGTTCATACTCTCTTCGTCACCATAATTAATCAAATTAATTCCAAAAGCTAACTAAGCTAATATAGAAGTTTCCAGTATAGCGAATAGCTGCAAATTCTAGAGAAATACTTCACCAAACCGTGAACAATACTCCAAAATCATAAGCGTATCCAAGAACGTCTTGCCGGAAGCACGACAGAGGAAAAAGTGAGGTGGCGTCAACAACAAGTACTGTAGTACCTGGCCACAGGTGGCGCTTGTGAGTACACCCCCTTCTAGTATAGTGATAGCTGGCGTATCCCTCCCGTAGAATTCTGTCGGGCAACGGAGTTGACAGCTACATGATTATCGGGTAAGTTTAATATTGAAAAATACCCTATTAGGTGTCCACGGCCCTATGACTTTTCGTCACTCGTCATTTTATCACACATTTCATCAGCAGACAATTAACCACACGTCTTTTCATCACAACGACATTCCATCATTTGAAAGTTAAATACCTCGACATTTAATCATTGCTCATTTCATCATAAGACACTTAATCAGATCATCACTCTTCTCTAACCATGGCATAATTCAGGAAATGCTTTCACTGTCATAAACATTTTCAAACAGACAAATAATACTCATGGTACAATATGAAAGACAAGTATGGTTTTGGAAAAACCACTAAAGGCAAGGACACTGTGTGCTTCATGAAATCTAAATACTGAAAACAGAAAATAAAGACCATTCTATTCGTTAGCAGTGCAGAGAATACCAGCGAAAAGTGTAGAATACTCATCACCAAATTAGGAAATAGTCTTATTTCACTTCAGTACCTAGAAGGTTCCTATTTTCGTGATGGAAATGGCTTAGAAGCCAGAGCAGCAACAGCAAAAATGGAAAGATTGGTAACAGGAATATAGTAAGTACAACATCCTTAGCAGTTATAGGAAGTCAAATTCAAAATTTATCCAGTGTGACTGTCATGAGATTGCCAAGGAGACTGTCTTCAGTGTGCCCTACAACGAATTACAGAGAATTTGGATGCCCTTAGTCGTTCACAAAACTCCATAGATTTTGAAGTTCCTGAGCAACTTTTGCTTCTACCTCATACATTTTATTTTACTTATTTCCAAGTTGGTTTGGCATTTAAAATTATATGTTATAACCTAGTCTCTCTATATTACTGAATAACAAAAACAGGTAATTTCTTGTTATTAAATCAAAACAAATTCAACATTTCAGTAATACAAATTGAGCCATAAAGGAAGGGGGACAAGTTTTACATAATGCACCCACATGTCAACAAAAGTAAAGTGGATGGAATAATATACTTAAATAGCACAAACAAATACATTTATTATACTGTACTGTAATGTTTTATAAACGAGTAGCCTTACTTAGGAATCAACAGAAAATATCACAAGATTGTATAAACAAAACTAAGAGATTAACGCACTCACAACTCTTCGCAAGAGCTGGAGTTACCAGTTACCCATTAAAGTTGAAACAAGAAGCTGCATTAATAAAGATGTAATTGCTGCATTTTCTTATTACAATTCATCAATGATTAGGTAGTGACGTGACTGTACTGGAAGATTTCGAAAACAAAAAGAGGAAAAAAATTAAATTGGGGGGAGAATAAAGCGAAGAGAGGGAAGATACTGTTGATAACTGATCAGCAAGAACAGATAAGTAAAAGTGATCAAGGAGAAAGCAGATTATTGATGGAATATATATACATATACAGTATATATGTACATACCTAGGAGACTGAAAATTAGGGCAGTACAATTACTGGTAACTCATAAAAGTACACTCTTGATGTGCACAGCAGCAATTAAATAAGACTTTGCTTACTGATGTGTTAAGTATATAACTGCTAACATCATTAGCATGAAAGAAAAATAAATACACAAAATTGTTATAAAATGAAAATAGAAACCCTTGCTAAGATTGATGGTTTTCAACCTGGGGGATGCAAGTCTGGGGAAAAAGCAGGCAATTATTTTCATCATAAAATAAATTGGTTAATAAACAAAAGTACCAACATTTGATTTCAATTATCCAAGATAAGAGTGAAGCTTAGAAATTCATAAGGAACCTGCAGTATTTCAGTGTGGGTGTAGCTAATATTTTAGAAGTCCTAGAGAAGTTTCGAGTTAAAGTTCAACTCTACAGTTGAGAAAGACTTCAAAGAATATTATCTTGAGAAGTTCTGGGTAATGTACCTTCCTGTTTAGCCTCTGATCTCCCCAGGCTCTTAAAATTCTAACTATGTTTGGATCCACATATCTTTGTGAGGTTGCATTTTTCATGCTCATTGCTGTCAAAACCAAGTACAGAAACTGGCTGAACGTTGAAGGGGAATTACGATATGTACTATCTAACATTCAACCATGTAATCAAGACCTGGTAGCTAAGAAGTAGTGTCGATATCTCATTAAATTGAGAAAATAACCTCAGTAAGTTTGTTGTGCACCTATATTGTTTTTACAGAATAATATGACTAGAATGCAACCATATTTTTTTTTTCAATGAAAGTTGGGTGGGAATTTCATCTATTTGGCTGAAGATGCAAGGGAGGTTGAGAGAGAAGGATCAAACACCAATCTCTTAAAGGGGATGTAGTAGTAAAAAAGTTAAAAACCGATGGCATAAACTCTTCCAACGATATTGTCTTACATTCATGGTTGAATGAATAAAGAATGGATTATATATACTAAATTTGCCTTGAAGATGTACTGGCAGTAACACTAAATACTATCTTTATTCAGATTCCATATTTATCTCTTATCCTCGCGTTGAAAAGCAATATCATCTAATATAGGCTAAGCAAAACACAGTATATTGTTAGCAATGACCTATTACTGAGCTGACACACAACGGGTTGCTACTAGCAAAGAGGGCAGATAAAAATCAGCCAATAACAACTATAAAAATGGCAATCAGTAAAAGAAATTTTTTATTCTTTTAGAAGATCTTACCTCTTTCTATTTAGAACTATGAATATGAAAATAAATTTATTTAACAAACCAATACAGACCCAAAATTTAGGACTTTCATCTTTGGTCAATCAACAAATAATGAGAAACTATGGGAACACAGTGGCGTCAATGCTTACTGGCTCTGGTGTCTTTCAACAATTCTGCTGTCCATTAACAAGAGAATGGCCAATTCTAGCACTGGCCGAGGTAAGGAGCATGGAAGTGGTAAGGGCAGACTATTCTAATTTTAATCATTTTGAAGACAAAGTTACATTTCCAAGGACGATAAACACTGAATTACAGGTTAGATTTATTGAAATATCACAAAGTTTTAGTTTTAAAGTAAATTCTATTTTTCCTAGCTATAAAAATATGAGTTCTTTAATAGGAAGATTGTTTCAGCACAAGATGGAGATGGTTGTTAGAATTGTTCAACGAGTGGTTAAACAACTAGTGGTGGGAGCAGGTGAGAAGCCCCGGGCCTCCTGCTAGTCGGAATAGCTCACTTTAGATCTTTGGGTCCAGGACTGAGAGAGATGGTTGAGAAGGGATGTTAGCTTAGAAGACTCAAGTTTGTATAGGAAGGAAAAATATAAATCACTTCAAAAATTTGTGATTTGTTCCTACATGACATACAAACTATTATCCTTTAATAGGGAGACATTGCTTGGTGGGTTGGAAGTGCCCTTAAAGCCAAACTAGATGGCTCTTTTGCTTCCCTGGAAATGTCCAACCGCCTGCTCTCGTATGGGAGCAAAGCGGTGACTCCAGCAACCTAATAACTGTCTTTGATAGGGATAAGATGAAAGATAGAGCCTGGCCTATACTACATGGAGACATGTACGTGGGTTCCCAATGGAAAATAAGCTTGCAATTATACATACATACACATATAGTGCTTAAGTAATATTTGATATATATTTATATATATATATATATATATATATATATATATATATATATATATATATATATATATATATGTGTGTGTGTGATACATAATACATATATACCTTATATATATATATATATATATACTGTATATATACATACACACACACACACATATATATATATATATATATATATATATATATATATATATATATATATATATTTATATATATATACTGTATATATACATACACACACACATATATATATATATATATATATATATATATATATATATATAACAGATTTTGAGCAAAGCGTAAAATCTATTTTTGGGTGAGAGTGCCATGTTGTCCTGATGGAAGGGTTCCTTTACGTAGCCTTCCAAGGGATATTTGCTACAGTGATACTCCCAGAGAAATAAACCGAAGCTCTCCAGGATTCTAACTCCTGACGCGAGTATCCAATTAAGGATATCGCATAATATCAGGGGACATAGTTTTTAGATACAACACATAGCAATCTTCACCCCGAATAGATTCAACTCTGATGTAAGGGGGAAGAGTAGCGAAAGAAGGGGGTGCCGATCTAGGTACCCGGTGGACCTCCTTCCCCATTACTACTATGACGCCATTCCTTTCCTAGTCGTTAAGCAGAAATGGCTGCAGATAGAGTAATTTTTGGAGGGGTCAGCAAAGGGAGGGGCCATCAAGACGACATGGCACTCTCACCCAAAAATAGATTTTTTGCTTTGCTCAAAATCCATTTTCAGGGCTCAGGCCATGTCGTCCTGATGGAAGCATACTAGAGAATTAACTTGAAATTACTAAAGCTGTGGGTTTGTGTATGTACCTTCTACCTTGAATGGATTTCCTTATCAGGTCTGCTAGACCTGTATGTGAAATTCCAGTTGACTGTCATTTCCACTAAACCTGAAACTGGTTTAGTGCTTCCTGCCCCCTGCAGGGAAAGTGTCAATATCGACAATAAGGATTCAAGGTTTGAATTTCCGTAGGAACAGAAGTTAAAACTTTAGGGATTACCCTTCACATACCTTGGAAATGTGTATTTCAAGTTTGGGCCCTTCTAGGGCTTAATTAAAACTCTAGCATGTTTTATTTGTCTGTAACTGAGATAACAGTAATAAGACGCAAATACGTTTAGTATTTTTACATTGCAACTAGATTATCAAATGTAGTTACAATAGGGTATGAATCTGATCCAGCATTAAATATATAAACACATCAGGGTTCATATTTTCTTTTGTAGAAAAAATATGTAATTTCATTATCGGAATAATGCCACTCAATGGAGATGTGAAACCAAATCTGTCTGACTTGTACAGATTTTGGGAATGCATAAACACTGTGATGCAAACGTTCACTCGGCACTGGTGTTATTGGTCAGATATACACCAATATGGAACAGTGTGTTAATCATCGTCATAATTTGCACTAGAAGGTAAGTGTACCCATAAACCCGATGCACTGTAAAGTCCCAAAAAAGTTCACTGTTCATCGCAGCACTAGACGACAGGTTTTATAACACTACCCGCCGCCACCACAAAATGTTTTATTTCATGTATTTGCTTCACATAGTGTTTGTAGAAGACCTTGGATGATCTCCACTCAGTGTATGAACGGAGTCTTTCTACGTCCATATGTCGAAAGTTCAACGAAGAAGCAACTTTTCTCGGATCGTGACCAGCAGGTGTACTGTCAGGATCCGCTCTGCGAATAAAGTAGGTGAGCTTCGCTCTCAGTTGTCTTAGGGATAGGTTTAATCCTGAGGTTTCGCCTCTGAAGAGCTGTCCTCCCTTGAAATTTGAAGTTCTTTGAAGATAGACCTTAAAACACTCTACTGGGCACAGAGAGGGATTTTCCATCAGTGGGCAGATTCTCCAAAGACCCTACCTCTTAGTGGGTAGCTCATTCTTGGCAAGAAAGACAGGATCAGGAGAGAGGTTCAGTTCTCCTGTGTCTAGGAACTGAATATGGCCTTCGTTTCTGGATAAGGCCACTATTTCACTAACTCTAGCCCCTGAGGCTATTGCAAACAGAAAATGACTTTCTGTGTTAGATTCTTTAGAGTACAATCCTCATTGTCTAGGTTAGAAGAGTAGTGCAAGAATTTGTCCAAGAACCACGTGATGGGCCTTGGTGGGGTTGCTGGCTTGAGTCTAGCGCATGCTTTTGGGATCTTATTGAAGATTTCACTAGAGAGGTCCACTCCAAAGGCATACAGAAGTGGTCTAGCCAGGGCCGACTTACATGAGGTAAGTAGTAGAAGCCAGGCCTTGTTCATGTAGGAATATAAAGAATGCGAGACAGAAATCTATCAATATTTCAGTCGGTTTCTTTGTTTTTACAAAGGAAACCCATTTCTTCCATGATGATTCATATTGTCTCCTAGTCAAACTTGGCTTATACTCTTCGATGGAGTCAACTTTATCCTTCGAGATTCCAAACTTTTTGTTCGCCGCTAGGGCGAGAAAATCACGAGATGTAGGTTGTTGGTTCTCGAGGATGAAGCGTAGACAGTCGACTTCTGGACCAGTTGGGATAATACTGGGTTCGGCAGAGGAAACGGCTTCAGTTTCAGCTCTAGAACTAGAGGGAACCAATTGCTTTTGGGCTACTACTGCTGCTGTCCCTCTGAAGGATCTTAGCTTGTCGAGGACTCTTAGCAGGAGATTGGATGGTGGAAACAGGTAAATGCGATTCCACCTGTTCCAGTCGAGGGACATGGTGTCCATCGCCTCTGCTTGAGGGTCCATATAAGGGGCTATGTAACGAGGTAGTCTCTTGTTGTCGCTAGTTGCTAAGAGGTCAGTCTGCAGTTCCGGGACTTTTCCGAGGTGAAGGAGAATGAGTCTGCGTCTTTCTATGGGCTTTCGCCTGTACAGAGCATCTGCCGTCACGTTGCGGAACCCTTGTAGGTGAACTGCTGATAGGTGCCATCCCTTCTTCCTTGCCAGGTAGAAGGTGACTAATATCACATGGTTGATGTGAGGCGATCTCGAGCCTTGTCGATTTAGACATTTTACTATCACTTTGTCGTCCAGGACCAATCTGATGTGGATTGTTCTGCAAGGGGATAGTTTCTTCAACGTCCAGAAAACTGCCAGAGCTTCCAAATTGTTGATATGAAAGGTTTTGAACTGGTGCGACCAATTCCCTTACACTTTTCTCTTGTGAGAATGGCCTCCCCATCCTTCCGAGGAGGCATCCATGTGAATCACCACTAATGGTTGTGGTGGTTGCCGGGGAACTGTTCGTGCTAGGCTCTTGGCTGTTGACCACGGCCTTAACTGCGTGCGCAACAGGGTTGGGGTCAACCTTTGGTTAATCTCTTAGAGCGTTTGATGCGTATCTTCTCCAGACTCCTGACGCATCATTTAGACATGCTTTTAGCGGTCTGTCACTGCCGCGAACTGGAGAGAGCCCAATACTCTTTCCTGTTGTCCTCTTGAAATCCTCTTGTGACAGATTAGTCTCTTGACAGATCCCTCTATCTCCCTCCTCTTCTTGGATGGAATGGAGAGGTGGTGTGACTCTAAGTCCCACTGGATTCCTAGCCATTGGAACTTTTGAGCTGGAGGAAGGCGAGACTTCTTGCGATTGATCTTGAAGCCCAGGTGTTCCAGGAACTGGATAACCCTGTTGGCTGCCTGTAGACAAGTAGTCTAGGATGCTACCCATACCAGCCAATCGTCTAGATATGCTAGTACTTGAACTCCTTCAGAGTGTAGCTGCTGGACGATTGTGTCTGCTGGCTTCGTAAATATCCTTGGGGCTGTGTTCAATCCGAAGGGCATTGCTCTGAAGACACACTTCTTCTGTAGCTTGAATCCTAGGTATGAGGAGAGGGGGCGACTCAATAGAAGATGCGAGTAAGCATCTGCTGGGTCTATTGAGACTGTGTGCGCCCCTTTTGGTAGAAGGGTCCTTATGTGTTGCCAAATAAGCATCCGGAACTTGTTGTTCTCAATGAACTTGTTGAGTGGAGACAAGTCTAGAATGACTCTGAGTTTGTCTGCGTCTTTCTTAGGAACACAAAACAGCCTTCCCTGGAATTTGATGGACTTCGCTTTCCTTATTACCTTCTTGTTCAAGAGTTCTGAGGTATATTCTTCTAAGGAGGGGGTGGAGTGTTGGAAGAATTCTGGAAAACGAGGTGGAGTTCTGTTCCATTTCCACCCGAGTCCATTCGTTAATAGGCTGTGGGCCCAGGAATCAAAGGTCCAGTGATCCCAAAAGTGATACGGTCTGCCTCCTACCTGGAACACCTCTTTGCATGGGGGTCCTACGGATTTGTTTCCGTGACCACGTCCTCCTCGGCCCCAGAAGGAGTTACCTCCGGGCAAACTTCTCTTAGGGCCATTTCTTTTCTGACTAGGGCAAAAGGAAGTCAACTGCCTCTCAAAGTTAGGGTTAAACACTGGCGACTGGGCTACCAGTTGTTGAGGGACCATCTGGAAAGTGGTCTGAGGCATCGTGGTCATAGTCACGGCAGGAAATTGTGCAGGTCTGTGTGGTCTCCTTGCTTTTTTATTCTTGGGCTGGGGACCTCTGTCCAAGGAAGATTTCCTCTTTGAGCTCATGCCCCACTTTTGGAGAAGGTTCCTGTTTTTCGTAGCTGTTCTGGCTATGATCTCTTGGACCAGTTTCTGTGGGAAAAGGTCTTTACCCCAGATATTCGAGGTAATCAGCTTCCTTGGTTCGTGTCTTATGGTCACTGAGACCAAAACGAACTCTCTGCAGGCTCTCCTCGCTCTGAGGAAAGCATATAAGTCTTTCACATGGGTACCCATGTGGGACTTAGCCAGGAAAATGAACATTTCTGGGGCGTTCTGTAGACCTGCACTCATTTCCAGGCAGTTCTGATAAGAAAGGGAGGCTGCAAGTCTCTCCTTCATCTTCTGTTCCCTCCTCAGAAGATGGTCTAGCAACTTCAGAAGGTTCTCATTGAACTGTTGGCCTACAATCTCTGGATCCAACTTAGAGACGGAGAAGGTTAGGTGGACATCCTTCCACTTCTCCTCGCAGGTAGGCAGTGCTAGAGGGAATGGTTTGCATTTCTCTAGGGTTGGGCAGGGTTTGCCCTCGTCGACTGCCTTGACGGCAAAGTCTAGTGCTTTCTCTGAAAAGGGGAGAGAGATGGAGGAAGGAGCAAAAAAGGTGGGATGTCTCTTGCTCAGTGCTAAGACTTTGGAGTTAGTGTACACAGCTCCTTTCAAGGTTTTCAGAAGGGTGGCTTGAGCTGAAAAGTTAGGCCAGAACTCAAAATCTTCAATCAGTTTGGTCCCCAACTTCTCCGAGACGAACAGTTTCCCATTTATCATGGGCATATGCTCTGCATACCTCCAGGGGTTGGTTTCGGAGCGGTGAGGGAGATTCAACACTTTAAGGGGCTTCTTAGTGGGGCACTTGGTAGATCCAGGGCGGTCCGCCCTCTCCTGCAACAGTATCTGCTGCTGCCTGAGTGATTCTCTCATCGTCTCTTGTTCCTTTTAGAACAACTCCATCATCCGTTGAATCGAAGTGAGGATCGCTTCGTTCTTGTCAGCATGGGCAACTGGTTGTGGAGTTGGGATTGAAGAAGTTGACGGCATAGGTTGGTATGCCGTCACGGCGAACTGAGGGTCTTCGGTTGCCGTTGAAACGAATCCTTCTTCCTCCGCTTGTGGATGTTCCAAGTCTTCTTCGGGGCCTCCTACTAGTAGGTCCTTCTCAGTGTCAATGAACACTTCTGACGTCCTTCCTTGGTGGATGTCCATGCCTTCCAGTGCCTTATCTATGTCCGCGTCGATCTTCAGTTGTATGAGGGGAGACTGGACCTGTTCCTTGGGCACCAACGTGTTTGGTAGAGCCATGGGGAAGAGTAGGCACCTTAGGGAGTTGTTGGGTAAGTATGGTCCCTAAGAGTTCTTTTGGAACCTTCTTACCCATTTGCGAAGGGTCTCCCTCGCTGTATCCCTAGTCTCTATGTTGACTGAGGGAGCTTCTCCGAAGCCGTTGGCCAGCAGGGTCGAACAGATGGGGCAACCCTTTAGGTCCCAATACTTGAGGACTCCCGATACGATGCAGCAGGGGGCATGAGTCCTGCACTTCGTGTGGCCACAAAAGTCTTTGCCTTTGTGGTTGCAGGATAAGGCTGCATACTTCTCCATTGGCTCCTCCTGTAAAGGAAAAGGGGCTCAATGAGTATTTAATTTTTTATATCAGTGATATAAAAGCATACAATTCTTATTAACAATAGTAATTACTATTATTTTTCGTAGCTTAGGAAAGTAACCTTGAAAGGAAGTAGGAAAGACACATATCTGTGTTTCCTTTCCCAGGCCATTACTGAGAGCTCCGTCAGTAATAATATTTAGTTTCCCTGATAGGGAGAATACAAGGTAGGAGAAAACACTAGGAACTAGAGTTAGTACGTGTCTACTGTATACTAACATTATCTACCTGTAGTATATATCCATTATCTACCTGTAGTATATATTAACACTGATTAGTGATTTTTTGGGGTCTTGATGATTGAAAGAAACCATCAGGGTGTTGAAGGAGTACTCAGCCTCAACACAAAATTGTGGTCCCTACAATTGACTGCAACAGGAAACACAGAGTATGTTAGAAAACATGTGTACTACTGTATAGTTGTATACTGTAGTATAGCCGGCGGCACTGCCGGGGTTAGGTTAGTACCTGGCGGCACTAACTGATAGAGAGAAAAAGCATTGAGGAAGGAGAGTTTCCTATTATTATGGTTAACATAACAATTGGAAGTGTAGGAGGGCTATCAGGCTGTCTACTGTTTCCTTGCTAGACTGAGAGTTCCAATGGAAGGGTTAAGAATCTGTCTGATTCTAGCTTCCATCCATCCACAAAAGGTCTGCTGCCAGCTGCAACAATTGTGGAGGGCTGAGGACTTCCCAAAGTATGTTAGGTTTCACATCGGCAGCTGTCAGGAGCCGTCTTAATCTTCCCCCCAATAATATTCACTTCCTGTGAAGGAAGGAAGTAAAGGGGAAGGTGGCTGAGAATGCTGAACTAACTGCTACTGGCAGGGTAATGCAGTCAACCTAGGAAGCTGGGATGACTGTCAGAATACCGGTGAAAGAGTATTGTGACGGCTATGATGTCACTAAAGGACAGAAGGGGGAAGGGTAAAGGGTCTTATAGTTCAAGAGATGAGAGGTGGCGGCAGGTATGCCGCCTGCCTTCAACAGTGAACTGAGGAAGCATGGCTTCAAGAGATGAGAGGTGGCGGCAGGTATGCCACCTGCCTTCAACAGTGAACTGAGGAAGCATGGCTTCCTGTGCTGACGACGTCAGCGGCGGCAGAGGAAACATGGTTCCTTTGCTGGCAACATCGTCGGCAGCAAGACAAGGGCACCCTGAGTTCGTCACCATCTAAATCAAAGCCGGAGCTCAATGGCGATGAAGAAGACAGTGGTTGCCGCCTGTAGCGGCGGCGGCACTCAGGGAGGGAGGAAGGGTTTAGCCTCTTTTCTCTGAGAGAAAATGTATATCGTAACTTATCTATACATTCTAGAGAATGTAAATTCTCATCCGAATCAACAAGGAACGATAGGGTGAGGCTAAACGTGGGGGATTACTTTACTAACGTATATATGAGCCAGAGTAGTCTCGCTCTGGTAGGATCCCCGGCCAAGGTAGTTGGTACCGCCAGGCCTCCCGCCGCATACGATCTTACTGATCGTATGCGGCGGGAGGAACAGGAATAATAGGAACAGGAATAAAATTCATGTATGCAAGATCACCACTTGTATAATTTGCCTAAATAGCTGATATTATAGCTTAATACTTGGAAATGTCGCTCTACTGACTAGCTAAAATGTAATAGTAACGGGCGACTGCAGTCGTAAAATGGCTGCCTCCGGTCTGGGCAATGCTCACCTAAGCACACTTAAATTATAGTAATTTAACTGTGAAAAGGGAGACTAAAACTATACATTGGAAAGAATTAATACTCAACTTTCCAAAGGATAAAATGCTGGAGATTGCATGGTGAATATTCCCATAACTTGTAACAAAACACCGGGTTAACACGGGAGTACAACTCGCTTAGAGAGCTACAAGAAAAGGAATGGCGTCGTAGTAGTAATGGGGAAGGAGGTCCACTGGGTACCTACATCGGCACCCCCTTCTTTTGCCACTCTTCCCCCTTACATCAGAGTTAAATCTATTCGGGGTGGAGATTGCTATTTGTCGTATCTAAAAAATATGTCCTGATATTATGCGATATCCTTAACTGGATACTCGCGCCAGGAGTTAGAATCCTGGAGAGCTTCGATTTATTTCTCTGGGAGTATCACTGTAGCAAATATCCCTTAGAGGGCTACCTTAAGGAACCCTTCCATCAGGACGACATGACCATATATATATATATATATATATATATATATATATATATATATATATATATATATATATATGTATATATATATATATATATATATATATATATATGTATATATATATATATATATATATATATATATATATGTATATATATATATATATATATATATATATATATATATATATATATATGTATATATATATATATATATATATATGTATATATATATATATATATATATGTATATATATGTATATATATGTATATATATATATATATATATATATGTATATATATATATATGTATATATATGTATATATATATATATGTATATATATATATATATATATATATGTATATATATGTATATATATATATATATATATATATATATATATATATATATGTATATATATGTATATATATGTATATATATATATATATATATATATATATATATATATATATATATATATATAGGCCTATATATATACATTATATATATATATATATATATATATATATATATATATATATATTATATATATATATATATATATATATATATATATATATATATATATATATATATACAGTATACATATATATATATAATATATATATATATATATATATATATATATATATATATACACACACACCTCTCTCTCATATTTTTCCTTTTAATATGATGTTCATTTGTTTCCAATGAATTTTATACTATTAGGTACATATTCTAGTTACAAAACACAATAAGCAAAACTATTTCATGTACGAATGCACATTGCTATCAAACAAATTAGCGATTTATTTTTCTTTCATTTCAGTAAATAAATAACAGATTGTAACATATTTTTCCTTCTATTCCAATATTTATTTATTTAAAATTAATTTTATATCAATAAGTACATATTCAAGTTAAAAATCACAATGAACTATACTATGCTGTACATACAAACGCACAATGCTACTATGTATACATATCAAATAACTGAATAAATAACTGATCGTAACATGTTTTTCCTTTTAGTTTAAAGGTTATTTATTTACATACAATTTTATATCATTAAGTACATATTCAAGTTGAAAAAATACCCAATGAACAGTACTTTCTGGTATATACGAACACACAAAGCTATTATGTCTGCATATCAAACAATTTAGTGATTAATTTTTCTTTCATTTTGGTAATGAAACAAAAGATCGTAACATATTCCTTTTAGTCTAATAATTATTCATTTATCATTAATTATATATCAATGAGTATATATTCAGTTAAAAAAAACCAATGAACAATACTTTCTGGTATGTACGGACATGCAATAAAATTAATTTTATATCAATAAGTACATATTCAAGTTAAAAATCACAATGAACTGTACTATGTGGTATGTACAACCGCACAATGCTACTACGTATGCATATCAAATGCATTAGCGACTTTTTTTCTTTTATTTCGGTGAATAAATAACTGATCGTAATATATTTTTTCTTTTAGTTTAAAGGTTATTTATTTACAAATAATTTTACGTATATCATTAAGTATATATTCAAGTTGAAAAAAAAATAATGAACAGTACTTTCTGGTATGTACGAACGCATAATGCTATTACGTGTGTATATCAAACAATTTAGTGATTCATTTTTCTTTCATTTTGGTAATTAAACAAAAGATTGTAACATATTCCTTTTAGTCAAATAATTATTTATTTATCCTTAATTTTATATCAATGAGCATATATTCAAGTTAAAAAAAAACAATGAACAGTACTTTCTGGTATGTACGGACACGCAATGCTACTATGCATATTAAACACATTACCAATTTATTTTTCTTTCATTTTAATGAATAAATGACAGATCGTAACATATTTTTTCATTTTAATGCCATGCTTATGTATTCACAATTATTTTTTATTTAGTTTTCATACATTTCATTTAAAGCTATTATTATTGGTTATGTGAATACATTCTCTCTCTCTCTCTCTCTCAGAGGTGCCTTATTATACACTGATAGAATAGATTCAACAGAAATCTTTTATTTTTTTTAGTTAGATAAATACTACACACAATACAAACTTTTACTTTGCTTAAATCTATGTTCAATCGTAGGCAGGGATTAAGATGTCATTCAATTTCGTCAGCTGATTTGTAGATTTAGCCGACAACATAACGTATATGAACTGAAAGATGTCTAAAATAATCCTGTTTTTCGATGTTATATGAACTTCATTTAATCCTTTTTGTACTTTTCTATTAACAATTCAAGGTGTATTTTAACAACTATTACAGATTGTTTTTATTTTGGTTTTGTTGTCAGCTGTTTTCAAAGTCCCAACAGTATCACGATTATACTCACAGACAGCTAACAGAGTATTGTTGACATGATTTTGCTTCCTATTACGTAATTCTTGAAAAAAGAAGAACACTGTTCAACGAACTCTTGACCAGGTTCTTATTGAAATGCTTATCGAACAACAACAGACAAATCGGCTGTTGGCGCTTACGATCCACAGCCTTCTACATATGCAATGTAAACAAAGATATTGAATATAAATATTGGTAAATGTAACAATTAAGTTTGTTTTATACTATCGCAATTAATATTTGTAACTTAATTTATAATTCAACCTTACAAAATCTTTCTATTTTATACTATCTTAGAGCAAACTGCATTCACAAGTAGAGAGCCGATATATACTGTAAACAAGCTAAATTGTAAACATCTACATTTACAAGTATGGATGTACATTTATTTCTAAAATTAGATTGTTTTTTTTGGTACTTACATTAAAAGCAAAAATTTATTTGTTTGTAAGCTTTCATAGATTCTTATACACACATACTCTCTCTCTCTCTCTCTCTCTCTCTCTCTCTCTCTCTCTCTCTCTCTCTCTCTCTCTCTCTCTCTCTCTCTCTCTCTCTCATAGGCGGGAAATTAAACTCGTGTAACATCGGACATTTCGTGTTAACAGAATACATATCGATAAATTTGAATTCGTGTAACTTCAAAATCAGGTTAACAGAACTCGTGTTAACGGGGAGTTAACTTATTTAAACTAAGGTACCTGTGTTAATTTACTAGGCTGGAAGGATTCAAATATTATTAAAAGGAAATAATCTGAAAACAACTAGATAAGAATGATGAAAAGGAAAATTGATTAAGGGAATATGATTAAAATTTAATGTAAAGAGAAAGTGTTAATGTACATGCATCTAACATGAGGATTTTACAGTGTGAGAGAGAGAGAGAGAGAGAGAGAGAGAGAGAGAGAGAGAGAGAGAGAGAGAGAGAGAGAGAGAGAGAGAGAGAGAGAGAGAGAGAGAATATTTACCAATACAACTTGTAAACATTTAGTGATGTCTTAGTCACATTTTAGTACATGTATATTATCTTTTTCACTTATGGTAGGATAAATACTCAAACATTCATTGGAAAGAACTACAGATAGTGTATTTACAATATTGTACTGTATACAAAACCTTAAAACACAGCATTCAATTTCATCAGTTCAGACCAACTAGTTTAAGCAGAAATTACCATATTCTAAAAAATCATGACTTGAAAAGATAACTGTGCTTCATTAAAGCATTTTTTACTTATGTTTTCAATTTTGGATGCATTTCAACCATCAACTGTTAGTGCCTTTTTTCACTCTACAGTATCACTAAGTGTTGTTATATACAAATAAGTGTTTTGCTGATACTTATATAAAGCATGGTGTAACGATGATTTGGGTTTTGATTCATGGCGGTAACTTTCGTAATATGACTCAACTTAACTTGTATTGAAGCTGTGTTAATAATGTAAAATTGCCCCTGAAAAGGAGTATGAACTATAATACCAATATAAAAAGTACGTGAAAAAAATGTACTGTAGTGCAGTCCAGTGGATTACCAAGTGTTTTAGCCAACTCCAGGTATGTAATGGTCAGGGAGTTGGTAGGTTATTGACCTACCCTTGGACAGACAGCATTAGCGGACTCTCACTTTTTGAGCGTCTGTTATCTAGCCCCGCGAATAAGGAGGGCTGACGGTATGCATCCCTCAGATCATGGGAGATCATAAAATTGTTCTTCCTCACAGTGTGTCTGACTGTGCTGGGCATCTACATCCTGAACTGAGTCTGGAGGGTGAACTCGTTAAGGGCTGAAAGGTCTACTACGGGTCTTCAACTCCGCCAAGGCCTTTTGACCAAAAAATGATGGCTGAAGAAGCCAGAGACTCCTCTTAAACTTCTTCTAGAGTGCCCTTTAGCAGCATGGTCTGTACCTATGAACAAACAGCATTTTTCTTTTCTTGGGTGACAGAAGGCCAATGTCATTGGAGTTGGGATGAAAGGAGGGGGGAGCTGGTGAATTGCAGGCGTTATCTGAATAGAAGAACGTCAACGGTCCACCCCTCTGTCCCATGAAACTGCCACCTCATCCATTTATCTGCCATACATCCCCACAGTAGAGGTGGCTGAATGAAGGAATTCATAGCCCTAGCATAAAATAAAGGCTTCATATATTTTCCTCTGATTCTGGTTCTGACTGCTTCACTGACAAAACAGCCAACCACAGTATCAGTATGTTTCTGAGATGTCAATGGTGCAGCTCTCAGGTTACTCCTATTCGATTCTGGTCTAGGAGCTGGTGCAAAAGTTTGTCTACCAGGGGAAGATGACCTAGAACGGTTGTTCGAAGAGGAAGGTTGAGACCTCCTAAATGATACCACTTGATGGAAAATTGAATCTTGGTTAGATTTTCTCCACTTTCCAGCTGTCAGCTCTACCTGCTCCAAGGAAAACAGGGAAGGTCATTTAAGTGAAGAATTTCAGAGGTTCAGCAACTCTCTTTGATCCACTACCGCATCTCGCTTCTTCAAAATGTCGTCTGGTGAATCATAAACTCCACCGATTTTCTCCCAAACTGAGCAAGGTCTGTGAACAGCCTCTTCTTTCAGTGTCCAAGAGGTCTTTACTTGAGATTAAATTTCCCAATGTACCTGACTTGTGGTCCAAACAGGATGCCGCCTGAAGTCAACATTGCTATAGCCTCCATGTTTGACGTCTACAAAGCTGTGAAAGTAATGTGCTGAGCAGCCAGCCTAATGAGATTAGCCAGAACCAGGGTATAGATCACTAGTTGCAGAGGAGAGGCATGAGGATCTTGCATCACATAATAACGCTTCTGCCTTGAAAAAGCTGGTGGCACGATCTTAGAAGAACAGCCTGTCTTTAAGGAGTCTTTACAAGCTGAAACCTCTCCTCGACTAGCTCAGATCAAAGGAGTTCCAACTGTTGCTTTGAACTCTGAGGAGCACGGAACAATTGATTTATTGCGCCTTCCTGCCTTTAATCAGAGATCTGAGGGCTTTGCCAAGACCGTTAACTCTCTTGATCAAGGCCAGGACCTGCAAAAAATGAGGACTCTAACGCCGCCTCGGATTCACGCCAGTTCGGACCAGCCCCTCGAGGGAACAGTCCTACAGAATTGGGAGTCCCCATCTCAGGAGAGTCCACTCCTCTCTAGAGAGGAATTGTCTGTCTATCTTCATCCTGTCTGGACACCATAACCAGCCATGCCAAAGAGTGTATGAAATTAAAAAATTATCTTGCTTACCTCTATTTGTAGGAATTAAAACATCTCACGAGTGAAACTTCTCCTTTAGCTGCAAAACTCCTACGTCTACCAGCAGCTGGCAAATAAGGAGTAAGAGAATCTTCACAATCTCTCTTACAAGAGAAAATAGGGAAACCAGAGGATCTCTTAGCTGCTGTCTTCGAGTCCTTACTGTTTTCTTCTTCCTCTTCGAGCCCTTCAAAAAGGGTGAACAAGAGTCTCCTGTCACTGTATAAACAACACCTTCAAGAGATTCTTGATCCAAGGGTGGTCGTCTGAAGAAGAAATACTCCGAAGTTTAGATGGTCCTTTTAAAAGACCGTCTTGAGACAAACTCAATTAGTAACAGCCTCTAGTTGACAACATATGACATGCATCTTGGGATCTAGATCATCCATACACTTGAGAATGAAGATCTAATGAAAAAGATGTTACTCTTGACCTCCTGCAAGGGTTATGCTATTGCAAACTATCTGAGTGCAATAAGACAGGAAAGACGCTCAAGATTTCTGGACCGTAAAGTCCTCGTCTGATACCTTAACCAGAGATTGAGCTCGTTTAGAGGCATGAACAGTCACTAGTACCGGAGTAGTTTCCTTCTGTTCAGAAAATGTCATTGAACTTGGATGTGGGCATGCAAAAGTTGCACACATCTTTATTAGGTATCCCACACCCATCTGTGAAAGGAGTAGGAGTGTGTGTATTGACAGCATGCCGGAGCACTGAGCGTAAAGTGAAGCACTTTATATGAGCATGCTTATCATCATCAATAGCTTTTAAATCATTAAACCCTATTATAATTGCAATCATGCAATCAGGAGAAGTTAGGAAATCAAGGCAGTCTGCCCAATGGGCGAAACATCAGCAGGCAGCTTGGGTTCAGGCTCATTGCCAATGACATTGGGATCAAAAGATAGTTAATTATTATTCCCCATCAAGGGATTAAGTACCAAGGCTGACTTCTCTCTAGATGGAGTACCTTGAAACCCCAGGGAAGTTCAAAGAAGTAGCATAGCGTTGTCACCCGACTAAAATCTGAAACTAGAAGAATCCGATCGAGGTAGGGATTCACCTGTTTCTAAGTCTAAAATTAATGCCAGATCTTTACTCAGACAGCCTCCATAACATTTATAATGCTTCCAGAAGTCTAAAATTACTGCCTTGAATGAAGGCCAAAAGGTATGAGGATCTACCTACCTGCCGCTAATAAAAGTACCGCATTTTCCTGACACTTCCGGACAGGTCTACGTGTATGCCTTTGACATGGACAAGCATACACACAACCTTGAAAGAGAAAGAAAGGATATTAGAAAAGTCAAGTTCCTAAAGAAGCCGATAGCATGTCAGTGTTTGTTAGCGGCAGGAATCACCATCTCGTTATAAGTGTTAGCTGCCAGTTTCCTGCTGCACTTGAATCATTCTCCTATCAAAGGACAAAGGATTGTATCCTTGTAGGAACAAATGAAAAGTTCGATCAGGAGCTGACAGTACATCCGCACTCATTAGCGGTTGAAACATTCGTACTTGCCAAAGGTCGAAATATCCATACTTGCCAACGGCCGAAACATCTGTACTCGCCAGCAGCCAAAACAAAAGTAAGCTATTCCAACTGGTCAGGGGAGCGGGGCTTCTTGCCTGCTACTTTCACTGGCCATTTAACCAGAAACAATCTCCCTATTAAAGAATACATGTATGACTGTAGCAACCACAATTAAGTGCCACTGGCTAAAGCAACCAGTAATATCTAATAAATGGTCTATTTTGTCAAATACAAAATGTAAATGTAAAACAAAATATAAAATCACTTTCAGAATCTTAGGACGAATGGACATTTCCATCGCTAAAATCTTCTAAGAATATGTACTCTACAAAATATGTTAAGATCTAATATGAGCCGCTATAACACAAAACTGTGTTACAAAGATATTACAACTGAATAAAAACTTTATTCATTTCATTAAAATATTCTCAAGATACATTCAATAAAATAACCCAGAATGAAAACTTGATTCATTAGATATTCTATAAGTATAACAAACAAAATAAGATAATTAAAAAAATAACATATCAATTGTGCTACCATGATATCACATCCTAGTCACAACTCAAAATTTCTTTTGTTGGTGACCCTTTCTGATGTATTGCATTTAAAAAGGAAGTATAATTCTTGGTTACTTCTTCAAACAGTTGAAGATGAAAGACTTGAAAGCTGCTTATATGAAACTGGGAGTTACCATAGATATCACAAAATTGGTTGCACTGAGAATATATAGCTAAGATCATATGTTTTCAACTATACTACAATAATATTCACAACCTTCAAGGCGAGTGGTGTGCATGTACTTGGACTTCCACTTTGATTTTCTCTTGGAGTAGTTTAGTCTTATCATTAATATGACTGTCTAATTCTGGTCTATCATCTTCACTCTCACTGGCTCCTCCTTGTTCTATGGAATTTGACTCAATGTGACAAGTATCTGGTTCTTTAACATCATTACTGGCACAATTAATGCCAGAAGGATTTTCAAAAGCAATGTCCAAACGTTCACTGTCCCGAGAATAAGGTTCATGCTCAGACAAAGGACGATTCCCAACATGTGACAAGACATTTCCTGATGTTCCATATGAACCCCGAAAACATGGAGAATTACCTTCATGTGCCGGTACACTTCTGGCTGGAGCTGGAGTTGCAGTACCAAGTAATTTACCAGGAAGATCAAGAAGGGCAAAACAAAAGTAACCAATGCCAGCACCCCCAACAACAGCTATTGTAAAATAGCCATTATAACTCATAACAGCAAGCATCAAGAGATATCCGATGGTTAGATGTATCAAATGTAGAAATGCCTGGAGTACGTGGAATTTCACCCTGTAATAATTCAAAAGTTAGTCAACAGAATCACAGCATAAATACAAAATCCAAAAATAAATTGGTTCCATACACACAAACTTCTTATTTTCTTTTATATTGCTTGCACCGAGAAATCATCAATAAACTTCCTTCACCAGAGGAATATCACAAGTCACATAAGTACTAGTCACAGTGAGCTAAAGAATTAACAGGAACAATCAATAAGATGCACTGGGAGAATGGGCATTACGATACAAGAAATTGTACTTCTGAAAGTAAAATGTAATCTAAATTTTAAATGTACATTTAAAGAATGCATATCTATTATAATCAATTGTTATCTATAAGGGGGAAATGATGCAGCTATTCAATATTCCTATATGACAAAGAGATCTATCTTTTTAGCAAGACACTTCCCTCCAATTTTGGGGTTCCTGACATAAAAAAAGAAGGGAAAATAAACGGGACTTTTCCTCTCTTCGCTTCTCTCAGCCTGATGAGGGATTCAGCCGAGTTTGGCTGGTACTGCTAGGGTGCCACAGCCAACACTCCCCTGTTATCCACCACATATGAAGTTTCATATGCAGAATCCCCTACTGCTGTTACCACTGTGTCACAATCGCTCGCCATTCATTCCTATTTCTAGCACTCTCCCTTGCCTCACTCAAATCTATCCTCCTATCACCCAGAGCTTTCTTCACTCCATCCATCCACCCAAACCTTGGCCTTCCTCTTGTACTTCTCCCATCAACTCTTGCATTCATCATCATCTTCAGCAGCCACTTTCCATTCTCTCTACATGGCCAAACCACCTCAACACATTCATATCCACTCTAGCTGCTAAATCATTTCTTACACCCTTTCTCACCCTCATATTTTATT
The DNA here is from genome assembly GCF_036898095.1 of Palaemon carinicauda. Lineage (NCBI taxonomy): Eukaryota > Metazoa > Arthropoda > Malacostraca > Decapoda > Palaemonidae > Palaemon > Palaemon carinicauda. Next base: position 75,843,842 of record NC_090739.1, read on the forward strand.
TTCCCTTGTTTCCTTTCCTCACTGGGCTATTTTCCCTGTTTGGGCCCCTGGGCTTATAGCATCCAGCTTCTCCAATTAGGGTTGTAGCTTAGCAATAATAATAATAAGGCATCTGACGCCCTCTTTCGTGATTTCAGAAATACAGTTCAGAAATTTTCTCGAATTTGATACTATCGAATGATAAGTCTGTACTCTTAGGTTAAAAAATATTCATTTCAGGCCAGAAGGCACATCCATCATAGGATTGGCAAGGGTTTCCCACTAGGTCCCCTTCCTTTACATCCATGGAAAAGGCTTCCCCCCAACTGCCACTGAACCTGCAAGACTCAGTTCTGAGGGAGGAGCCCCACTTGAGCTTTCCTAAGACCCCAATAACCTGAAGGTTTGGCTACTGCCGGATCCACAGGCTAAGATGGAAAGGAAGAGGACAGAGGACAGAACTCCCTGGTTGAACATCAACTTTAGCGAGCTGACCATAGTGGAGCATATCGAAGCCTTGGCTATTTTGGAGATAACCAACGTGACTACGGGAGCCAAGAGGGTAGCGCCCATGGAAAATCAAAGCCTCCTTCAAGAAACTCATGAGTAAAAATGCATCCTCTTCAAGATCTAAATTGTCCTCAGAACCAAAATCTACTGCTTGGAAAGGGGCCTTGTCCCACAAGACCTTTTTTCCAAAACCTCTAACTGCTACATCTGGAATTGTAGGGCAAATGAGATCCCAAAGGTCCCTGGTGGGTAAATATTCAGCCAACCCAGCAATCTTAGCAAATCCTTTCATCCACATTGAAAGGAAAAAGGCAGCATTATCTCTCAAGCATTTTACAAGTGGATCCTGGTTCCGTGCAGAATACATTAACTGCAAATAAAAAGAACAGTTAACAGGATCCCACACCCTGCCCCAAACAGCAAAACAGTTACTATAATAGCAGTAAACTTGACTTTGATTTCATTCTTCTGTAGTAAAACAAACTGAAAACATCAGGTAGGGGTTGTATGAATCAGATTTTTACAGTTGGGCAGATATGCGAGAAATATTTAGCAAAAGGTAAGGAGGTGTATGTTGCGTTTATGGATCTGGAGAAAGCATATGATAAAGTTGATAGGGAAGCAATGTGGAATGTGATGAGGTTATATGGAGTTGGTGGAAGGTTGTTGCAGGCAGTGAAAAGTTTCTACAAAGGTAGTAAAGCATGTGTTAGGATAGGAAATGAAGTGAGCAATTGGTTTACGGTGAGAGTGAGGCTGAGACAGGGATGTGTGGTGTCGCCATGGTTGTTTAACTTTTATGTTGATGGAGTGGTGAGAGAGGTGAATGCTCGAGTGCTTGGACGAGGATTAAAACTGGTAGACGAGAATGACCATGAATGGGAGGTAACTCAGTTGTTGTTTGCGGATGATACTGTACTGGTTGCAGACACAGAAGAGAAGCTTGGCCGATTAGTGACAGAATTTGGAAGGGTGTGTGAGAGAAGGAAGTTGAGAGTTAATGTGGGTAAGAGTAAGGTTATGAGATGTACGAGAAGGGAAGGTGGTGCAAGGTTGAATGTCATGTTGAATGGAGAGTTACTTGAGGAGGTGGATCAGTTTAAGTACTTGGGGTCTGTTGTTGCAGCAAATGGTGGAGTGGAAGCAGATGTACGTCAGAGAGTGAATGAAGGTTGCAAAGTGTTGGGGGCAGTTAAGGGAGTAGTAAAAAATAGATGGTTGGGCATGAATGTAAAGAGAGTCCTATATGAGAAAGTGATTGTACCAACTACAATGTATGGATCGGAGTTGTGGGGAATGAAAGTGATGGAGAGACACAAATTGAATGTGTTTGAGATGAAGTGTCTAAGGAGTATGGCTGGTGTATCCTGAGTAGATAGGGTTAGAAACGAAGTGGTGAGGGTGAGAACGGGTGTAAGAAACGAGTTAGCAGCTAGAGTGAAAATGAATGTGTTGAGGTGGTTTGGCCATGTAGAGAGAATGGAAAATGGCTGTCTGCTAAAGAAGGTGATGAATGCAAGAGTTGATGGGAGAAGTACAAGAGGAAGGCCAAGGTTTTGGTGGATGGATGGAAAAGCTCTGGGTGATAGGAGGATAGATGTGAGAGAGGCAAGAGAGCGTGCTAGAAATAGGAATGAATGCCGAGCGATTGTGACGCAGTTCAGGTAGGCCCTGCTGCTTACTCCGGTGCCTTAGATGACCGCGGAGGTAGCAGCAGTAGGGGATTCAGCGTTATGAAGCTTCATCTGTGGTGGATAACGGGGGAGGGTGGGCTGTGGCACCCTAACAGTATCAGCTGAACTCAGTTGAGTACCTTGTCAGGCTGGGAGGAACGTAGAGAGTAGAGGTCCCCTTTTCGTTTTTGTTTCATTTGTTGATGTCGGCTACCCCCCAAAATTGGGGGAAGTGCCTTGGTATATGTACGTATGTATGTACTTCCACATCACCAAGGAGAGCGGCAGTATACCTCCCCTCTTCTACAATTATCAGGTCCACATATCTAAAAGTGAGATAAGCTCACAAAATGAATGGTTTACTCCCCTAACTATCATTAATAGGCGACCCTTGAAGGATGGGAAAGGGTCATACTCTTATTCCACAAGTACTCAGTCATTGACCTTATGGTTTATCAAGCCAATAGAAGGGAAAAAGATAATTATTTTATTACCCTAGGAAGTCTTAAGATAGGAGGATTTTTTTATGGGGAGTAGAGTTGTCAATTGCAATTATTTAACAGTATTCTACTATAATTTGACAGTCAGAATGAATCAAACATCACCAATAACATTATAAACCTCTTCAAAATCTAAAAAAAAATAAAATACAATACTTTATCATACTACCTTTATAGAAAAAGCAATTCACACATAAAGCTTATTTCTAAACTCTTATCTGGCTCACTAAAAAGCACACTTTGTATATGAAGATACAGTACATTCCCATAGAAATAGAAGCAAAGTCCAAAAAAGGCTTTATCATATTACACCAACAATCTTTTTAATGAAAATTTCAGTTTAGAAAAAGTATCTATACATAGAATGCCAAGATTTATGGAAAGAGCTTTTGCAGAGAGGAGTGGTTCCTTAACTGGAAAATAGACGAGAGGTCTTTCAAATAGAGATTAAAATTTGGACTGGTCTGCTAATTGGTCTTGTCGTATTACTAAAATTCCATATGTACTGCTTTTCTAACTCATCCTCCTCCCTCCTCATTGTGTCCAAACTATCCATTTCTTTTACAGAAAATGAACACCAAATCTCACACCAAGTTAGCTTGTCATATGATACTTGTGTGTGTAGTCCAGCCTTAAATTTTAGTATCCTTTGCTTACACCTTTGCAAAATAAATTGTAAAAATAATTTGTATTTTTCCTAGCTATACAGACCTGAGTTGTTTAAAACAGAGATATGTCTTCAGGGGCCCTGGAATAGCTGTTAAAATCATTAATGAGGTAGTCAACTACAGGTGGTGAGTGTGGGTGAGTATCCTTACCCACCAGCCTGTCTCAAAATTTCACTTTTGACCATCGACTGTACAAATATTTGTTGCTTTAAAATAAGGAGACTCAGCAATTTGTGGGTAAGTCCCTTTAGAACAAAACTGGTAGGTTTTCTTTTTTCCTAGAAAGGTCAGTCTCCTTGGTCCTGTACAGGAGTGAAGAAAATTATTTTAGCATAGGGATGAATAGCCAAATAGGCTCTGGCCTTTATTTGGTAAGTACAGTGGTACCTCTACATACGAATTTAATTAGTTCCACAACCAACTTCGGATGTAGTAAATGATCGGATGTAGAAACGAATTTTCCCATAAGAATACATGGTAATTCATTTAATTCGTTCCTCAGCCTAAAAAAGGGATTTTGACGTAGGAAAAATCTATTTCTGGGCGAGGGACCTGTGCCGCCCAGTGAATAAGCTCCTATTAGCACTTATTCTTAGGTAATTTACTGCTAAATATACCAGAGAAAAAATGTAAAGGAGTGCTAGGTTAACTAGCTCGCTCACCTATTGGTGTCGGTATAAAATTGGGCGTATAATCCAGAGGTCCCGCACTATTTAGATTCATCCACGACAAAGACCCCAATAGAGGAGAGCTGTTCAACCTCACTCGGCACCACCAACTCTGCATCCGCTCAGAACCCAACTCCTTAGCACCCAAAGTTTGGGGACTCCAAGGGAGAGGAGCTGGGAGGGTTCACTGGGCGGCACAGGTCCCTCGCCCAGAAATAGATTTTTCCTACGTCAAAATCCCTTTTCTGGGCTTGAACCTGTGCCGGCCAGTGAATATATACAAGAGAAATGTCACCAAACTTGCAAAATAAAGGAAAAACATAAACATAAGGGAAATACAAGTTGCTTTAATCAGAGATGAGTGCCAAAAACAGCTATAAGGGTATCTTAAAAAGAACATAAATCCACTTGGTAGAACAATTGACCAAAAAAGGTAAGGTATAATAATGCCGTGAGTGATGATATATACAGATACTCAGGAGTCAAAAATTTACAAATATAATAATAGTAATCAGGTGCGAAACCAACGAATACAAATAGGGTATAAATGAGGCAGGTAAGGGGGAGAGATAAAATAACAAGGAATTAACATATGAGTTACCTGGGGGTAACTACGCTCCCTGCAGCTACTGTAGGAAATTTAAGGGCTTCCAAATGTTTAAGGTAGTGTTTCTTGAACACTGAGGGTGACTTCCACCCTGTATACCTGGAAAGATCCGTAAAATTCATGTGGTGAAAAAAGTTCACCGAAGTAGCAACCGCTCTGATATCATGTGCAAGAGGAAAAGAGTCAGGGCTAGCTTGTTTAATAAAATACAAAATTTGTTGCCTGATCCCTTTAATGGTAATGGTACCGCCTTGTTCTCTAACGAATAGAGGCCCCGAGGAGTTAGAGGAGGTCCGGGATAAATAAGACCTAAGAGTAGTAACAGGGCACAGAGACGGATCTTGCGTGAGGGGAACAATTTTCCAGGAGGACCATCTGTTCTGAGGGTCTTCGTTCTTAGCTAAAAAGAATTTTTTAGGTGAAAGAAGGACCTCTCCCGAAGGAAGGAACTCAATATGACCCGGGTCTCTTGACAAAGCTGCCAGTTCAGAAATTCTTGCCCCGGAAGCCAAACTCACCAGGAAAAGTGTTTTCCTGAGAAGGGGAATGTAATCACAAGAACTGTTAATGGTATCAGAAGCCAATTTGAGTACATCATTAAGGAACCAGGTAACCGGGGTAGGACGAGTAACCGGTTTCAGTCTGGCACAGGCTTTCGGAATTGAAGCTAACAAAGAGTCGGTTAAGTCTATGTTAAAACCCACTAGGAATATCTTTTTCAAGGCAGATTTAATAGTGGTGATAGTATTGGCTGCCAGACCTGATTCTAATAAAGTTCTAAAGAAAGTGACTGTAAGGTTCAAGTTCATACAGTGTACGTCTGGGTCTATCAAAAATTTAGCCAACTTTTTAACCGCAGAATCATATTGGCGGATGGTGGAATCCCGTTTATCTGATTCTAGGAACAGGGTGTTTTGAGGATCGATATTGGCACCATGCATGGCCGCAAACTTCATGAAGTCCATAAAGTTAGGGCGCTCTGAATGTTTGAGAAAGCGTACACAACGCGTGTTTGTACTATCTGAGACAGAACCGGATTGGGTATCGGGTGAGGATGTAGTCTCAACTCTCGCAGGAGAGGATACCAATTGCTCTTGGGCCAGTTGGGTGCGACCAAGGCTACTCGTCCCTTGAAGGATCTCAGCTTGTCTAGGACTTTCAGTAAAAGATTCACCGGGGGAAAGAGATAAATCCTTTCCCAGATGTCCCAATTCTGTGACATAGCGTCTGTGGCGTAGGCCTGAGGGTCTAGATTGGGAGCCACATATACTCTCAACTTGTGGTTGGACTCCGTGGCGAAGAGGTCCACTTGGAGACCCGGAACCCGAGAGAGAATCCACCGGAATGACTTTAGATCGAGTGACCATTCCGATTCTAGAGGGGAGGTCCGGGACAAGGCGTCTGCCACTACGTTCCGGACTCCCGCCAGGTGGACAGCTGAAAGATGCCAACGGTTCGAGGCTGCTAGGGAGAATATGGCTACTAGAGCATGGTTCAAAGGCCCTGATTTTGATCCGCCTCTGTTGAGGCAGCGGACCACCACTTCGCTGTCGAGAACCAGACGAAGGTGTTGTCTCTTGGGTGGAGCGAGACGTTTCAGGGTTAGAAGAACTGCCATGGCCTCCAGCACATTGATGTGAAATTGGCGGAATAAGGGAGACCAAAGACCTTGAACTTTCCTGAGCTGAGAATAGCCTCCCCAACCTGATAGGGATGCGTCCGTGTGAATGATTAACTTCGGAGGCGGAAATCGAAGGGGAACTGACTTTGACAGATTGTTGGCCCTTGTCCAAGGTAGAAGTCTTTCCCGGAGAATGGGAGGAAGGCGGACTTTCCTGTCCCGGAGCTTCCGGTTCGCCCTCGAACGCCAGACACGATTGATATCTTTCAATTTTGCCGTCAGAAGTAGATCCGTCACTGAAGCAAATTGAAGGGACCCTAGGATCCTCTCTTGGAGTCGTCTGGAACTTACTTTGTCTTTGAGAAAGCGTTTGGTGTTCATTGCAATCTCTAACCTCTTGGGTTTGGGAAGACACAGAGTATGAGATATAAGATCCCATTGCAGGCCGAGCCATTGGAACTTTGATTTCGGAAGAAGACGGGACTTCTTGAAGTTGATCTGGAAGCCTAGAGATTGAAGGTATTGGATGACTCTGTGAGTGGCTTTTAGGCAATTTTGGGAGGTGTCTGACCAAATGAGCCAGTCGTCCAGATAGGCTACTACTTGAATCCCTTGATTTCTGAGTTCCTGAACAGCAACTTCTGCTAACTTTGTGAAGATCCTTGGGGCGATGTTGAGCCCAAAGGGCATCACCTTGAAGGAGTAATTTTTGTCCCCTAGGCGGAAGCCTAGATACGGACGGAAGTGTCTCGCTATCGGGACGTGATAATAGGCGTCTGTAAGATCGATAGAGGTGGTGACGGCCCCACGGGGAAGTAAGGTCCGCACCTGCGAGACGGTAAGCATTCGAAACTTGTCGCATTGAATGGACAAGTTGAGAAGGGATAGGTCTAGAATCACTCTTCTCTTGTCCGAATCCTTCTTCGGGACACTGAACAGCCGACCCTGAAACTTCAGGTGTTTCGTTTCTTGTATGGCGTTCTTTTGTAACAGGTCCTGGACAAATTCGACTAGGTCCGGAGTGGAATGTTGATAAAATCTGTTCGGAGGTGGAGGTCCTTGAATCCAACTCCACCCCAGTCCCTTGGAGATGATACTGAAAGCCCAGGGACTGAACCTCCATTTGTTGCGGAAGGCATAAAGCCTCCCCCCTACCCGCTGCACCTCAGTATTGGTTTGAGGAGTTGCCTCCACGTCCGCCTCGGAAGTTCTTTCCCTTGCGAAAGAATCTACCTCTACCTCTGTTCTGGTTTGAACCACGATGGTAGCCTCTACCTCTGTTATAACTCTGGGAAGAGCCTTGAGCCTCATAAGACTGGTTAAAGGCTGGAGAGGTGGTGGAGGCACCGGGAAGCTGGCTCTTAGGGAGCAGAACGGTGACATAGTCGTCCGATGAAGGAGCCCGAGAGGTGGAAGGCTGTGCAGGAGCAGCAGGAGATGGAGGAAGAGGCTGACGGAAAACAGACGAACTACTCTGCTGTTGCCGGAACTGGGTGGAGGTATACGGGCGGAGCTTCTTCCTACCCCGGGCTTGGTAATTTGCGGGATCATATTTCCGCTTAGGAGTCAAACCCCAACGGGTTTTAAGGCTCTGATTAACCCTAGTAGCCTCTGCCAAGACTTCCTCCACAAGATCCTCAGGGAAAAGATTTGAACCCCAACAAGAGGACCGGATAAGTTTATTAGGCTCGTGCCTAATAGTCGCCTCAGCCAGGACGTGTTTGCGGCACCTACGTTTGGCAATAGCAAAGTCATATAGATCGAAATATAACGACTGCAAAGTAGCCTTATTGAGAGACTTAAAGATACTCTCAGTATCATAAGTTAAGGCTATCGACTCCGTAGACGTGGCCAAGTTCAAAGTTCGACCAACACGTAGGCGGGAATCATACTCCTGTTTAATAAGGGATTCCGGGAGACGGGGAAGCCGTTCGCTAAACATTACCGACGCACAGTCGGCTGTTAGCTTGCCAGAAGTAAAGGTGGTATGGACATTGTCCCAACACTCATTACCTGAAGGAAGAAGGAGGGAGATCGGGTCTACCTCTCGGATGGGAGGCAAGGGCTTCTCCTCCAGAGCATATTGAAAAGCCAGTTCTGCAACCTTATTGACGCATGGAGTCACGGTATTCTTGTCCATTAAGAACATTGTGAACGAACTTTTATGAGGCGTCAACATGGTATTGGTGCAACCAATATCATTCAAAAACCTAGCCCAAACAGATTGGGCTTGTTCCTTTGGGAAAATGACAGTCTCTTTGGGGACCTTATCCAGCCGAACCAGAGCTTCCTCGGTAAGCCTGGCATAACCATGAAATGGAAATGCGAGACCAGGAGGAAAGAATTCAAAGTCCTCTAGGGGACGAGTGCCAAGACCTTCCAATGTTAACATCCCGTCTGAAAATGGGGAATGAAGAGCCATGCGCCAAGGGTTATTCTTGGTAAACGGCGGAAGCTTAGAGGCATCCGGGATGAGAGAGCTTTGAACTCGCTCCGGAGCACCCTGCTCTAATGCCCCAAGTCTCTGACCAATGTTAGAGAACATCGTGTCCATCTTGGCCTGCATTTCCAACACCAACTTAGCTTGCATCTCCGACACAATGCGAAGCATGGCTGATTCGGAAAGGCCCGAATTAGGAGCAGAAGTGGCGGATTGTACTCCCGGGTCGTGAGACTTAGAGGAGGAGCCGGAAGCCTTAGATGACGGGTTCGTATTAGACTTGGAACTATGGGAAGCCTTGTGGGGCTTACGAGCTTTTGGCAAAGTCCTAGATATAGACTTATCTTTGGGGGGAACCGGGTGTGATCGGTGAGACGAATCACGGTCCCCAGAAAGACCATGGAAAGAAGAGAGATCAGATGAAGAAGAAAGAGCGGGGCTGAGGATAGGAATCTCAGCGCCGGTAACACCTGCCTCACTTACCACCCTACCTGCATCCGGATCATCCAACAACATAGTTTTGACGTCCAAGTTCATGGAGGCAACATTGTCTTCCAGATCTCCGGGGGCATCCAACGGATCTTGTTCCTGGTCTATGAATCCCGCAATAGTGGCATCAATGTGGGCAATGATGGGTGCCGCAACATGCCTAGCCACAGCGGCTGAAGACTTGGCATTAGGGTAGATCATTGCACAGTAGTCTTCAGACAGGACGTAAGGCTGTTTGGATTTCACATTCCGGGCAAATCCCCTAACCCACACTTTCAGTGTGGCCCGAGCCGCAGTCTTCTGCTCCGGGGATGCCTGAAATAATAGTGGGAATTACCGAAAGGAAGATTCCAGGAGGTCCTTCAAGACCATAGAGATCTTAATAAATAGTGTATGTATACCAAAAAGAGGTAAAATAATTAGAAAGATAACATAGCCAACGGGACTCACCGAATCAGATCCGAGGGTGGTGATGAGGTCAAAACAGACCATACAATTATCAGGGTGCCAGACCAAGATGTCTTCCAGCTGAACTCCGCAGAGGGCGTGAGACCTACAAACAGTATGGCCACAAGGCTGGTGAAGGACAGCCGCACAGGCCGTCGTCTGACAATGCACCATCTATAAAGAGAATAGTATATGAGAAACTGTAATTCTCTTAAGTAGGGGCGGGTCCGGAGGACCCGGGACTAAACATAAGTGTAACTTAAGACTAGAGCTTAACTGTAATACTCTTAAGTAGGGGCGGGTCCGGAGGACCCGGGCCTAAACATAAGTCTAGCTTAACTGTGATACTCTTAAGTAGGGGTGGGTCCGGAGGACCCAGGCCTAAACATAAGTCTAACTTAAGAATAGAGTATAACTATCCATTCCGGTCGAGCCGGGATCATAAAGAAGGATGCAACAAAGAATTAAGACACATGGTGTCTGATTTCCCGGAGCGAGGTTAAGCCCCGGGCCGGGAAATAAAAGTACATCCATAAACCAATATATATAGGAACTCCGGGATAGTGATCTGTCATATATAATCATATATAATCATAGAAACTGTTATAAATAAAGAGGGGGGCGGAACTGTAGATAAGAACCGCCAACAGAACCCGGAGGGTTTCGTATAACATAATAAAATTGTGATAGGTGAATATAAAATAGGGTGCACCGGGATCCTACTCTGTTGAAAGGTGGCCAACCCGTCTAGACAGAGACGAAACCGCCGGGACACCCGGAGGACAAAGTCCATAAACACTGAACTACCCCCTCTAAAAGGAGGGAAGGCAACGGTCCCCTAGGAGAGGGGGGAGAGAAGCCTAGCCACCAACCTAGCGAGAGGGGGAGCTTGGGGGAGGATCACGTGATACGGAGCAGCAGGGCTACCAACTGACGATCCCCAAACACTACCAAAACAGATCATACGGAGTAATAAGCACAAATATTCATTATAAAAGTAATAGCGTTGAAAAATATATGAATATACACATAAAAATTTAGGGCAAGGCATGCAACATAATAAATAAATCCCAAAGGACAGCAACCTGATGGCTTAAATAATAAAAATTGCCGCCCAGTAACGAAGGTCGACAAGCCATCTACGATACGTAACTGATATCGGCCCTAAATATGAACCACAAGGGTTCTAAACGCTAAATAATGAATATCCACAATAAAACATATAAAAATTTAATTAATAATAAAAATAATACACTTAGTAACACCGCGAGTGAAACTAACAGCTCTCAAAACAGGAGTACCAACCGTAAGCGGAATCAAGCAAGATCGATATGATCGAAGAGAATAAACTCCTATAATTTAAATATTAAACGATCTAGATTGCTCAAAACACAGCAAAACATAGCTTGGTACTTAACTTAGACGGTGTCTCCTGGGAAACCGATGAAGAAGCCATAATCCAAGAAAAATAAGGCAAAACACGAGAGCACAAAAAAGCGGGGTACCATACAGGCGTGCTAAAAAGGAGTTGAGTTCTGAGCGGATGCAGAGTTGCTGGTGCCGAGTGAGGTTGAACGGCTCTCCTCTATTGGGGTCTTTGTCGTGGATGAATCTAAATAGTGCGGGACCTCTGGATTATACGCCCAATTTTATACCGACACCAATAGGTGAGCGAGCTAGTTAACCTAGCACTCCTTTACATTTTTTCTCTGGTATATTTAGCAGTAAATTACCTAAGAATAAGTGCTAATAGGAGCTTATTCACTGGCCGGCACAGGTTCAAGCCCAGCAACCCATAATAAATCCTTAATAAATGGCTACACATAATTACACATAACAATAACATAACTGCATAATATGAAAGAAGCATGTAAAAAAGATAATTATATAGAAATAATAAATAAAAAATGTGTTTTATTGCCACTTTACCTTAGAGACAGGCCAACGCAGGTGTAGGATTTGCTACGCCTGGAAGAGACGGGCGATCGGCGAGAAGGTAGACATGGTGTTAATATGTTCTTTAAATAAATACTCTCTCTCTCTCTCTCTCTCTCTCTCTCTCTCTCTCTCTCTCTCTCTCTCTCTCTCTCTCTCTTTCTCTTTCTCTCTCTCTTGTTCTTCTTCACTGTTAGTGTTAGAGAAGTCTATTCATTTTTTCTGAGAGAGAGAGAGTGAGAGTGAGAGAGAGAGAGAGAGAGAGAAAGAGAGAGAGAGAGAGAGAGAGAGATTAAACAAAAATGTGTTGTGTACATATGATTTTTAACAGCGTTAACGAGTTGAAAGACAGTTAAATGTAACTAAAAAAACAATATCAGCGAATCTGAATTCCTTTATTAACTAAAACAAATATTGATACAAACACACTCGTGTGCGTATGCGCAAACACACACACACGCACGAGGAGACACGATCGGCGAGGAGGTAGAGATGGTTACTGCGATAACATACCGTAACTTACACTACGGAAATTTTAATCCAACTTATTTATTTTTTTTTATTTTTATATTTAATATTTTTTACATTTTTTTTCTTTTGATTTTTTATTTTCATCACTTTCAGTGATGAGTTACGGTATGTTATCGCAGTCACCATCTCTACCTCCTCCTCGACCGTCTCTCTTATTGCGTAGCAATTTTAGCACCTGTGTGTGTGTTTGTGCATACGCACACGAGTGTGTTTGTATCAATATTTGTTTTAGTTAATAAAGGAATTCAGATTAGCTGTTATTACTTTCTTAGTTACATTTAATTGTTTTTCAACTCGTTGACGCTGTTAAAAATCATATGTACTCTAAACACATTTTTGTTTAATCTCTCTCTCTCTCGGAAAAAAAAATAATAGACGTATCTAACACTATAACAGCGAAGAAGAGAGAGAGAGAGAGAGAGAGAGAGAGAGAGAGAGAGAGAGAGAGAGAGAGAGAGAGAGAGAGAGAGAGAGAGAGAGAGAGAGAAAGAGAGAGAGAGAGAGAGAGAGAGAGAGAGAGAGAGAGAGAGAGAGAGAGAGAGATTTTATTTAAAGAACATGTTAATGCTATGTTTAGAGAGAAACAGAAAAAGAGAGAAGTCTTATTTAAAAGAGCTTGTTAATGCTATCATGGTTTTCTTTGCTTCACTTTTTTATTTCTTTCTGTTCATCACGCTGGCCCTTCTCACAAATGATCGTTGCCAACAATCTCTTTGTCCTTTATCCCTATCAACAAAAGGCATTCTATCTCTTCCAGGGTATTGCTAAGATGTCTTGTAATAATGGTGATCACCTTCGATGGTTATTTGCTTTAATGGCTGCCTTCAGCTTGATGATCCTCGAGATCATAGGCCTATTCCGGCCATATTGTTTAGCCATACAGTATCACTCACATGCACACTGCTCTCATGTTTTTCTATAATTTCTTGCTTCAATTCTAATGAAAGAATTGCCTTCTTCCTGTACTGATACTTAGCTTCTTAGGCACCATGATTATAGGTAAAATCAAAAAGGAAATGTGAGAAAAGGAAGAAAATAAGCACTGTTAATAATAGACCAAACAGAGGACAACCACACGATACACATAAGAATAGAGAACTGAGCACTCGACGCTCAATGGCGTAATGTTTACTTCGTGTCGAAATAAAATTCGGGTGTAGAGTCAAAAATTTGCTCGAATTTTACTTCGGATGTAGATACGTTCGTGTGTAGAGGTTCCACTGTACCTGGTACGTGGTCAAAGGAGGAATCTGTTCCCCCAAAGGGAAGAGCACTCCAGAATGAAATAAGGAGAATAATGATCAATAGGTTGATAAGCATTCCACCAACCTTCCCCTCGGCACTTCACTCACTGTCCAAAGGAAAAGGCAGCCCTTTTGGCAGATATGTTTTACAGTAAGTAGAGTAATGAGAAACTGTATCTTCCTCATACCTGTTTTCCTGAGGCTAAACTAACTACTTTAGCTTTTTGGTCCATTAAAATTAAAATACTCTTGATGGATCTCTCTGCTTAAGGTGTAGACCAACATGGTAATTTTCCTTTGTTTTTATTAAAGACAGCCAATTTCTTAGCTCCCACGTTGTCTGTTATTTTCCATAAACTAGCAAGAAGAGTTTTTGGAGAATTGGTAATGTTACTTAAATAGGAATAATGTGTTTGTGGTAGAGCTCTAGCCCTGTTGATGTCCTCACAAAATCCGTAACTCCCATATTATCAAAAGTTCTTGAACACCTTTAGGCAAAATGTCTGAAGAGATGTGTTGAGAGCAATAATTTGTTCTCTAGTTTGAAATTTAGCTTTGCGAAAGGATTTGGAGTATGTGCAATTTGCAATGCTCTACAAAAATCCCTTGATTGTGGTCAGGAAGCAGGTATGATTGGCCTTAATATCAATGCTAATCATGAGGGCCTTGTTTTCAATATCAAATAATTGGGAGTAAGTGGGTCTTTTCTTAGCATTATTATTGATTTTTTAAGTAATTGAATGCAGAGCTTTTTTAATGGGCACCATAATGAGTATAAAAATGTGGCATCAGGTGTTCCTCAGGGTTGTTGTGTCTTAGCCCATTACTTTTCATACCACAGTATACTGTATACACATGCTATGTGGTTTGGCCTAGAAAACAAGCTTGTTACATATATAGATGATGCTACTCTCTTTACCTCAATTCCATCTCCTGAATTTAGATCAGGGGTTGCTGAATCTCTTAACAGAGATCTAGTTAAAGTTAGTGCATGGTGAAATTACGGGGCATGAAGTTGAACCCTAGCAAAATTCAAAGCAAGTCGAGGATAGTGGTTCCTCAACATCTCGATCTCTGCATTGATAATATTTCTTTAACTATACACAACTCATTTAGAATTTTAGGTGTGATTGTTGATTGCAAATTTACTCTTGAGAAACACACTCAGTCTGTTTCTTCTTCCATAGCACAAAAATTTGCGTTATTGCAAAGCTTTTAAAATTTTCAGTGATCAATTTATTTGAAGAAATATTCCAATTCTTTTATACTGCCTTGTTTTGAGTATTGATCTCCTGTCTGGTCTTCAGCTACTGACTTTCATCTTAATCTGTTGGATAAAAACTTGCAATCTATCAAATTTCTTACTCCTGCTCTAGATAATAATCTCTAGCACCATCATTCAAGTTAATTCTTTATGAATGTTGCATACGATTTTTTCATAATTCTGACCATCCTTTAAATTCATTTATTCCAGTTAATTCTAACAGTCTTACCTTCTCCATCACAAGGTTTAATACTACATAGCATCCTAGAAATTTTATTGCAGCTGTTACTAGATTGAGTAATGATCTTCCTTATCAGGCAGTTGAATCGGTGGAACTTCAGAAGTTCAAATTTGCAGCATATAGTTTCATGTTGAACAGGATAACATAAGTCTCTCTTCATAGTTTATAAATAAGAGATCTATTTTAACAGTTACTGAACAGACTTTATATTCTTTATTCATTAGATCTCATATAGTTTATTTCCTCAATTTCTTTCTTCACTGGGCTATTACCTGTCGGAGCCCTGCTTTACCAACTAGGAATGTAGCTTAGCTAGCAATAATAATAATAATAATAATAATAATAATAATAATAATAATAATAATAATAACAATAATAATAATAATAATAACAATTACAGAGCCCACTTTACCAAGTACAGTAAACAGCTGCAGAGGACCAACACCGGTACCCAAGCATCCTTGCAATGCCTCACAAAGAGCCTTTCCCTTGGAGATGCTGGATAATCTTTAACTGTGAAGGGCAAGAGACGTCAAGGATTGGTGGTACCCCCAAAGGTGCAACTGACAGAGAAGTGTGGTTCACTAAAAAGCGATCCAAAGTGATCTACCCCTATGGGTAGATCACTTTGGACCTCAACTATAACAGCCAACAGATTGGGATAGCACTCAGCATGTGGCCATCTGGGAGCCACCAGGGTAATCCTGAGGCCTGGCGTGATCAACACTCGGTTGATTAGCAGGCAAATAAGGCTGAACGTAAGGAAGGCGTAGATATCCAGGTGATTCCGTGGGTGTTGGAAGGCATTTTTGCACACAACCCATGGATAAGGAATGGGGGAGCAAAACTTCATAAGTTCCTGTTGAACAGTTAGGTGAACAGGTCAATTCCTGGTGATTCCCCACAGGGCCTTCACAATCCTACAACCTGCCACTGGCAACTAAGTAAGCCTGCTAAGACCTTCTTCTTGCCTGAAATATATTTGGCTGACAGCTCTATGGCATTGAGCACCATACAGATTTGCAGCTACTTTGCCAACTTGCACATGAGGAGAGAATACGTGTTCCCTTCCTTGTTGACATAGACTGCTAGTCCTGTTGTTCCTCATCAATTTTACTGTTTACCTCCTGAAACATCTTTGAAATGCTTACAGGGTTAGAAAAGCTGCTTGCATTTCCTGGAAGTTTGTGAGCAAATGCTTTTCTTCTGCTGACCACACACCTGATACAACCAGGTTCCCAAGGTGTACGCCCCACCGCTCCTTTGATACATCTGAGAACAGTTGCATGTCTGGAAGTAGAGAGTTGAGAAAAGTTCCCCTGGTGAAGTTTTTTGCATCTAGTCCCAAGGACAGATCATCCCACACCTGTCCCATTAAAACAGGATGGAAAGGTGGCCCAGAAGGTTCTGCTATTGCTGAGCTGGGATTACTATCCTTTAGAGCCACTGAAAGCATAAAGTCCCTTTCTCTGATGAAACTCAGTACAGTACTAACCATACTTTTTTTAAACTGAACTTTGTTTTTTTTAACAAATTGGTTCAGGGCTGAGAGGTTGAAGACCAGAGACTCTTCAACATCCCTTCCACCTCCGCTTGCAAGGCTTTCAGTAATGTTTGAGGATTGCTTGTAAACACTATTGGTCTGCAATATGGGGGGGGGGGACCCAACGGTCCAGAAAAGGTAGCCAGTAACTATCCTGAAAGACGCTCGCTACCCAAGGCTCGGCCCTGTGTCTCTACCAGATTGCCCAATGGCATGACACTCATCCCCTGCAAGAGAGGGAGGATGATGCTCGAACAGTTTCACTCCTTCCTCTACCACCCTTCCTACCAAGACTAAGCTGAGCGCTATGAAAGGGTTGTGTATTCACGGGATCCCTTAAAGCAGATTAGGTCGTAAGTTGCCCTGATTGGGATGTAGAGTAAGGGGCAGATTCCTTCTTTAACCCATCCTGCAGGCATGGCTACACCCGTAGCCCTTGAAGGAGATTGCACGATGGATCACTGTCATGCGAAGCAGTTCTCTTCTCCACTGCGGCCTGCACATGACACCTTGAAAGCAGAGACATGAGTGTCTTCCCCATGTTACAATGTCATATCTACCTTTAGACTAAATTGTTCTGAGCATTGGGGCACTTAATCATACCTCATCTTCAAAACTCCAGTAGGCCCACTGGTTGGCTGACTGGTATGCCAAAGAGGTCACTGTCTTCCCATTGACAGCACTAGACTTTTGTATTTCTCCAAAGACTTGGGGGTTGATAAATCTGTCGACTTTGGGAAGCATGTCACCACACCTGACCACTATTCAAGCCATGAGAAAGTTTGGAGAGTGGTCATGGCAGAAGACTCTTCCATCTTGATTCTCTCTAAGGAGAGGCAATGACACTGCACACACTAATATTTCAACCTGAAGAGGTGATGACACAGTCAACTCTGGCACATAGAACCTTCTCTGCATCAGAGTGCAGGGCAGAATCTATTTTGACCACTGAAGCAAGTTCTCAGATCCACATACCTGATCAATTAATTCCAGGGCCAAAGTTGCAGGATCTGACATAGGTAGCTCTAAAGGACTCCTCGACCCTTGAAGGGTACTGAAGTGCCGATCAATGACTGAAGTCCTACCCGAAGGTAATGCCAAGGTTGCCTCTACAAGGTAAATATAAATGAGTGCAAGGACAAAAAAAACACAAAAAAAAACAATATGACTCGAGGTTCTGCTTCCGTTGGTACCGAGTCAAGGCCCAATACCTGTGGGGAAGAAAAATCCCAAACAATCTCATTCCCCGGAAGGCAGATGGTGTGACAGGCTGCTCCGAAGATGTGCTCCTTCCCAATGAATATGAACATTTTGTCCCAATGACACAACCAGCAACATAACTGCGGTTAAAGAATTACCAGGAAAGTACAGTGAACCCTCGTTTATCGCGGTAGATAGGTTCAAGACCCGACCGCGATAGGTGAAAATCCGCGAAGTAGTGACACCATATTTACCTATTTATTTAACATGTATATTCAGACTTTTAAAACCTTCCCTTGTACGTAATACTGTTAACAAACTACCCTTTAATGTACAAAACACTTAATGCATGTACTACAGTACCCTAAACTAAAACAGGCACAAATATTAAATGCGATTTTATATCATGCGTTTCCTAAACACGCCAAAAAGCACGATAAAAAATGGCAACCAATGTTTTGTTTACGTTTTTCTGATCATAATGAAGAAACAAACGCATTTAGTGTACACATCTGTGTATAGGTTAGTTTTTGCATCGATTATATTGATTATACAGTATGTTGATTTTGTTATTACCAATGTTTTACTTAATTTTTCTTAGGACTTCCAAATGAAATGTTTTTCTTTATGACGCCGCCTGGAACGACAGCGTCATAAAGTACGCTCAGTAAACAAACCACGCTCAGTAAACAAAGAAGGCATTTAACGCGCATGATGAAAGTGATAAATAATGATATTTACAGTAAAAGCTTTTAGAAAATATGTTATTACAAATATTATTTACCGTATCTATATAAAATCATACAGTACATACTGTACGTAGCAAAGCAGGAAAACAATTTACGAGAGAGAGAGAGAGAGAGAGAGAGAGAGAGAGAGAGAGAGAGAGAGAGAGAGAGAGAGAGAGAGAGAGAGGGAGAGAGAGAGAGAGAGGGAGAGAGAGAGAGAGAGAGAGAGAGAGAGAGAGAGAGAGAGAGAGAGGAGAGAGGAGAGAGAGAGAGAGAGAGAGGAGAGAGAGAGAGAGAGAGAGAGAGAGATTGTTTTACGTACGTAAATGTAAATTTTAAACAAAAAAATATGATAGGTTACAACATGTATACTCTTCAGACTTTTAAAACCTTCCCTTTAACTTAATGCATAAAGTACTAAACTAAAACAAGCACAAATATTAAAATATTAGAATATTAAAGTAAAAAATAAAGATTGTTACTGTACTCACCACGAAAGAAGTTCAAGAAAAACTTGAATGATGATGGCGATGAATTTGCTGCACAGTAGAAATGATGATGATGAAGCTGATGATGTCTTCTACTGTGCAGCCAATGATAGTATTTTACGTCTCTTCAGACGGAGGTGTCTTTTCCTGGGACACCTCTTCAACTTCTTCCTGGGAAACTTCTTCAATTTCTTCAGAAGGCGTACTAGCAGGAGGAACTGGCTCTTTTTTGAGAGGCTGGAAGAACATTGTGATCGGAAGTTGCTGCCGCTGCTTCTTTTTTCGCTCTAAGAGCATCCTGTATGGAGTCATGTCTTCATCGATCTTGTTGCAGAATTGCATTGACCGAACCATATCCTCGTCCCACTCTTGCAACATTTCTTTCACCTCCTTTATATGGTTGCAGACCTTGGCAAGCAGTTCTAATGTTAAGCCCGTTTCTTCGACATTTTCTTGGGTCTCTTCCTGTGTTTCGCTCTATTCTTCAATGGCCGATTTCGTCAGGTCTTCTAGGTCTGCGTCAGTTAGCGGCTGGGAATGGCAGTCCAACAACTCGTCGACGTCTTCAGTCGTCATGTCGCCAAACCCGTCACCTCCAATTATCGCAGCCAACTGCACAGATTTGCGTATTGCAGAATGTTGGATTTCAGACGGAGTAAATCCCTCGTTGTCGTAAACAATCTGGGGCCACAACTTCTTCCAGCTCGCATTCACGGTTGCAGGTTTCATTTCTTACAGTGCCTTCTGAATGTTCTGCAGGCACGTGGCTATGGTGTACTGCCGCCAGTACGCCTTCAAATTAAAATCTTCATCTTCTTGGGCAGCATCCACACACACAACGAGGTCCGCCAAGGTATTCTTCGTGTAGAGGGCCTTGAACGCCCTGATAACCCCCTGGTCCATCGGTTTGAATTAATGACGTGGTGTTGGGTGGCAGGAACTCAACCTGAACGCCCTCACGCGACAGGTCAGTTGCGTGTCCACCAGCATTATCCATAAGGAGAAGGATCTTGAATGGCAAGCCCTTCTCTAAGAGATATTGACTGACTTGCGGGATGATACACTGGTGGAACCAGTTGGAGGTCAGCATCTTCGTAATCCATGCTTTTGGATTATGCATCCAGTACACGGGAAGGAGATTCTTATTCTTATTTTTCAAAGCGCGAGGATTTTTCGACTTGTAAATAAGCCCCGGCTTTAGCAAAAATCCAGCAGCATTGCCACACATCACGAGGGTAACGCAATCCTTGAATGCTTTAAAGCCAGAGGCTTTGGCTTCTTCTTTGAACAGGAAAGTTCGCGACGTCATTCTCTTCCAAAACAAGCCGGTCTCATCCATATTAAACACTTGTTCTGGCTTGTATCCACCTTCGGCGATAATATTCTTGAACGTCTGGTTCACGTAAGTTTCAGCAGCGGCAGTGTCAGCGGAAGCAGCCTCGCCATGCAGGGAAACGCTTTTCAGGGCGAAGCGTTTCTGAAACTTCGCGAACCATCCTTTGCTGGCGGAAAAAACGTTGTTTCTGACGCTGGAAATCAGTGGATGTCCCTGGTTGAGGTTCATCTACATCATCATCTTCTTCAGCATGGTCGCCATCGTCGTCTTGAGGTTCCTTTGCCGCAAAATTCTCATACAAGCTCAAAGCCTTGGTTCAGATGGTGTTCGTATCCAAGGCTATGTTCTTCTTCCGGCAGTCGGCAATCCACACTGCAAAAGCACCTTCCATGCGTACGATCGTTTTATTACGCGTGGTAACGACTCGCTTCGCTGATCTGCTAAAGGTGATGGTAGCCGTCTTTCTAATGTTCGCCTCGTCCTTCTTGATATAGCGAACGGTGGATTCGTTGACTCCAAAATGGCGGGCTGCGGCCGCGTAACTTCTACCGTCTTTTAACATATCGAGAAGCGTCACCTTCTCAGCAATCGTCATCATCTTTCGGTGGCGTTTAGGCTCACTACCAGCCTTAGTAGAAGCAGAACGCTTGGGAGGCATTGTACAGTAGGGTTTAACAGAAAGTTCAACAAAAAGTTCAACTTAAAACAGTCACGCACAACACAGATTAAAGTCCACAATAACCTAACAACATCTACACAGCGATACGGCGGGAGACAAAGTGACCGCGAATACGTAGATGCTGCGGGTTGGAGATGCGGGCAAAACACCAATCACAGGCTAGATAACAAAACTTGGGTTCTGATTCGTCATCTATCAGCGCTTGAACCAATCACAACCCGTCTTATATACTACGTAGGTTACCAATTCAAAGTACAAGGTACCCTACGTATACTGTACAGTAATAATAATAATGATAATAATAATAATAAATAATGATAATACAGTAATAATAATAATAATAATAATGATAATAATAATAATAACAATAATAATTTTAATAACAATAATAATAATAATAATACTGTAATACAGCTTTACGTACGCTATTTTACGCTTGTTTTGTTGTAGGATATGTCTCTCTCTCTCTCTCTCTCTCTCTCTCTCTCTCTCTCTCTCTCTCTCTCTCTCTCTCTCTCTCTCTCTCTCTCTCTCTCTCTCTCTCTCTCTCTCATACGCTTATTCGAGATGTGATTTTTGCAACAAAGAATATTATTGGATGCAGTACTACGTACGTATACATACAAAAGATTCATGGAAAAGATGCACATCCATTACATTTGTAGTACAGTAGTAGCCATCAGCAGCCTTACACCATTCTAATATGGTATGACTGCATCTGATTTGCGTTTCATGTTCGATTTAATTTTACTACGTACTGTATACAGTACTGAATTATCGTATGATCACATTCTCTTTTCGTGTTTTATTTCTTTCTGTGCTGAAATATATGTCATATGAAATGCAATGAACAATCAGTAAGAGCAGATATTACTAATTACAGTATTAATGGAATTACAGGTAACGAAATATCGAATTTGGGGTCTTCAGATATCGCGGTATTTTCGAAATTTCCGGAAAATCCGCGATATGTATATATATATGGGTTATGAAAAAAACCAGCAAAGTGGTGAATCCGCGATGGTCGAACCGCGAAGTAGCGAGGGCTCACTGTAGTCAACTGGGGGAGAAAGATCTTCAGCACTGGCCATGGCAGAGACAGAAGTACCAAGTACTTTATCCTGTTGATCGTAGTGGAATGTACATATGTTCACTGTATACCAGCCTCTCAACCACCAGCCCTTGGCCGTCTCCAATCACAAGCTCAAGTGGTGCCCTCTCAACACAGGATACCGTAATACAGTATCCTATTTAGAGAAGTGAGCAACAGTCCCCCATCCAAATAGGAATGGTGAAGAAAGGTGCCTAAGCTCTTCCAACACATGACCAACAGAAGGTACACACGGGCTAGCACGAGGCCACGCAACTTTGTCTCACCTGGCTTCTGGGGAAACAGGGTGTACCAGGGGGTATAACATGGGGCCAAAGGACCACCTGAATATCATGAACCCTCTTCAAAAGAGAGGTGGTGCTGTCATGAGCCCTTGTCTTGCAACTACAACTGACCTGCCTTGATTTCTTTATCTTAGAAGTGTCAAAATCAGAATCAGAAGAGGAGCAAACTCACTTCTTCCTCTTGGCAACCTTCCTCTTAGGCTCTGCAAGCAGAAAAGTTGAGGTTTTAGGGACCATCGACAGCGAAGCTTCCGCAAATGGAAGAAACCACACGGGATGCTCTTACAGGATCCAAAACACTAGGAGCCACCATCACGGGGTATGTGATAGGCACACTCACTGGCACTTGCAACACAGACACTAGGGCTGGAGTCACAGGCACAGTAAGATAGAGAGCTACAGGCCCTGAGGTCACAGTCAGAGGAGCAGGTTGACAGGCACAGGGGTTACACAACAGGCACATGTGCTAATCACACGGGTTATACTGGCCCTGAAGCCTCGCATCCAATTCTGGCTTACGCACCTCCAGTACCAGTGCTGGAGCCTTTTTCTAGTTTTTGGACACAGGAGCAGGTAAAATCGGTGGATCAAGAGCCTTCACAGTCTCTTTGCGCTTTCGTAGGACTGTGAGAATCACGACCAGGTTCACTGGTACAGGGGTCACTAACGATACTGGCACTGGGATCCCCGGTGAATCACTGGTGTCACCACTGTGGGCACTGATACTGGAGGCAAGGTACCCTAAACTACCTTCTCCCTCGAAAAGACATAGTGGGCCTACCTGCAAAACCTAAAGGTAAGCCTTCCTACAGTCACTCATAACTGACTTTTTAAAAGGAAGACCTTTTAGCAAGTGATTGCCAGACTGCAGTCAGGCAATCACCTCACACTCCACCAATTCTGATAACTGCCGGATGAAGATCCGAGATCTCCCTTTTCCTGAAGCATACTTACTCCCTGAGAGGTCAGGGGCACATACCCAGAGGCTTCAGCAAACAGAAAACTCAATGAGGAGCTCAAAGTATTAACCAGTCTCTTCAGCATGTCAGGGGCATTGCTAAGAATTAAGCTTCCCACTCCTCAAAAAATATAACTGCCATCTACAGTTAGTAAAATAGGATAACTGGAAACAATCTTGCCTTTAACCTCAGTGAGTGGGTCCATTGCCAGTTTAAAATGAACCAAATTAGTGTTTACCTACACTCATATTCCTGCTTCATTCCATTATTAACATGAAGCTGTAGTGGTTTGCGGACTGTGGCCAGAGGTAACACCCGAACTGCCTAGTGTGCGAATACCGACCACACTCCAACGTTCACTACACAAAAAATATACAACGGTGGAATACCCAAAAATCTGGGTAAAAGGCAAACAATCAAGGATGAACTGGGCACTGGGCACCACCCCTTGATTTTATACTGGGCAAGGGGACCCAGCAAGAACCTTACTTCCTCCTTATCTTCCCTTGCCTTGAGCTTGCTGAATAAATGTATAGCATGAGCGCTGATTCATTTCTGGGAAAATGAGCAGTATACATGAATAGCTCTATCTTCTTTAGGTAAGATAGCTTCAAGCTTAAGTAAAGTGTCAGAACATTAGGTGAAAGGGAAAAATCTTTAATACTGACAACATACCACAGTGTGGTAGAAAAAAAATTATGATAAATGACTTATTAGAAAGATTTAATAAAATAAAATAACTGTTAGGATTACATTAACATTGTTTTATAAATTCAAATAAGCAATTAAAGGAAAAATTAGTACCCCTTTACACTCCAGCCTCACAATAACAAGATAGAAAAATTTTTGTATAACAAAAAAAAAAGAACTTTTCACAAGCTGGACACACTTCTGGGTTCCCTACACTGTACGAGTATAAACAAAGGCATACCTAACCGTGTATCTATTTGGGATACATTCAAATACCAGTAGCTTGCCTCACGATCAAAGGGTTCATAAAACAAGGTTGCAATTCATGCGGCAAAACTAGAAGATCCCGGCAAACTTACTTTTAACAGTCTTCTCCAGGCTGACTAGCAACATAATCAGGTGGATCATACAATATTATTCCAGATTCATGACAGGAAAATACTTCAAGCTTAAAGGAGAACCCCAATGACAGGAAAAAACTTCAAGCTTAAAGGAGAACCCCGCAACACTGTGGTTCATAATCTGCATGAACAGTCAACTGGGTTTGGGCATTGACAACACTAAAAAGTTTGGCTATCACTGAAAACTTTTCTATGCCACTTTATGTTCACTTGGTTCTGGGGGCAAGTATTTGAAAAACTGTCCATAAACACTCTGTGTCAATATATTACCACCTAGGTCAGTGATAAGACTAATCTAGTTTCATTTGCTCCTAATTTTGAATCAAGGTACCATGTAGCAGGGCATGCTTAAATCCCTCATCAGTGTAAGGGATGAAGTAATTACAACACACAGGTCTTGAGTAACTCTTCCTTGAGGACAGATGGACTGGGATCTGTAAATATGCATCCTTGGGGTCCAGTGTACACATGAACTCCTGTGGTCTTATTGCTTATCTGACAGTGTCTGCCGCTCCATGACGAACTAAGTTTGTAGAACAAATTTGTTTAGAGCTGAGAGGTTGATGACATGTCTCCAGCCTCCAGATGCCTTAATTCACAAGAAAGAATTGACTGAAGAAGCCTGGGGATCCGTCAAGAACCATGAGGAGAGCTTCCTTCTAAAACATGGTCTGGACTTCAGCTTGGAGGGGGACCTCCTTCACAGATCTCGATGTTGAAGAGCTCCATGGAACTAGACTCTGAGTCAGTGGAGGGAGAGAATGCGTGAATGGGACACGATACCCCAATCGAATCAGAGATTGTCAAAGGTTCAGCCCTGTGCTGCAGCCACCTCTGCCACCGGGATTGAAGGCATGCCCGCACTGGTGGATAAGTGGGAGAATTGCCCTCCCTGACAGAGTGGCCAAAGATGCTACCAAAACCTCCTTTGCCTCCTCAGTTTGACTTGTTGCCCTTTCAGTCTCTGGTAGGAATGAGGTTCCTTGACGAGCTTTTGGAAGAGCTTGCGTTCTTGCTGGTCTGCGGCCTGGATGTTTGTGGCTTCCGTTGAGGGGGAACTGCGCCGTAGGACTTAGATGTCATGGCCATGTGAAGGAGAGAGTCCTGGTTGGATTTTCTCCATCGATCAGCCACTCTTAGATGTCATCTGTGCTGAACAGAGAGGGTCCTTCCAACGTACAGTTTCTTAGTCTGGTCACCTCCACCTTAGTAACCTGCCGATGGAATTTTTCATTCACGGAGTCCCTTTGCCTAAGGATTAGGTTCACCCACAGTTTTACTACCTGATGGGCGAGGAACTCCATGGCTCAGATACCCAATACAGTAACAATAAAGTTGCCATCAACTCTCTTTGGACTAATCCTTGGTCTTGATGAAGTTTCCAACTGAACTCAACCACGATAGATATAGCCATGACATTGCCTGCAGGGCAAACTTCGCAACCTTCTACATGTTGAGAGCGTACGCTGCTGAGAAGGTGACCAGAAAACTAGAAAGCCTGTTACAAGAGACCCGTCTCGTTAGGGATTCGATGGTAGGATCTCCAAGTAATGCCAAGAGGGTCTCGTCTGATACCTCGTAGGAGGTAAGAGGAGTTTTGAGGAGGTACCTCCGTGAAGAGAGCTTGTCGTGCCTGCTATCTGTACAAAGGCCTTCTTTCTGGTCCACTTCAGCCCTATGGAACAGGGCAAAGCTGCGCTGGACTTCAGAGGTCTCTGGGTGCCGTAGAGATGGTCTTGAACAGCTGAATCATTCAGGCCATTAATGCCCCTCATACAAGGCCCAGACCAGCCAAAAGGCGTAGTTGGACTCTTTTTTCCCTCTGCTTCGGTATACTTTAGACTAGTTGCCCTTGGGAGATAGTCCTCACTGCCGGAGTCTTGTTCATCATCCACCCACAAAAGCTCACCCATAGGAGCCTAGATCTAATGGGGCGTAGTCGATATAGTACCTGGATGACATAGGTACATCTCTTATTGACATCACTGCCGCTGAAGACACAACCTCAGGATACCTCTCCTGGGTGTGACAGGAAGACCTAGCCATGCTGTTTTTGGTGCTCATCTTGGAATCCTTGCTCTTCCTCCAGGGAGGAAGGAATTCCTCTAGCAGGGAGGGTCTTGCGTCGTCCCTGCACCTGCCAAACTGAGGAACCTTCTCTGGAGAAGAAGCTGACTCAGGTTGGTCCGAAGACATAGACATGGTGCGCTGCTCAGGAGAACAATCCCTATAGGGGAAAGGCAGTACGAAGAATTTAGGGAGACCTCCCAAGGAGATCGTGAACCCCGGCTTGTGTGGGGTGAAGGTTGTATCCTGGGGGAGGAGTTGGGTTCTTCTGTCTCCTCTTCTACGTAGTCATGACCAGGATCATGTGGAGCAGTGAGAAATCCTGCTGGACTACCTCCACAGTGCCCGTGGGGACATGCTTCCTTGATCTAATCGGAGAGATAAACATCAGCGGCTGGTCTTTGTTTGCCTCTGGCACTATGGACCTGCGTCTCGGGTCAGACAGTGGGGACGAGGTCCTCGAAGAGATTATCTTCTCTCACGAGGTTCTGGGTGTACTAGCTGCCGATGACTGCTGTTTTGAGGCAGAGGTGCCAAAAACCACCAAACTCACCGCTTTCATCAATTGAATCATGGAATGTCCTTCTTGGAGAATGGAGTCAAAGAAGGCTTCTCATTGGTCAGGATACGAGATGGGGAGCACTTCCTAGGAGTCTGAGGTTCCAAAACCTGAAAAGGAGAGAGAAGTCGCTTACCTGGCTGTAATGGGACCGGCATGGCCTCTCATTCTAGCTTCAAAGGGCAAGTCGGAGAATGTGTAAGCGGAGGCTCCGGAACACGTGCTGAACTCTTTGGGGCGACTAAGAATGGTACTAGTTGGCTGTGTTCTGATGGTCGAATCCTTGCTACAAGGCTGTCATGTGGGGCTTGACGCTCACGCTCCACTGGCTGGGTGCGCGTTGAAGGAAAATGGCAAGTAGCTACGTCGCTATGCGCTACTGGACACTTGAGAGCTGATGAAGAAGAGCGCGCAGGGGCTGGATATAAGCTGCTAATGATGGACTGGGCGAGTAGGCGTCATGCATGTGCTCAGATAGGTGGTCGCGTGAGAACTGCAAATCCGTTCAGGAATACTAGTTCTGGAAGAGTTACGAAGTGCGTAGCGATCGGATGGAGAGTGGTCACACACTAGTGTATGCTTTTGAGCAAATGGTTGGTCCCGTTGTGGTCGGTGACGAGCAGCAAGATCGTGCGTTACCTGGGAGTGCGCTGGGATGTGCTGGTGAGTTAGGCCTGGATCATGCGCTGACGCACTTCTGGAACTGTGATGAGGGGATGAACAATGATAGCAAGGGTCGTCATGGGGGGCTCCTTCTGTCTGTGCTGAATGGCAAGGGTGGAGAGCCCTGGATAGCGCAGTGCACTATGCGCTCCGGCGATGAAAGCATGATGGTCTGGATTACCCTAGGAGAACGGTGAGCAGTCCAAGACTCTAGGACAAGAACAGGCTGTGTCGAGGATGGCGCTTGTTGAACTCACAGGGGGCGAGCAACCTCCACAGGCAAACCATACTCCAACAACTGGAGAAAGGTGGAGGTGAAGCCGGGCGTCGTCTAGAAGAACCACGTGGCGGAGACCACTCCGGGGAGGACCTAACCTGCAACTGGGCA
Source organism: Palaemon carinicauda (assembly GCF_036898095.1). Taxonomy (NCBI): domain Eukaryota; kingdom Metazoa; phylum Arthropoda; class Malacostraca; order Decapoda; family Palaemonidae; genus Palaemon; species Palaemon carinicauda. Next base: position 75,871,755 of record NC_090739.1, read on the forward strand.
AGGTGACCTCCTGGGGAACAGGAACATGCCTCCCCCTCCGCAGGCTTAGCATACTCAGGAGGAGGGGAAGCGCGGTCGTCGGCGGCAGGCGAAGGTGGAGACATCAGAACCGGCAACACAGCACTGGCAGCAGAAGCAAGGAACTCCTCTGGCACCAAGCCTTCGGAGCCCTTCAGAGGAGGATCCAATTCAACCTCTGAGGAAGCGGGTGTGCGCTTCCTCTCTGATCCCAACAGTAGCAACTCAATAAGACCTTGCTTCGACGAGGTACCAGCAACACCAAGGAAAAGGCAAGTATGCAACAAATCATCTATAGAAAAAGACCCCCCCCAGAAAAAGCAGGTGACGCTTCACTGGGGTAATCGGCAGCATCCTTTGAACCTAAGGGTTGTCCTAGGGTTAAAGGGTCAACACTTCTATTTGATCGATCCCCTGGGGAGACGGAGCGAGAAGAAGCTTTGGGAAGTGATCAAGGGGCTGAAGAAGTCTGAGGTTTCTTCGACTTTGAGGACGACCACAAAGATGAATCCCTCTTAGACTTCTTCTTATACCGCTGTCCAAATCTCTCCCACTGGGAGAAGATTACCCCCGTCGGGTAATCTTCAAAAATGTCATCCATTGTACATGATTATACAGGCCGGACACAATGAATGGGGATCGGTCTCGCCCGAGGACATGAACGTGCCGCATTTGCGCCCTTCAGGTCCTGGACAAGTTCCCATAACGATCGGAAGAAGTCACACTCACACCTGAAAAGAAACAAAAAATATGGCAGTCAAGTTGGAAAGCTGAGAGACAAACATCTGCTCTTGGCCAAGACAAAGAAAAAAAAAAAAAGTAACGAGATACCACCAGTGTGTATGTGAGTGGGGAAGCTGGTACTAACCTGCCTACCCTCCGCTTAATAGCAGTGGGGTAGTTACACCTCACTAAAAGACTTATGGCTAGTATTCTAGCTTTGCCGAAAGTATATCCCTAATAAAGAGCGAAAGGGTTTGTATTTAGTGTCAGAACAAACTGTTATTGAGAATTTCTAAAAATCAATTATGATAATTATATGGTATAACCTATCATACCTACACTTTTGCTAAAAATTTTAACAAAAGAGAAAAAAAATCATTAATAAAATATTTGGCAACTTGATGAAAATATAAGTATTGTTGGATATTTCAAAAACCAAATAATAAGACCATACAGTCAATAATCACACCTCACATATTACCACATTATGTGACAGATATCTAATGTAAAAAAAGTAGTAGTGTACATTTTAAGAAAAAAACTTTTAAGCATAATGTTGATAAGTTTTAGACATTCAAAATTCATAATTTGTAATCACACAAAAAACACATCAAAGCAAAGTCACCAAGCAAATGCATTACATAACAATTTTACCCTTTTTCTGACCTTTAAATATCATGGAACAAAATTCACAAAACTCTGCAGCAATTTACAACATTGCCTCTACCTTTCTAAAGACACACTGCTCAGGTAAAAAAATAAAAAGTAGGTAGCATAGGACACATCATATGCAATGGGTAAACAATGAAAGGGTACAATTCCACTGTAAAGCGATACCAAAATGTAAGCTTCAATGAAGAATGCATACTTTCACAGCATTAAAATACATCACATGCAAAATACAATAAAAATATTCAGACAAAATTCCTTTTTTACACGAGTGTTATAAGATCCAAGTCCATTATATGGAGATGACTACCTCAGGAACTACATAACAGACCTGAAAAAAATACTGCAAATGAAAAAAATATGAATACAGTAACTAAATATGGCAACTAATACCTGTATCATGATATATAAAGTGTTCTCTCATGTAATTTTACGATACTTTTGCTTAAGGTTCACCAAAACACACACACTCATGCAAGCATGCACCCACACGCACAACTATATATACACAGTGGTACCTCTACATACGAATTTACTCCGTTCCACAACCGACTTCGGGTGTAGAAAATGTTCGGATGTAGAAACGAATTTTCCCATAAGAATACATTGAAATAGAATTAATCCGTGGTTGAGCCCAAAAACCTATGATAACTCCTTAATAAATTACTACACATAATTACACATGACAATATGCACTCTAAATTAGATAATAGACATGTAAAAAAGAATAATTATCAAGAAATAATAAATAAGAAAAGGGTTTTTAGCATCACTTTACCTTTGAAAGTCCAGCGCAGGTGTCGGTCTTGCTACGCAGAGAGGAGACGGACGGGCGGCGAAGAGGTAGAGAGGGTGACTACGATAAACGTACACTACCGTAACTTATTCTAACTTACACTAAGTGAACTTTAACCTAACTTAGCTTATTTATTTTTTTTATTTTTACATTTTATATTTTTTTTTACATTTTTTTTTTTTTGATAATTAATTTTAATCACTTTCACTCTCTACACTTAAAATTGATTGAATATTTTTCTCTTCACTCTTTGCCGTTTTCTTTGAACCACTTCCTTCCTCTTCATCACGAGTTCGCTTCGTAGTTTTTTTAAAGAAGCTATCAATAGAAAGTTGCTTGGTACGGCTCTTCAGAATGTTTCGAAAATGAGCTAGGCAAACATCATCGAACTGCGCAACTACACGACAAACCTGCAATTTTTTTGGATGGTATTTGTCGATGAAGTCGACCACGTATTGATATTTTCCTAACATCTCTTTTATTTGCGCCGAACCTAACACATGTTCTACCTCCTGGGTCCCTTCCTCGTCATCACTCATGTGCTCAGACATAGCATGGAGTTCCTTGAGCTCCTCTGTAGTAAGTTCGTCGTGATGTTCGGCGACGAGTTCCGTGATGTCATCTGCGTCGACCTCCAGCTCCATGGACTTGCCAAGGGAGACGATTTCCTCTACGTCTTCCGCTGTACCCACCACGGGATCACGTTCGGGGTCAAAACCCTCGAAATCTCGGGGAGAAACTGCATCAGGCCACAGCTTCTTCCAAGCAGAATTGAGGGTTCGTCGAGTTAATCACACCCAAGCCTGATCTATGATCTTCAAGCAGTGCACGATGTTAAAGTGGCTTTTCCAAAATTCACGCAAAGTTAAGTTTGTGCTTTGCGTGACATTAAAGCACTGCTTGAATAGGTGCTTGGTGTAGAGCTTCTTGAAGTTCGAGATGACTTGCTGATCCATGGGCTGGAGGATAGAGGTGGTATTCGGTGGAAGATACAGCACCTTTATGAACTTGAATTCTTTGAAGATATCATCTTCAAGTCCGGGGGGGTGAGCGGGTGCATTGTCAAGGCATAGCAGGCACTTAAAAGGCAATTTCTGCTCAGGAAGATACTTCTTCACAGAAGGACCGAAAACTTGGTTAACCCATTGGACAAAGAACTGCCTAGTGACCCAGGCCTTCGAGTTGGATCGCCAGAAAACATGAAGCTGGTCCTTACCCACATTCTGTGCCTTAAAAGCCCTAGGGTTCTCCGAATGGTAAACCAGTAAGGGCTTGACTTTAAAGTCCCCGCTAGCATTGGCACATAGGGCAAGAGTCAACCGATCCTTCATTGGCTTATGCCCAGGCAATTTCTTCTCTTCGGCGGTGATGTAGGTTCGACTGGGCATCTTCTTCCAAAACAGCCCGGTTTCATCACAATTGAACACCTGCTGCTCTACGTAGCCTTCTTCCTGCACGGTCCTTTCAAAGCTCTTCACAAAGTCAGCTGCAGCCTTTGTGTCCGCACTAGCAGCCTCTCCGTGGCGAACAACTGAATGAATCCCGGACCGTTTCTTAAATTTTTCAAACCAACCACAAGATGCCTTGAAATCGTCTGAGGAAGGTTCGGTTGAACTCTCCCCAGCATCCCCCCCAGAGCTCGCCTCCTTCAAGTCAGTGAAGATGGCGAGCGCCTTCTCGCAGATGATAGTTTAGGTGATGGTGTCGCCAACAATCTCTCTGTCCTTGATCCAGATTAGCAGAAGTCGTTCCCTCTCTTCTATGACAGGGCTACGACGTTTTGAAATGATGGTGATCCCCTTAGAAGGTTTCACTGCTTTAATGGCTTCTTTCTGTTTCAGGATTTTCGAGATCGTCGACATATTTCGGCCACATTCTTTTGCAAATTCACTCATGCTTTTCAATAATTTCATGCTTTACTTCTAAAGAAAGCATTTCCTTCTTCCTTTTCTCACCACTACCACTACCACTTGCGAAACTAAGCCTTTTAGGACCCATGCTTTACGTAAAAAACCGTAAAAGGATGTACATAAAAAAATCACGATTAAAATACAGTTAATAGCAGAACGCACAGGGCACAACCACATGATGCCAACGAGAACAGAGGAATGACCCAAGCCACGCTAAATGTGGGTCCCTCCGAGGTCGAAGTGCTGCCTTCTATCGGCGGAAATAAAAAATACATCCGGCGCTATGAGTACCATCTACACGTACGGGTATTGTTTACTTCGGGTGTCGAAAAAAAATTCAGGTGTAGAGTAGGAACGTGTTCGAATTGTACTTCGCGTGTCGAAAAATTCGGATACAACCGGTACGACGAAAATTGCTTACTTTGTGTGTCGAAATAAAATTCGGGTGTAGATTAAAAAAACTGCTCAAATTTTACTTCGGATGTTGGAAAATTCGGATGTAGATACGTTCGTATGTAGAGGTTCCACTGTATATATCATTAGCCATAACTACTATATATATAGTACATATATAATGCAGTACACACACATATCTACATCTACATCTACATATATATATATATATATATATATATATATATATATATATATATATATATATATATATATATATATATATATATACGAAACGAGATTTGCCAAGTACCGAGAATAATTTTAAAATTCGCGCACCGCCAAACTGTAATCTTGTCACTTTGCCCGGCTCTCCCATTGGTTATCTCCTTACCTTGTGTTATTTTATATCAATAAGTACATTTTTAAATTAAAAAACAATGAACAGTACTGTATTGTGTATGTACGTACCCATATCAAAACATTAGCGATATATTCTTCTTTCATTCCGGTAAATAGATAATAGATTGTAGCAAATTTTTTCCCTTTAATGTAATGATTATTTGTATAAAAGTAATTTCATATCAGCAAGAACATTTTTAGATTAAAAAGGGATTTTGACGTAGGAAAAATCTATTTCTGGGCGAGGGACCTGTGCCGCCCAGTGAATAAGCTCCTATTAGCACTTATTCTTAGGTAATTTACTGCTAAATATACCAGAGAAAAAATGTAAAGGATTGCTAGGTTAACTAGCTCGCTCACCTATTTGTGTCGGTATAGAATTGGGCGTATAATCCAGAGGTCCCGCACTATTTAGATTCATCCACGACAAAGACCCCAATAGAGGAGAGCCGTTCAACCTCACTCGGCACCACCAACTCTGCATCCGCTCAGAACCCAACTCCTTAGCACCCAAAGTTTGGGGACTCCAAGGGAGAGGAGCTGGGAGGGTTCACTGGGCGGCACAGGTCCCTCGCCCAGAAATAGATTTTTCCTACGTCAAAATCCCTTTTCTGGGCTTGAACCTGTGCCGGCCAGTGAATATATACAAGAGAAATGTCACCAAACTTGCAAAATAAAGGAAAAAACATAAACATAAGGGAAATACAAGTTGCTTTAATCAGAGATGAGTGCCAAAAACAGCTATAAGGGTATCTTAAAAAGAACATAAATCCACTTGGTAGAACAATTGACAAAAAAGGTAAGGTATAATAATGCCGTGAGTGATGATATATACAGATACTCAGGAGTCAAAAATTTACAAATATAGTAATAGTAATCAGGTGCGAAACCAACGAATACAAATAGGGTATAAATGAGGCAGGTAAGGGGGAGAGATAAAATGACAAGGAATTAACATGTGAGTTACCTGGGGGTAACTACGCTCCCTGCAGCTACTGTAGGAAATTTAAGGGCTTCCAAATGTTTAAGGTAGTGTTTCTTGAACACTGACGGTGATTTCCACCCTGTATACCTGGAAAGGTCCGTAAAATTCATGTGGTGAAAAAAGTTCACCGAAGTAGCAACCGCTCTGATATCATGTGCAAGAGGAAAAGAGTCAGGGCTAGCTTGTTTAATAAAATACAAAATTTGTTGCCTGATCCCTTTAATGGTAATGGTACCGCCTTGTTCTCTAACGAATAGAGGCCCCGAGGAGTTAGAGGAGGTCCGGGATAAATAAGACCTAAGAGTAGTAACAGGGCACAGAGACGGATCTTGCGTGAGGGGAACAATTTTCCAGGAGGACCATCTGTTCTGAGGGTCTTCGTTCTTAGCTAAAAAGAATTTGTTAGGTGAAAGAAGGACCTCTCCCGAAGGAAGGAACTCAATATGACCCGGGTCTCTTGACAAAGCTGCCAGTTCAGAAATTCTTGCCCCGGAAGCCAAACTCACCAGGAAAAGTTTTTCCTGAGAAGGGGAATGTAATCACAAGAACTGTTAATGGTATCAGAAGCCAATTTGAGTACATCATTAAGGAACCAGGTAACCGGGGTAGGACGAGTAACCGGTTTCAGTCTGGCACAGGCTTTCGGAATTGAAGCTAACAAAGAGTCGGTTAAGTCTATGTTAAAACCCACTAGGAAGATCTTTTTCAAGGCAGATTTAATAGTGGTGATAGTATTGGCTGCCAGACCTGATTCTAATAAAGTTCTAAAGAAAGTGACTGTAAGGTTCAAGTTCATTCAGTGTACGTCTGAGTCTATCAAAAATTTAGCCAACTTTTTAACCGCAGAATCATATTGGCGGATGGTGGAATCCCGTTTATCTGATTCTAGGAACAGGGTGTTTTGAGGATCGATATTGGCACCATGCATGGCCGCAAACTTCATGAAGTCCATAAAGTTAGGGCGCTCTGAATGTTTTAGAAAGCGTACACAACGCGTGTTTGTACTATCTGAGACAGAACCGGATTGGGTATCGGGTGAGGATGTAGTCTCAACTCTCGCAGGAGAGGGTACCAATTGCTCTTGGGCCAGTTGGGTGCGACCAAGGCTACTCGTCCCTTGAAGGATCTCAGTTTGTCTAGGACTTTCAGTAAAAGATTCACCGGGGGAAAGAGATAAATCCTTTCCCAGATGTCCCAATTCTGTGACATGGCGTCTGTGGCGTAAGCCTGAGGGTCTAGATTGGGAGCCACATATACTCTCAATTTGTGGTTGGACTCCGTGGCGAAGAGGTCCACTTGGAGACCCGGAACCAGAGAGAGAATCCACCGGAATGACTTTAGATCGAGTGACCATTCCGATTCTAGAGGGGAGGTCCGGGACAAGGCGTCTGCAACTACGTTCCGGACTCCCGCCAGGTGGACAGCTGAAAGATGCCAACGGTTCGAGGCTGCTAGGGAGAATATGGCTACTAGAACATGGTTCAGAGGCCCTGATTTTGATCCGCCTCTGTTGAGGCAGCGGACCACCACTTCGCTGTCGAGAACCAGACGAAGGTGTTGTCTCTTGGATGGAGCGAGACGTTTCAGGGTTAGAAGAACTGCCATGGCCTCCAGCACATTGATGTGGAATTGGCGGAATAAGGGAGACCAAAGACCTTGAACTTTCCTGAGCTGAGAATAGCCTCCCCAACCTGATAGGGATGCGTCCGTGTGAATGATTAACTTCGGAGGCAGAAATCGAAGGGGAACTGACTTTGACAGATTGTTGGCCCTTGTCCAAGGTAGAAGTCTTTCCCGGAGAATGGGAGGAAGGCGGACTTTCCTGTCCCGGAGCTTCCGGTTCGCCCTCGAACGCCAGACACGATTGATATCTTTCAATTTTGCTTTCAGAAGTAGATCCGTCACTGAAGCAAATTGAAGGGACCCTAGAATCCTCTCTTGGAGTCGTCTGGAACTTACTTTGTCTTTGAGAAAGCGTTTGGTGTTCATTGCAATCTCTAACCTCTTGGGTTTGGGAAGACACAGAGTGTGAGATATAAGATCCCATTGCAGGCCGAGCCATTGGAACTTTGATTTCGGAAGAAGACGGGACTTCTTGAAGTTGATCTGGAAGCCTAGAGATTGAAGGTATTGGATGACTCTGTGAGTGGCTTTTAGGCAATTTTGGGAGGTGTCTGACCAAATGAGCCAGTCGTCCAGATAGGCTACTACTTGAATCCCTTGATTTCTGAGTTCCTGAACAGCAACTTCTGCTAACTTTGTGAAGATCCTTGGGGCGATGTTGAGCCCGAAAGGCATCACCTTGAAGGAGTAATTTTTGTTTCCTAGGCGGAAGCCTAGATACGGACGGAAGTGTCTCGCTATCGGGACGTGATAATAGGTGTCTGTAAGATCGATAGAGGTGGTGACGGCCCCACGGGGAAGTAAGGTCCGCACCTGCGAGACGGTAAGCATTCGAAACTTGTCGCATTGAATGGACAAGTTGAGAAGGGATAGGTCTAGAATCACTCTTCTCTTGTCCGAATCCTTCTTCGGGACACTGAACAGCCGACCCTGAAACTTCAGGTGTTTCGTTTCTTGTATGGCGTTCTTTTGTAACAGGTCCTGGACAAATTCGACTAGGTCCGGAGTGGAATGCTGATGAAATCTGTTCGGTGGAGGAGGTCCTTGAATCCAACTCCACCCCAGTCCCTTGGAGATGATACTGAAAGCCCAGGGACTGAACCTCCATTTGTTGCGGAAGGCATAAAGCCTCCCCCCTACCCGCTGCACCTCAGTATTGGCTTGAGGAGTTGCCTCCACGTCCGCCTCGGAAGTTCTTTCCCTTGCGAAAGAATCTACCTCTACCTCTGTTCTGGTGTGAACCACGGTGGTAGCCTCTACCTCTGTTATAACCCTGGGAAGAGCCTTGAGCCTCGTAAGATTGGTTAAAGGCTGGAGAGGTGGTGGAGGCACCGGGAAGCTGGCTCTTAGGGAGCAGAACGGTGACATAGTCGTCCGAGGAAGGAGCCTGAGAGGTGGAAGGCTGTGCAGGAACAGCAGGAGATGGAGGAAGAGGCTGCCGGAAAACGGACGAGCTACTCTGCTGTTGCCGGAACTGAGTGGAGGTACACGGGCGGAGCCTCTTCCTACCCCGGGCTTGGTAACTTGCGGGATCATATTTCCGCTTAGGAGTCAAACCCCAACGGGCTTTAAGGCTCTGATTAACTCTAGTAGCCTCTGCCAAGACTTCCTCCACAAGATCCTCAGGGAAAAGATTTGGACCCCAACAAGAGGACCGGATAAGTTTATTCGGCTCGTGCCTAATAGTCGCCTCAGCCAGGACGTGTTTGCGGCACCTACGTTTAGCAAGAGCAAAGTCATATAAGTCAAAATATAACGACTGCAAAGTAGCCTTATTGAGAGACTTAAAGATACTCTCAGTATCATAAGTTAAGGCTATCGACTCCGTACACGTGGCCAAGTTCAAAGTTCGACCAACACGTAGGCGGGAATCATACTCCTGTTTAATAAGGGATTCCGGGAGACGGGGAAGCCGTTCACTAAACATTACTGACGCACAGTCCGCTGTTAGCTTGCCAGAAGTAAAGGTGGTATGGACATTGTCCCAACACTCAATACCTGAAGGAAGAAGGAGGGAGATCGGATCTACCTCTCGGATGGGAGGCAAGGGCTTCTCCTCCAGAGCATATTGAAAAGCAAGCTCTGCAATCTTATTGACGCATGGAGTCACGGTATCCTTGTCCATTAAGAACATTGTGAAAGAACTTTTATGAGGCGTCAACATGGTATTGGTGCAACCTATATCATTCAGAAACCTAGCCCAAACAGATTGGGCTTGTTCCTTTGGGAAAATGACAGTCTCTTTGGGGACCTTATCCAGCCGAACCAGAGCTTCCTCGGTAAGCCTGGCATAACCATGAAATGGAAATGCGAGACCAGGAGGAAAGAATTCAAAATCCTCTAGTGGACGGGTACCAAGACCTTCCAACGTTAACATCCCGTCTGAGAATGGGGAATGAAGAGCCATGCGCCAAGGGTTATTCTTGGTAAACGGCGGAAGCTTAGAGGCATCCGGGATGAGAGAGCTTTGAACTCGTTCCGGAGCACCATGCTCTAATGCCCCAAGTCTCTGACCAATGTTAGAGAACATCGTGTCCATCTTGGCCTGCATTTCCGACACAATCTTCGATTGCATCTCCGACACAATGCGAAGCATGGCTGATTCGGAAAGGCCCGGGTTAGGAGCAGAGGTGGCGGATTGTACTCCCGGGTCGTGAGACTTAGAGGAGGAGCCGGAAGCCTTAGATGACGGGTTTGTATTCGATTTGGAACTACGGGAAGCCTTGTGGGGCTTACGAGCTTTAGGCAAAGTTCTAGATATAGACTTATCTTTGGGGGGAACCGGGTGTGATCGGTGAAACGAATCGCGGTCCCCAGAAAAACCATGGAAAGAAGAGAGATCAGATGAAGAAGAAAGAGCGGGGCTGAGGATAGGAATCTCAGCGCCGGTAACACCTGCCTCACTTACCACCCTACCTGCATCCGGATCATCCAACAACATAGGTTCCACATCCAAATTCAAGGAGGCAACATTGTCTTCCAGATCTCCGGGGGCATCCAACGGATCTTGTTCCTGGTCAATGAATCCCGCAATAGTGGCATCAATGTCGGCAATGATGGGTGCCGCAACATGCCTAGCCACAGCGGCTGAAGACTTGGCATTAGGGTAGATCATACCACAGTAGTCTTCAGAAAGGACGTAAGGCTGTTTTGCTTTCACGTTTCTGGCAAATCCCCCAACCCACACTTTCAGTGTGGCCCGAGCCGCAGTCTTCTGCTCCGGGGATGCCTGAAATAATAGTGGGAATTACAAAAAGGAAGATTCCCGGAGGTCCTTCAAGACCATAGAAATCTTACTAAATAGTGTATGTATACCAAATAAAGGTAAATTAATTAGAAAGACAACATAGCCAACGGGACTCACCGAATCAGATCCAAGGGTGGTGATGAGGTCAAAACAGACCATACAATTATCTGGGTGCCAGACTACAATGTCTTCCAGCTGAACTCCGCAGAGGGCGTGAGACCTACACACAGTATGGCCACAAGGCTGGTGAAGAACAGCCGCACAGGCCGTCGTCTGACAATGCACCATCTATAAAAAGAATAGTATATGAGAAACTGTAATTCTCTTAAGTAGGGGCGGGTCCGGAGGACCCGGGACTAAACATAAGTCTAACTTAAGACTAGAGCTTAACTGTAATACTCTTAAGTAGGGCCTAACATAAGTCTAACTTGAGACTAGAGTATAACTATCCATTCCGGTCGAGCCGGGATCATAAAGAAGGATGCAACAAAGAATTAAGACACATGGTGTCTGATTTCTCGGCGCGAGGTTAAGCCCCGGACCGGGAAGTAAAAGTACATCCATAAACTAATACATATAGGAACTCCGGGATAGTGATCTGTCATATATAATCATAGGAACTGTTATAAATTAAGAGGGGGGCGGAACCGTAGATAAGAACCACCAACAGAACCCGGAGGGTTTCGTATAACATAATAAAAGTGTGATAGGTGAATATAAAATAGGGTGCACCGGGATCCTACTCTGTTGACCGGTGGCCAACCCGTCTAGACAGAGACGAAACCGCCGGGACACCCGGAGGACAAAGTCCATAAACACTGAACTACCCCCTCTAAAAGGAGGGAAGGCAACGGTCCCCTAGGGGAGGGGGGAGAGAAGCCTAGCCACCAACCTAGCGAGAGGGGGAGCTTGGGGGAGGATCACGTGATACGGAGCAGCAGGGCTACCAACTGACGATCCCCAAACACAACCAAAACAGATCATACGGAGTAATAAGCACAAATATTCATTATAAAAGTAATAGCGTTGAAAAATATATAAATATACACATAAAAAATTAGGGCAAGGCATGCGAAATAATGAATAAATCCCGAAGGACAACATCCTGATGGCTTAAATAATAAAAATTGCCGCCCAGTAACGAAGGTCGGCAAGCCATCTACGATACGTAATCTGATATCGGCCCTAAATATGAACCACAAGGGTTCTAAACACTAAATAATGAATATCCACAATAAAACATATAAAAATTTAAACTAATAATAAAAATAATACACTTAGTAACACCGCGAGTGAAACTAAAAGCTCTCAAAACAGGAGTACCAACCGTAAACGGAATCGAGCAAGACCGAGATGATCGAAGAGAATAAACTCCTATAATTTAAATATTAAACGGTCTAGAATGCTCAAAACACAGCCAAACATAGCTTGGTACTTAACTTAGACGGTGTCTCCTGGGAAACCGATGTAGAAGCCATAATCCACGAAAAATAAGGCAAAAAATACGAGAGCACAAACAAGCGGGTTACCACACAGGCGTGCTAAAAAGGAGTTGGGTTCTGAGCGGATGCAGAGTTGGTGGTGCCGAGTGAGGTTGAACGGCTCTCCTCTATTGGGGTCTTTGTCGTGGATGAATCTAAATAGTGCGGGACCTCTGGATTATACGCCCAATTCTATACCGACACCAATAGGTGAGCGAGCTAGTTAACCTAGCACTCCTTTACATTTTTTCTCTGGTATATTTAGCAGTAAATTACCTAAGAATAAGTGCTAATAGGAGCTTATTCACTGGCCGGCACAGGTTCAAGCCCAGAAATAACACAATGAACAGAACTGTATTGTATGTACCAGCACACAATGCTACTACACATATCAAACACTTAAGTGATATATTTTTATTTACATTTCAGTAAATAAATAACAGATTGTAACATATTTTTTCATTTTATTGTCGTTACAATTAGTTTTATATCAATAAGTTCATATTTTAAATAAAAAAAACTTAATGAACAGAACTGTATTGTAGGTACAAACACACAATCCCACTACACATATCGAACATATAAGCAATTTATTTTTCTTTCATTTCAATAAATAAATAACAGATTGTAACATATTTTTTCCTTTCAATGTCATGATATTATTTATTCAAAATTAATTATATAACAATAAGTACATTTTTAAATTACAATGAACAATACTGTACTGTATTGTATGTACGTACGCACAATGCTACTACACATATGAATACATTAGCAATATATTTTTCTTTCATTTTGATAGATAATTAACAGTTTAGAAAACTATTTACTGAACAATTTAAGTTTATTCATTCCACAAAGTAAGTTCATGTATGTAATAACATCAATAAATTTTGCTTGTATTACAATAAAATAGCTTAAACATATGAGTCTGTCAAAAACCATGAAGGATACTTATTGACATATCACCAGTGAACTTTAATTGAATTACAATAAAATAGTTACTATCAAAATCTTTAGCGAATTGAAGGAAATGGGTTGTTTATGTATGATAGAAAAGAGAGCTTCCTATAGTAAGGGTGACTGTAATAATAGTACAGTACATACGATATTGTATATTTCGTATATGTACAGTACTGTACTGTATGTATTGTATTATTTTCCATTTATTATAGCATTATGTTCTAATAACTACTTTATTTACAGGTATTAACAGTTAGGTTAGGTATATTGAATGACTTGAATGTATTTCACTGTGGTTATTGCTTTATCATAAAATTTATTGTGGTGTTTTTGTTGGGCTTGGAACGAATTAGATGATTTACATGTAAAACATGACTCATCATATGAAAAAATCACAACCCAAAAGCCACTCTGGAACCAATTAATTTCGTATTAAGAGGCATCACTGTGCAATTAAACCTTTTTTAAATATAAATGCTTCTGGCTGCACAAGGTCTCGAACTTATGCCTCTGAGTCAAAACAATCCTCAGCCGTAGACTCTACCAATGAGCCATTACGAGAGATAAACTTAATTCTAAGTCCTCTGTACATAATCCTCCCGAATTCAGGAATCTGTACTTACGACTTAAAATCAACTTATTTCCAACATGATAGCTCATTAATGAGCTTGCAACACATTGCTATTTATGATACTTTGTCACTAGGACACATGACTTTAGTAGATGTAAATATCAACCCCAAATGGGATTTAATATGAAATTTTTAACCTTGGGTGACCACTAAAAACTCTTTTATTAAAAATATATCTGGCTGGGCAAGGACTCAAAACTATGCCCTAGTCAAAACAATCCCCAGCAGTAGACTCTACCTATGAGCTACATATTGCTGTCAAATTCAGAAATCTATACTTAAGACTTGAAATCAACCTATCTCCAATATGATATTGTAATTTATTAACATGTGGCCATATACAATGATCATTTGTCAGTCCTCAAATCCCTCAGTATCACCATTGTTATGGCAGTGACTTTTATATTCTAAGAATGTTTCTGTTGCAGTGGTTTATAGGCGGCAACTTGGTGGTCATATTCTGTCTTCTTTACGTGAGCTTGTCTCCTAGTTTATTGGTGACCTCTATCCTTGGGCACTTTGGTAAGGCAGGGGAGGTCATCAGCCTGGCGACTTGGCTATTTTCCTTACCCCATAGTCGAGCTAGGTTATCTCAAGTTTAGGTTTAAGATGCCCTGCTCTGATTGAGTTAATAAGGCTTTGTATGGTGTGATTGGTTGATGGGGTAGTTAGATTACATTTAAATTGAATCTATGTTTTAAAATACAATGTATTTCTGATTGTCAGAGGTCAAGTGACGGACATGTGTCTTGCTCCCTACTGGTGACGTCGCCAACTACTTTTTGTTCTTTGTTTCTTGTAATCAGTCATGCACATGAGACAAGTGATAATTAGTAGTGTTGGTTTTTAAGAGTCGAAACATTGGGTTGAGTTGTCTATGCCACCAACCGATGTCTTTGTACAAGGGACCAGTGAACTGACCAGATGCCCATTCCATTAGCTTGAATCATCTCCTACCAGTGCCCCTTCCGCTTTTCGACAGTTGCCTTGCAAGTAAGGCGACACAGGGTTCACTGGTCTGTGCTGGCTGGTGACTTGGGCTGCATTGACATAACCCCCTTGTCTCTTGACACTGAACCAAAAGGTCAGCACACGGGCTAATTCCGATGGAATGAGTCGTTTTCTATCATTATCCCTTCCGCTTGGTGACAGTCACCCTGCGGATAAAGTGGCACGTGGTATGCTGGTTGGTGCTCGCAACTTGGGTTGCATTGACATACCCCCAGGTCTCCTGACACTGAACTAAGGGACCAGTCCAGGTGCTCATTATGTGGAATGAGTCATCTCTTACCAATGTTCCTTCGGCTTGGCGACAGTTGCCTTGCAGCTAAGGCGACACATGGTATAACGGTTGGTGCTGGTGACTTTGACTGATAACACCAAGCCAAGCAGTCAATCCAGACACTCATTCTAGGGTAATAAGTCGTCTCTTTTCAGTTCCCCTTTCACTTGATGACAGTCGCCTTGCAGTAAGGCTACAAAGGTTATGCTGGTCTGTCCTGGCGACTTGTGAAATGTTATCATTTCCCCCTTTGTCCTCTGACCCAGATCAAGCACCAGTTTGGGCACTTTTCCAGGGAATGATTAGCCCCTAAGCATCTGTTTAAACGCTCTTTTGGTGGGAATAAGTCGCCTCCTTCCAGTCCCATTTATTGGCGACTACTACTTGATGAAGAAAGATAGCGTGTGGTATGTTCATAAACTCATGTCACGGGATCCAGACACTCGCTCCCAGGGACAAGTTCCCTCTTGAGGTCAGTTCTCGAGAGTCGGGCGGCATTTAGTAGATCTGAGTGCTCGGTTGGCACCTTTGGAATACAGTGTGATACCCAATATTGGTGACCATGTGGAATCAGATGCCTATGCTATCAATCCACTGTGGGTTTAGCTGGTTCGTGGGTGGGGGGGCCACCTGAGAGAGAAGTCAAGATATTTTAGTTTCCTCTCTCCAAGAGAGAGGGTTAGCTTCTTTGCTCTTGATGCCAGACCCGCCAAGCGGGTAACAATCGATAGCGCTTGGCCTTACATGGGGTTTATAAAGGATTATTGTCTCTTCCTTTTTCATTACCTACAAACCGATCTTATCTGAATCGCTTCTACGTGTTACAATCTTTTCAGTTTCTCTAGTGAGATCGGATATCCCATGTCTCTGAACACTGTTCTCGCTTGGGGAAGGGGGTTTGCAAGGCAACACGTGACATTGTTCGGTCGCCACAGGAAGACCCGATTGCTTTTCCTTCAATTGGGGCCAGTTGCAGTGCCAAGAGGATCGTCTTCTCTGGTTTCTTGTTTGCCAATGGGGTGCCCATCACTCTCTTCTTCTTTCCTCCCAGTGTAAGTTCGTGACTCTAGTCAGGGACATTTAGCACATTTCCAGTGATGGAGTTTGGACTTAGCTTTATCTTTCCCCTCTGAATTGGTTTTGCTGTCGAACACCTAGAAGACTGACCTTCAATTCTCCCTTGACCTTCGTTGTCACGATACTGTACATTGTTGGACAGGTGAGAATTGTTCAGGTTCAAGTTCTGTAATTTCTGTGATTTTTATCCTTCTAGTCTGTTCCAAAAAGGGGGAAATTCTTCCAGATCTCTCCTCCTTGTTAATGTGGTAATCAGGCTCGATAAACTACACTAAGGTAATGTTTATTAATATGGAATTTTCATAACAAAATTAATATGTTATTTTCCTTAGTAAAATAAATTTTTGAATATACTTACCCGATGATCATGTAGCTGTCAACTCTGTTGCCCGACAGAAATCTAAGGTCGGGATACGCCAGCGATCGCTATACAGGTGGGGGTGTACACAACAGCGCCATCTGTGAGCAGGTACTCAAGTACTTCTTGTCAACAAGAACTCAATTTTCTCCTCGGTCCACTGGTTCTCTATGGGGAGGAAGGGAGGGTCCTTAAATTCATGATCATCGGGTAAGTATATTCAAAAATTTATTTTACTAAGGAAAATAACATTTTTCAATATTAATCTTACCCGATGATCATGTAGCTGATTCACACCCAGGGTGGTGGGTGGAGACCAGCATACATGTTAACATTAGAAGCTAAGTATCCCGTATTTCATTTTAGCAGTTATTCAAAATAACAAGCATAAAATAAATAAGTACCTGGTAAGGAAGACGACTTGAACAATTACTCTGCCTTTTTAAGTACGTCTTCCTTACTGAGCCTCGCGATCCTCATAGGATGCTGAGCGACTCCTAGGAGCTGAAGTATGAAGGGTTGCAACCCATACTAAAGGTCCTCATCAAAACCTCTAATCTAGGCGCTTCTCAAGAAATGATTTTGACCACCCGCCAAATCAAGTAGGATGCGAAAGGCTTCTTAGCCTTCCGGACAACCCAAAAATATTTCAAGAGAAAGATTAAAAAGGTTCTGGAATTAGGGAATTGTAGTGGTGGAGCCCCCACCACTACTGCACTCGTTGCTACGAATGGTCCCAGAGTGTAGCAGTTCTCGTAAAGAGACTGGACATTCTAAAGATAAAAGACGCGAACACTGATTAGCTTTTCCAAAAGGTTGCGTCGAGTATATTTTGCAGAGATCTATTTTGTTTAAAGGTCACGGAAGTTGTGACAGCTCTAACTTCGTGTGTCCTTACCTTCAGCCAAGCTTGGTCTTCCTCATTCAGAAGGGAATGAGCTTTTCGTATTAACAGTCTGAAAATAATAGGATAAAGAATTCTCTGACATAGGCAAAGATGAATTCTTAACTGAACACCATAAAGCTTCAGACGGGCCTCGTAAAGGTTTTTAAAATAGAACTTAAGAGCTCTTACAGGACAAAATACTCTCTCTAGTTCATTTCCAACCATACGATAAGTTTGGAATATCGAACGATATTGGTCAAGGCCGAGAAGGCAGCTCGTGTTTGGCTAGAAAACCAAGATGTAGAACATGTAGCCGTTTCGGATGAAAATCCGATGTTCTTGCTGAAGGCATGAATCTCACTGACTCTTTTAGCTGTGGTTAAGCATATCAGGAAAAGAGTCTTAAAGGTGAGATCTTTCAGGGAGGCTGATTGAAGTGGTTCGAACCTGTCTAACATAAGGAATCTTAGAACCACGTCTAAATTCCAACCAGGTGTACCCAAACGACGCTCCTTCGTGGTCTCAAAAGACTTAAGGAGGTCCTGTAGATCTTTATTGTTGGAAAGATCTAAGCCTCTGTGACGGAAGACTGATGCCAACATGCTTCTGTAACCCTTGATAGTGGGAGCTGAAAGAGATCGCTCTTTCCTCAGAAAAGAGGAAGTCAGCTATTTGAGTTACAGAGGTACTGATCGAGGATACGGATACTGACTTGCACCAGTTTCGGAAGATTTCCCACTTCGATTGGTAGACTCTAAGGGTGGATGTTCTCCTTGCTCTAACAATCGCTCTGGTTGCCTCCTTCGAAAAACCTCTAGTTCTCGAGAGTCTTTTGATACTCTGAAGGCAGTGAGACGAAGAGCGTGGAGGCCTTGGAGTACCTTCTTACGCGTGGCAGACGTAGCAGGTCCACCCTTAGGGGAAGAGTTCTGGGAACGTCTACTAGCCATCGAAGTACCTCGGTAAGTTATTCTCTCGCGGGCCAGAGGGAAGCAACTAGTGTCAACTTTGTCCCATCGTGAGAGGCAAACTTCTGCAGTACCTTGTTGACAATCTAGAACGGAGGGAATGCATATAGATCTAGATGAGACTAATCTAGTAGAAAGGCATCTAAAAGAACCACTGCTGGGTCCGGGATAGGTGAGCAAAGTATTGAGAGCCTCTTGGACATCGAGGTTGCGAAGAGATCTATGGTTGGCTGGCCCCAGGTGACCCAAAGTCTCTTGCATACATCTTTGTGGAGGGTCCAATATGTTGGAATTATTGTCCCTTCCTACTGAGACAAACTGCTAAGACATTCAAGTTGCCTTGGAAGAAACTTCTAACTAGTGAAAAGTCTAGATCTGTTGAACAGGAGAGGAGGTCACTTGCGAACTCGCACCATGTCAGAGAGTAGGTCCCTCCTTGCTAGGAGAAGAACATCAAAGCAGGGAGAAGTCCGTGTTCACCTCCACTACTTTGCCTTGAAGGAGAGACCTGAAGCTTTTCCAGGTCAGACGTACTGCCAGAAGCTTCTTGCAGTAAAAAAGCATTGTCCTTTGACTCGAGTTCCATAATTCCGAGCATTCCCTACCGCCTAAGGTCGCACCCCAGCCTACGTCCGATGCGTCTGAGAAGAGAACGTGGTTGGGAGTCTGAACAGTCAGGGGAAGACCCTATAAAAGGTTGATAAAGTCCTTTCATCAAGTCAGACCAGACTTATCTTCCGGAAACCGGGATCGAGACCGCTTCTAGCGTCTTGTCCTTTTCCAGTGAAGAGCTAGATGAAACCGAAGAGGACGGAGGTGTAGTCTTCCAAGTGACACCAATTGAACCACGGATGACAGTGTCCTAACCAGACTCATCCACAGCCTGACAGGGCCGTGTTCCTTCTTCAGCATCTTCTGGATGGATAGCAGGGCTGGGGGTTGATCGTCTTGTTCAGCCATGTCCTCATCAGAGGGTTCCCCATCCGAAACTGATGAGGAAACGGCAACGGAGTGGGCAACGTCTGACTCGCTGAATCCGGTCGCACTGGTGGATGCGTGACGGAGCCGGACACAAGATCATGGTACTGCTGCACAGTCTGTGAACTGTCAACCATGGGGATGCGAGGAAGTACAGCGACAACCCAAAACTGTCTAGACTGTCTGGGTAGTGCAGACAACCCCTTATCGGGTTGCTGAGGTTGCCGCACTGCGTCACAACAAGTCACCTCTGCTGGTTGTTGAACGTCTTCCCAGTGACACACTGAACGTCCACAACCACCTCCGAGAGTAGCTTAACGTCAACGTGCGACTGGCAACCCACACTGGGTCGCACCGGTGGAGGAACCATCTCAACTGGCGGACGTGAGTAGGATACGGATACTGGTAGGAAGGTCGTTGGCAAGAAGGTTCTTCTCCGAAAAAAATCCTCTATCAAGGACTAAGCTTGGACTGCATGTCTTGCAACAAAGCCCAAGGTCTATGGGAGCAGGTGTGGCAACAGACGGGGTTAGCGACTGAAGCGGAACCATTTACCCTCCCTGGAAGCATGTTATGCTTTAATTAAAGTCCATAGGAGGCTAAGCAGCTTAAGGCTCCTCTCCAAATGACAGAGTCCTCAAGGGAATATCAGAAGGAGGGAGAACAGCACTTTCTCATCTACAGGAACCATGTCCGAGAAAAGCTAGGTTATCTCAGTGAGGGTTTCACTGGTGCATAAGCAGCAGACCAGAAGGCAACGTTATGAAACTGCTTGACAGTCTGTGAACTGTCAAAAACTGAACTGTCAACCCCAACAGGTGCGTGAGGACATACAGCACTGGTGTATTAGTAGCACACCAGAAGGCAATGTCATGAAACTGTTAGACAGTCTGTGAGTTGGCAACAACCAAAGCTGTGTGGGGAAGCCTCAACTCCTGACTGACTAGTTTGCTGCGGGCGAGTGGCGGTAACCACAGTGTGTTGCTGAGGCTGACACACCGTGTCAAAACACGGCAGCTTGTGGTAGCTCACGCACGGCAACGGAGAGCTCCGTGTGTCTGTGGGAGTCAGCATGCGTCTGGCAGGGTCGACTGCGCATGGGTGGAGGAGCTCTCACAACAAGAGTGTGGGAGCAGGCAGCCATGCCGGGCGCACAACCGTGGCAGGCTGTAGGCCAACGGGTGCAACGTCAACCTTCTCCGCAGTCGGAGTGTGGGAGCTGGCAACAACAAAAGCGGAGTGCTGGTGCGTGAGAGGGACTGCCGTGGGTTGCGGAGCATGCCGCATTGTGGCAAAACACGGCAGCTTGACAGCACCTTCCCACTGCTGATGCGGTAGCTCACGCATGTCAACGGAGGGTGCAGCATGAACATGCGTCTGGCAGGGTCGACTGCGCATCGGTGGTGGAGCTCTCACAGGTGGAGTGTGGGAGCAGGCAGCCGCAGTATCTGCTGAACGCACAACCGTGGCAGGTTGTAGGTTAACAGGTGCAGTGTCAACCTTCTCAGCACGATACTCCTGCATGAAGGAAGCAAGCTGAGACTGCATATCTGCAGTATGGACCACTAGGGTTTATAAAAGACGGCAACAAACGGAGCTACTGTCCGTTGTGACTGAGGGTCTAAAACAGCTGGTGCGGCAACAGACGGAGTTACTGCCTGTTGCGGTACCACCTTGCCTCTCTCGGAAGGTGTGCACAGGGTTGCCAGGTTGGCCTTTTTACAGGCCAAAAACCTCGAATTTGACCTTATTAATTGGCCTTCAGTAATATCATGAAAAATATGCGGATATTAAGTACTATATATTTGGCCTTTTTCTACATATAGGTTGGCCTTTTAAAGCTTTCGTTGTTTGAAAGTTGGACTTTTCTCATATAGAAAATCTGGCAACCCTGGGTGTGCAGTCGTCGAAGACTGCAGCGAGTCCGAACTGACCCAGTGGCTACACCTAGGCCGTTGGACTTGCGCGGAAGGGACCGACCTGCACTTAAAAGCTGCAAGATTTGGTCCATGGTTTCTGCGAGAAACCTCTTCCGCAGACGCGGAATAAATGGGCTCTCTCGTCTTTGCGTGGGTGGGGTGATCACGTCGGCAACGTGTGTAGATACACCCGAAACCACGGAGGGAAACGTCTGTTCGTCGATCAAGGCCTGTGGAACCCATAAGCCCTTCGACATTACTTCTCCCCTGGGCATGGGAGCTTGTAAGAGGTATCGGACTAGGTGAACAACTGGCACGAACAGACGAACCCTCGAACGCAACACTGTAACACTTTGCGCATATCACTTTATCACTTTTGATTTTCTGTTTGCACTTATTTCACTGAACTCGAAACTTTAAGTGATTTGTACCTGAAACACGCAATCCTATCCTTCATTAAAAGGTAGTAATTGCGAAAACAGTTTTACAATGCAACAGAAAAACATAATGAAAGATAAAGAATTCAGTGGCTGGAAAAGAGACTAAACACTAGATCAAATAAACTACGTTTAAAATCTCTCACCGCATAAAGCCTGGGAACAAGAATAAAACTCTAGAAACGTTTACCTTCTTCCCCTATAGCGACTAGGGAGAAGAGTAAAAAACGAGAACAACGTTACCCGCTTGAACGAAACGTTTATTCTCCTCTCTCTCCCTCCGTCTCTATCTCTCTCTCTCTCTCTTGACTTAGAACCTGAGAGATGAGCCCAATTATATATCGTTAAAACATATTATTTGTTAAAGGAAAAAAACTGAAAGGTTTCCCAAATAAAAAGTTCCTTTATTAGAATTAAAACCATTTAAGCTAAGAAAGAATGAACGAAACGCTGCAACGTGAAACCGTGAAATACTCTCTCTCTATCGTAACGATAGAGCGCATGTTGAACGTTCTGAACGTCAACAACTGCGGAGACCAAACTAAACGTTAGTTCATCTTTGAAAACAGTACGAGACTATCAAAGAAATTCTTTCAAAAACATTAAAATTAAAAAAGTATAAATTCTTAAAAGGAAATACGATATGACGGGCTCAATGTTAATTAACTTCGGTTCCAAGTAAGGACCGCCTACTATTAGGAAAGGTCGCATATAAACAAACATAAAAATTAATTTTTTATAAGTTTATAATAAATGGAAAGTTAATCGAAGAGGCCTATAAATGGCGGAGAGATATAAAATACCAAAAACCTAAACACACTTCCGTCTAAGGGAAGGGTCGGTCATTTAAAAGTGAAAGAGAGTCCATACTCTCTTCGTCACCAACACTTCCGTCTAAGGGAAGGGTCGGCCATTTAAAAGTGAAAGAGAGTCCATACTCTCTTCGTCACCATAATTAAATCTATCCAAAACGAGTTCAAGTTTTGAAATGAAGATAAAACCCCTGCATAGCGAAAGCTCAAAACTGGAATAGTGTACTTCACCAAAACGTTGTGAAAACAAATCCAGTTAGGGACGGCGTATTTAGTAGGTCTTGCCTGTGGCACGACAGAGGAAAAATTGAGTTCTTGTTGACAAGAAGTACTTGAGTACCTGCTCACAGATGGCGCTGTTGTGTACACCTCCACCTGTATAGCGATCGCTGGCGTATCCCGACCTTAGATTTCTGTCGGGCAACAGAGTTGACAGCTACATGATCATCGGGTAAGATTAATATTGAAAAATTAATATTACTTACCTGTATAATTTAGCTAGCCCCACCAATCCTCCCATCTAGTATTACACAACTGACTAGAAAAGTGAGTGAACTCTCGGTTCAGCTGATAGTGTTGCCAATGGGGGGGGGGGGGGGAATACAAGGTGTACTTACACTCTTGTGAGAGCATATGCTGAGAACAAAGGTGGGTATGTTGGCTAATCATCAAAGTTCAATAATAGGATAAACCGAGGATGATTGTTATGTGTCAAGAAGCCTGAAGTTTTTTCTCTGTTCAAACAAAGTTGAACTTTGGGACCGCCTGGTTGAAAATTCAAGAGAACAATCAGACACTACTGTACTTTTGTTTAGGTGACAACTAAAAGGTTGTACATCCTCATGGTATGTGTTGGAATTATGAATATACTGGAATGGGGTATGCCTTGGCACTAGCTCTGAGGTACAAGACCATGAAAGTTCTGATAAACCAATCATGCTAACTCCTCCCATCGTCTGCCTACTATCAAGGGGAAATGGAGACAAAGCAGTAATAACATCAGACATTTAGGGAGTAGGAGGAGACATAAACAGATGGTCTGGAGTGACCCTTGGCTGTAGCGAAGTACTCAAGAATGAAATATCAATAGCTCACCTGGAATACACAAATATGGTTGGATATTCTGCCAGTATTAGAAAGACATTGTAGTTATAAAATTAGCATAGCTTGAGATGGGAGTGGACAATTCACATGCACAAATAGGGTTCACACTTAGAGCTCTACAAGCACACGAAGATTTCTCTGAGATGTGTGAGTTGATCTCCTTCCTCCTCATGAGTTATCTTCACAGACTGAAAAGCCAGGGGACTATTTACAGAAGTTACAGCATATAGAAATGGGTCCAGGTTATAGACAAAATGTACTGAAGAGTTTCTTCATTGTTAAAGGAGGAGTATTTACCTCTGATGGTACAAGAGATCACTTCTTAGCTGTCCTGAGCTTTTCCCTAAGAGAGGGGGATACATACTCCTGGTTCCAATAAGTATAACTGGAATGAGCAACCTTACAGTCAGTCATATAGACAAAAGTGTCATAAGAAAACACACACACACTCAAACAAGCCTATATCATCAATATACTCAAGTAAAGTTAAGATTCAACAGAGAACATTGAGGAGAGTGATGAACAATGGAATATACAATGGAAGATGAAATATCATTTGATGAGGTAGAATAATAATCTAAATATTTAGGAACTATGATCTCTAATACAGGGTCTTTAGAATTTGAGCGTAATGAAAGAATGAAAAAAGCAAATCAGACAATGGCTAGGTTAGGTAAAATCTGGAAATCAAATCGCCTGAAATTACATATAAAAATCAGGCTATATATCAATTTAGTGAGATTGGTGTTACTGTATGGACATAAGTCGTGGTATGACAATGAAACAATATCCAACAGATTTTGTAGATTTGACAAAAGAATATTGGGAGTTGAATGGCTGGACATGATTAGAAATGGAACCATAAGAGAGATTACTTGAGTGCCATATGTGGATGAGATCATGGTGAGGGGTAAATGGAGATGGTTTGGGCATGCTCTTTGTACTCCCCAAGAGAGATTAGTTCACTAAACTTTCAGCTGGCTACACAAGCCACAGGAAGAGTTAGAAGACCCAGGCCTACATGGCTGAGAACTATGAAGTGTGAAGTAGGAGATCATGAATGGAGAAGTATTGATTTAAAATCTGAAGATAGAGACAACTGGCAAAATCTAACCAAGGCCCTTTGCGTCAATAGGCGTGGGAGGAGATGATGATGAAGATAAGCAACATGTCCATTGATGAAGGTGGATAAAGAAAATGAACTAAATGAATTAAGGCAAATGAATGGGAACCTCACCTCCCCTGCCTAACCACTGTTAACAATCTTGTTACCAAGCTTTGAAGGCTATATCCAGTTCACAACAGATGTTCTTCGTAAAATATAAAATTCAAAATTAATTTATATTTCTCCTTTAAAATAGGGAATATGTTTTCAACAGAGCTGGAACAGCCATTCAATTTATTAACAAGGTAGTTGACGACAGTTGCTAAGCGCGGGCGAGGAGCCCAGCCCCACCACATGAAGCTCTTCACTTTTCATCTTTGGCTCAGAACTGCTAGGGATGGTTGACATGTGAAGTTTAACTTTAAAGGACTCAGTTTTTATACAGCTAGGAAAAATACACATTACTTTAAAAATTTGTTATTTGTTCCTATGTGTACACAAACCTTTCATCATTTAAAATAGGGATACTCACTAACTGGAGACCCCTAGAACCAAAGCTGGTCAGTTTTTTTTCTTCCATGGAAGTGTCAATGTGCCTAGTCTCTTATGGAAGCAAAGATGACAATTCTAGCAACCTCCTATCTGTCTATCATGGGGATGAATAGGCCGATGGGGCCTGGTCTGTCCAAGAAGATTGGTACGTGATCAAAGGAGGGATCCCTTCCTACGAAGAGGCTAGCAGTCTGGAATAATATACCTGCTGTATGATGATGAACAGGTTGGTATATATTCCACCATCCTCCCCCTTGTCTAGGGAGGATTCTAAAGAATGGGGCTCGGAAGTGTAGTTTACCAGCATCACGTCACATCAAACATGTAATGTTTCGACCACTTCGTCCCCAAAAAAGGGGCAGAAAGAATGAAAGAGAAGAACCAGTCATTCTAGCTTCATTCCAGACTTACATCTATACGTTAACATTGACAAGAAGCTTGTTGTTCGGCATGGGAGCTGGGTTTGCTAAACAACTACCCGAGCAGCCATCAAAGGACCAATCACAAAGGTGTCGCAGGACTTGTGGGTATACTTCGGTAGATTTAAAGACCCGAAGGTGGTCTAATGTTTACACAGCCCAGCTTTCAACAACTGCTGACTCCAAGATTCATTTTGGAGGTAAGGGAATGGCCTATACCCCTCACTTCATGAGCTCCAGTGTTAGTTGGTACCTCGACCCTCTCAGCGGTCGAAGCATATGTTTTTACAGAGTGTTTCGCTAAGACAGAAAGAGGTGAACACATTAGGAGCACTGAGGAGTACATAGACTGAAGGAGGGAGAACTGGAGGTACTTTCTCAAAAATAATGACAAAAGGGCACTTGAAAGTACTCGTCTTTCAGATAAACTGAAAGCATGATGTCTTACTCTCTGACAGAATAAGGACATAAAGTACTGCATTGTTTTTATCCTGAACTTTGATTGACAAATAAATTCAATCAGAAGAGAGAGGATGATGACCAGCCTCTAGGATCCAGTTGACTTCTCCACCAGGAAGAATCGACTGTAAAAGCCCGGAGACTCCGGAGACTCATCTCGAACAACTTCAAGGGTGTTCTTCTCCTACATCCTTCCTACCTTTGTCCTCAAGGGCAAGGTTTCCACAATGTTGCCGTATCAGATGAGAACTCTATTGGTAAGTGAGATAAAGGGTGGTAACAGTCTGAAAGGGTAGTAAATAACCATCCATAAGGACATTCACTAGTCAAGGTTCGACCCCATGTGTCTTCCAGGTTGCCCAATGGCACAACAAGCATCCCTCTACTCTCGGCAGCAGGAGAGGGGAAACCCTGGAAACAACGTTTCTGTCTCCTTCCCTTCTTCGGTTACCCTCTCTTCATGGAAGTAGCAGGTTGTTCAGCTAAAAAGGGCTGTACAGGATTATCTTGGGAAGAAGTTGCAGGTGGTCCTGATCGGGATCTAGGAAAGGACCCGGAGGCCTTCTGTACACCCAATTCCATAGGCATGGCTGTAGGAAATACAACGCTACATACTGTTAAGTGCTCAAATAACAGATGTAAAGATTTCATTTGCCTACTATTTTAAAATGGATAATACAGAACTATATTTGTATCATAAGTATAATAATAATTGATAGATATTTTATATCTGTTTAGTATTCTTAGATATATCTAATTTATGTAATAATAATTGATAGATATTTTGTATTCTTTAATAATTAGTATTCTTGTCTGGTCTTCAGCTACTGATTTTCATCTTATTTGATGAACAAAAACTTGTGGTCTACTGAACTTCTTATTCCTGATCTTGATACAGAAGGTCCTCACCTTACAAATACAAACACAAATCCAACTGAAAATTACAAAGATAAGATGAAGGAATACTGTAATAAAACAATATTATATCATTTAATACAGTAAGCAAAATGACATTTGCAATAACCTATTTCATATGAAACCTGACTATTTGTTGACTTTTGTAGCTGGAAATCATAGGCATGGGATTTAGGTTACGACTACCTTAGATCAAAATTTAACAAAATTCGACTTACAAATAGCTTCTTGGAACCAATTAAATTTGTATGTTGATGACCTTTAATCTCTGGCACCATTGTTCAGTTAGTTCTTTAGGTGTGTTGTCTAAGATTTTTCATAATTTTGACCATCCTTGGTGTCACAATCTTCCCAGACTCTATCTGCCTATATATATGAAGCTAATTCTAATAGTTTTGCCTTCTCCATTATATTGTAAGACTCAACACTACAGAGTATTCTGGAATTTTTTTTCCAGCTGTGATCTGATTATGGAATAATATTCCTAATCTGGCAGTTGTACTGGTGGAACTTAAGAAGTTCACGCTTGCACCTGTTTTTATATTCAACAGGCTGACATAAGTCTCTCTTCATAGTTCATATGACACATCTATATTAATGTTGTTACTGATATTAAGATATTTTATACTTTTTATTCACTACTTCTCTTACTTTGTTTATTAATTTCCTTTCCTCACTGAACTATTTTACGTGACATCCCACTTTGCCAACTAGGGTTGTAGCTTAGCTAGTAGTAAATAATAATAATAATAATAATAATAATAATAATAACAACAACAGGAGAGGAGTCTCTAACTTCCGATGGGGTGCGGCAAACATTGGGGGGAACTCTACCATTACCTGAAAAGGCCACCAACATAGCTGCAGGAGTTCTATGCTCATGATGCTCACTCCCCAGGGAGAGCCAGAGGCATATGCACAAGAGTGATGGCAGAAAACATACTAAGTGAGGCAACGGAAGAGGCGAAAGACCTACTCAGTGTCTTCTTGGACATTATCAGAGAAGTCTCAGCTTTCTTTCCCCACTAAGGTTATATGCCTGCCACTGTACACTAGGCCACTACCTACACTTGGCATACAGTACTGTACAGGGATGATTGCAAATAATCATGCCTTTACAAGAGGCACAGAAAGAGTGTGGATCTACAGAATGTTTAGCCTAAAACCAGCTGCACTGTCTCCCCTTTCCCCAGCAAGTATTAATTTCTTGTTTCACATTCATAACAACAACCAACTACCAGTATTCATTTCCCGTAAGAAAAGAAAAATGAAAAAGTTTGGTGAGGGCACAATAGTACATCTGTACTCACTACGGGTGAAAACAAAAGTGAAGAGCTTCACACAGGTGAGAGGAGTTGCGGGGTTTCTCGCCTTTGCTCACCATCTGTTGCTAACAGCATCTTGTTAACAAAATCAATGGGGGTTACAGCTTCTGAAGACATATTCCCTATTTTACAGGAGGAAAGGCTGTATACACACAGGAACAAATGATTGATTGTATTCTGGTAGGAACAAACAGAGGCAAACAGATTGCCTGAGCAGAGCTGGGACATTTTTCAAAATTAGAGGAGTTTCCAGCAGTGAACACATTAATTGGGGAGGACCATAATACTAAAATGAGAATTTTAGCGAGGGATAACCACCCCAACCGCTAGTTAGCAGGAAGGGTGGGGGGTAGCTGGCTACCCCGCTCACTCACACACCTGGGCTGAGCACCCACTTTGCTTTCAGGCAGGACTTTCTTGGGGGACAGGGCTGGCGGGCCAATTAGTATAAATATCTACAGGTTTGTATCGTTAGGAAAAATATAAATTACTTGTATAAGGAGGCTCGTGGTGGTCCAGATTCCCTTAAAGAATCCTTGGAGCTAGTCATGAACTGCTGGACAGAAGGGTCAGGTGTTGCACCTGACTCTCAGCTCTGGAGTTGCTCTAGGCAGCATCTAAGATATTGAACCTGGAAATCTGGGTCCATTGGGGTCCCACTTGTCCTGTGGTCTATCGTGATCCATCCGTGACTGAGCCTCAGTGTGTGCATCTTCAGTGTCAGTCTGGAGTGCATTTTAACCCTCTGATCGAGCTCTGCAATTATGTCCCTCCAACTGACGTGATTCTGGGCCATAAGGCGTAGGTAAAATCTCGTGTGCCTGACGCTGAGGGCTTAGTCACTGATGATCAGGAAGCACCGGAGGATAGTCCTGTAATCCAGTATGTGACAGAAAAGGCACCTCGTCAGTCCAGTTGTACACGTGTCTCAACACTCGGCAGTAGGTATAGTAATGATACAGGAGACCTTATTTTGTGTTCTTGTTGATATAGGGGTACAGGTTTGTCTTGTAAGTGAGTCTGTACTGAGCCAACTTGGCATAGAGTACCAGGTACTGTCACCAGCATTCTAGGCTACATCCAGTTGGAGGTGAAGTGTCCTTCCGGGTGGAGGCTACCGCTGTTTAACTATGCGGTAGTAGCTGCCAAAGACATTAACTTTTGTTTTGTTTTTGGTAGGAATCTACTGGACGCAGCCTACCTGACACTGGATTCACCCCGAGAACAGTTGGTGTATGACCAAACTACTGTTCTTCAGTTGTCTCTCAAGGTACTATCAGTCTCCCCAATGCATACCGAGACCACTGTTATGAAGGTGGCTGACCCTGAACCTCATCGTGGAGTGTTCTCCGGGAATGGTCTTCTGTCCGTTAGTCAGGTGTCCAAGATCCAAGGAGATCATCAACAGATCAAATCTGTCATAAAGATGATCTACTCCGGGGTTCCTGCATCTCGAGTTCCATGCTCCTATCTATGTTGGTCTGACCTGGAAGTACACCAGGGTTTGCTAGTGAAGCGGAACCCAGACAACTCAGTAATCACCTTCAATGGCCTGATTGACCTAGTTGCCGAGACACACCTCCAGAATGATCACTAGGGGATCGGAAAAATGGTTGCAATGTTCCGTCGACTCGTTTGGCACAAATCTTTGATTAGTGTAATCAGGGATATGTGCCTTACATGTTGGGAATGTCAGACTTGTAAGGTTTCAAGGGAAAATAGTGACCTCTTCTCCTTTTAAATTGGTTGCTATGGACCTTGTGAGTCTCCCAACAACCAGTACTGGTTTTATTGGGTGTCTGATGGTAGTCGACCAATATTCCAAATGGGAGACGGCAGTACCCATAAGGAATAAGAAGAGCAGTACGATATGCCAGGTGCTTGAAGAACGAGTTTTTCCTGTTATTCCTCGTGTTCCAGTCCGGATATTGACTGATAACGGCCCTGAGTTTATTTCCCAGGAATTTACTGAGTTGTTGGAGCGGTATAATGTTGTACATGTGAAAACAACTCCGTATAAACCCTCTAGTAATGGTGCAGTGGAGCGGGTGAACCGTACCATTGGTGAGTTACTGAGGGTGATTTCTGGGGAATCTCGGAAATGGGACCAGTGCTTATCCCGAGCAGTTCTAAGCTACAACCATTCCCCCCACACTGAGATTGACTGTACTCCAGCTGAGAACATACTGAAGGGTGCTCACGATGTTGATAGTATGCCATTGCTGTCAGCAGAAACGAAAGACCCATGGGCTCAAGGACATCCTCGGTTTAAACCGTTTAAGGAGGGTTCTCTGGTTTTTAGGAAGGTGCACCTGTTGGGACACCTTCTGACGAACAAGCTCATCCCTAGGTTTGAGGGGGTATTCCGTGTTACTAAGGTAAACAAGAATAAGGTCACCTATGAGCTGCAGCGACTGCCTGATGGTGAACTGGTAAGAGCTCACCATATCCAGTTAAAATGTTATTTTCATTAGTAAAATAAATTTTTGAATATACTTACCCGATAATCATGTAGCTGTCAACTCTGTTGCCCGACAGAATTCTATGGAGGGATACGCCAGCTATCACAATACTAGAAGGGGGTGTTCTTACCAGCGCCACCTGTGGCCAGGTACTCAAGTACTTCTTGTTGACACCTCCTCAATTATTCCTCGGTCCCACTGGTTCTCTATGGGGAGGAAGGGAGGGTCAATTAAATCATGATTATCGGGTAAGTATATTCAAAAATTTATTTTACTAATGAAAATAACATTTTTCAATATTAAACTTACCCGATAATCATGTAGCTGATTCACACCCAGGGGGGTGGGTGAAAACCAGTGTACAAGATTAAAGGATAGCTAAGTATCCCATATTTCATATAACAGTTATCTCAAATAACAATGAAATAATAAGTACCTGGTAAGGAAGTCGAATTGAACCGTTACTCTGTCTCTTTTTTAAGTTCGTCTTCCTTACTGAGCGCAGCGTTCCTCTTGGAGGCTGAATCAACCCAAAGGTGCTAAAGTATACAGGGCTGCAACCCATACTAAAGGACCTCATCACAACCTTTAACCTCGGCGCTTCTCAAGAAAGAATTGACCACCCGCCAAATCAACAAGGATGTGGAAGGCTTCTTAGCCGACCGAACAACCCATAAAAAGTATTCAAGAGAAAGGTTAAAAAGTTATGGAATTATGGGAATGTAGTGGCTGAGCCCTCGCCTACTACTGCATTCGTTGCTACGAATGGACCCAGGGTGTAGCAGTACTCGTAAAGAGACTGGACATCTTTGAGATAGAATGATGCGAACACTGACTTGCTTCTCCAATAGGTTGCATCCATAACACTCTGCAGAGAACGGTTCTGTTTGAAGGCCACTGAAGTAGCCACAGCTCTCACTTCATGTGTCCTTACCTTCAGCAAAGCAAGGTCTTCTTCCTTCAGATGAGAATTTGCTTCTCTAATCAGAAGCCTGATGTAGTAAGAAACTGAGTTCTTAGACATTGGTAGAGAAGGCTTCTTGATAGCACACCATAAGGCTTCTGATTGTCCTCGTAATGGTTTTGACCTTCTTAAATAGTACTTAAGAACTCTAACAGGGCAAAGTACTCTCTCTAGTTCGTTCCCCACCATGTTGGACAGGCTTGGGATCTCGAACGACTTAGGGCAAGGACGGGAAGGAAGCTCGTTTTAGCCAAAAAAACCGAGCCGCAAGGAACATGTAGCCGTTTCAGATGTGAAACCTATGTTCCTGCTGAAGGCGTGTATCTCACTTACTCTTTTACCTGTTGCTAAGCACACGAGGAAAAGAGTTTCTAATGTGAGGTCCTTAAAAGAGGCTGATTGGAACGGTTCAAATCCTGATGACATTAGGAACCTTAGGACCACGTCTAGATTCCAGCCTGGAGTGGACAACCGACGTTCCTTTGAGGTCTCAAAAGACCTAAGGAGGTCCTGTAGATCTTTGTTGGAGGAAAGATCCAAGCCTCTGTGGCGGAAAACCGCTGCCAACATACTTCTGTAACCCTTGATCGTAGGAGCTGATAGGGATTTTACGTTCCTTAGATGTAACAGGAAGTCAGCAATCTGGGTTACAGTGGTACTGGTTGAGGAAAACTGCATTGGCCTTGCACCAGCTTCGGAAGACTTCCCATTAAGACTGATAGACTCTGAGAGTGGATGTCGTCCTTGCTCTGGCAATCGTTCTGGCTGCCTCCTTCGAAAAGCCTCTAGTTCTTGAGAGACTTTCAATAGTCTGAAGGCAGTCAGACGAAGAGCGTGGAGGTTTGGGTGTACCTTCTTTACGTGAGGTTGACGCAGAAGGTCCACTCTAGGAGGAAGAGTCCTGGGAACGTCGACCAGCCATTGCAGTACCTCGGTGAACCCTTCTCTCGCGGGTCAGAGGGGAGCAACCAACGTCAACCATGTCCCTTTGAGAGAGGCGAACTTCTGAAGTACCCTGTTGACAATCTTGAACGGCGGGAATGCATACAGGTTGAGATGGGACCAATCCAGCAGAAAGGCATCCACGCGAACTGCTGCTGGGTCTGGAATCGGAGAACAATACAAGAGGAGCTTCTTGGTCATCGAGGTAGCGAATAGAACTATGGTTGGCAGACCCCACAGGGCCCAAAGTCTGCTGCAAACATTCTTGTGAAGGGTCCACTCTGTGGGGAAGACCAGACCCTTACGGCTGAGGCGATCTGCCATGACATTCATATCGCCCTGAATGAGCCTCGTTACCAGCGTGAGCTTTCGATCTTTGACCAAATGAGGAGGTCCCTTGCGATCTTGAACAACTTCCTCGAATGAGTCCCTCTCTGCTTGGAGATGTAAGCCAAGGCTGTGGTGTAGTCGGAGTTCACCTCCACCACCTTGTTAAGCTGGAGGGACTTGAAGTTTATCAAGGCCAGATGAACTGCCAACAACTCCTTGCAATAGATGTGAAGTGTCCTTTGCTCCTGATTCCATGTTCCCGAGCATTCCTGTCCGTCCAGTGTCGCACCCCAGCCCGTGTCCGATGCGTCCGAGAAGAGACGGTGGTCGGGGGTCTGAACAGCCAAAGGTAGACCTTCCTTGAGAAGAATGCTGTTCTTCCACCACGTTAGAGTAGACCTCATCTCTTCGGAAACAAGAACTGAGCCCGTCTCTAGCGTCATGTCCTTTATCCAGTGAGCAGCTAGATGAAACTGAAGGGGGCGGAGGTGGAGTCTCCCTAACTCGATGAACAGGGCCAGCGATGAAAGTGTCCCTGTTAGACTCATCCCCTGCCTGACTAAGCATCGGTTCCTTCTCAGCATGCTCTGGATGCATTCTAGGGCTTGGAAGATCCTTGGGGCCGACGGACAAGTCCGAAAAGCTCGACTCTGAAGATCCATACCCAAGGAAACAATGGTCTGGGATGGAACGAGCTGAGACTCCTCAAAATTGACCAGGAGGCCCAGTTCCTTGGTCAGATCCATAGTCCATTTGAAAATCTCCAGACAGCGACGACTTGTGGGAGCTCTTAAAAGCCAGTCGTCTGACGGAGCCGGACACAAGATCATGATACTGCTGCACAGTCTGTAAACTGACAATCATGGGCAAGCGAGGAAGTACAGTGACAACCCGAATCTGTCTAGACTATCTGGGTCGTACAGACAACTCCTTAACGGGTTGCTGAGGTTGCCGCACTGCGTCACAACAAGTCCCTTCTGTTGGTTGTTGAACGTCTTCCCCGTGACACATTGACTCCGTAAACAAAAATCCTCTAACAAGGACTAAGCTTGGACTGCATGTCATGCAACACAGCTCAAGGTCTATGGGAGCAGGTGTGGAGACAGACGGGATTAGCGGCTGAAGTGGAACCATTACCTTCCCTGTAAGCATGTTATGCTTAAATAAAAGTCCATAAGAGGTTATGCAGCTAAAGGCTCCCTCCAAATGACAGAGTCCTCAAGGGAATATCAGAAGGAGGGAGAAAAGAACTTTCTCATCTACAGGGACCTTATCCTAGAAAAGCTAAGTTCTCTGAGTGAGGGTTCACTGGTGCAAAAGCAGCAGACTAGAAGGCAACGTTATGAAACTGCTTGACAGTCTAGTGAGTTGGCAACAACCCAAGATATGTTGAGAAGCATGCGGTAAGGTATGCAGAGCATGATGAATGCAGAGTATGCTGTATGCAGAGCATGCTGTAAGTAGAGCATGTTGTATGCAGAGCATGCTGAATGCAGAGCATGCTGTATGCAGAGCATGTAGTATGCAGAGCATGCTGAATGCAGAGCATGCTGAATGCTGAGCATGTAGTAAGCAGAGCCTGCTGTAAGCAGAGCCTGCTGTAAGGAAAGCAGAGCGTGTGCATGGCGTTTAACATTTCTCAGAAATTCCATGACCAGTGCTAGAGTGCTTTATGCATGCTTGCATGGGGTTTAAAAATCAACATAATGTTTACCTTACATTCATAACTCATGATTCATATTTTTGCCATGGTTTGAAAATGGAGGTAAGGTAGGTTGTACCTCCACCGAGAGTTGCACCACCGGTGGAGCAGCCAGGGGAGGAGGAGGAAGAGTGTAACTCTCCTGATCCCAAAGCAAGGGTTGCCTTAAAGAAGGCTGAGGCTGAACAACACTGTGAACAGCAAACTCCGAAAGTGGTTCAACATCGTACGCCTGGCAGATG
Source organism: Palaemon carinicauda (assembly GCF_036898095.1). Lineage (NCBI taxonomy): Eukaryota > Metazoa > Arthropoda > Malacostraca > Decapoda > Palaemonidae > Palaemon > Palaemon carinicauda. The sequence goes on from NC_090739.1 coordinate 75,906,834, forward strand.
GAGCTGCGACTGGGTGCAGCGAGTGCAGGCGGGTGCAGCACAGGCTGAACGGGTGCAGGAGGTTGGTGCACCACCGGTGCAGGCGGGTGCAGCATAGGCTGAACGGGTGCAGGAGGTTGGTGCACCACCGGTGCAGGCGGGTGCAGCACAGGCTGAACGGGTGCAGGAGGTTGGTGCACCACAGGTGCAGGAGGTGCAACACTCTCAGCCCGACACTCACACAACAGGTCCGAAAGCTGTGCTTGCATGGACTGTAGTAGAGTCCACAACATCGTACGCCTGGCAGATGGTGCTGCGACTGGGTGCAGCGAGCGACAGGGTGCAGCGAGTGCAGGCGGGTGCAGCACAGGCTGAACGGGTGCAGCCGGTTGGTGCACCACCGGTGCAGGAGGAGGAGGAGGTGCAACACTCTCAGCACAACACTCACGCATCAGGTCCGAAAGCTGTGCTTGCATGGACTGTAGTAGAGTCCACAACATCGTACGCCTGGCAGGTGGTACTGCGATCAGGCGGAGCGAGCATAGGGGGGGGGAGTGTAGGCGCACTCTCAGCCCGACAAACTGATGACTGAGGAGAGTCAGAGCTAACCCAATGACTGCATCCGGGTTGTTGAACTTTACTTCGTACGTCTGGCATAGGTCTGGACTTTACGTTTAAGAGGTCTTGAGACCTGAGACCAGCGTAACTCTGCCTTTATTTTCTCCTCTAAATCTCTTCTGCAGACGAGCAAAATAAGGGCTCAATCGTCTGCGGGTGGGAGTGACGGTCTCGGTAAGACACGCCCACAACCACCGAGGATACTTCTGTGCGCCGATCAAGGCCTGCCGAACCCTTATGCCCTTCGACATTGCTTCTCCCCTGGGCTTGGGAGCTTGCAAGAGGTCCCGGACTGGGAGGACGACTGGCGCGCACAAAAGTACCCTCGCGCATAACACTGACATACTTTGCACTAATCACTTATCACTTTGATATCTGTTTGCACTTATTTCACTGAACTCGAAACTTTAAGTGGTTTGTACCTGAAACACGCAATTCTATCCTTCTCAAAAGTTAGTAATTGCGAAAACAGAATTACAATGTAACAGAAAAAACTAATGAAAGAAAATTCAGTGGCTGGAAAGAGACTAAACACTAGATCACTCTAGAAACGTTTAGTTTCTTCCCCTAAAGAGACTAGGGATAAGAGCAAAACGATAACGACGTTACTCGTACGCCTGGCAGGCTTGAGGGAAACGTTTATCCTCTTTCTCCCTCCGTCTCTATCTCTCTCTCTCTCTCTCTCTTGACTTAGAACCTGAGAGAAGAGCCCAATCATATATATCGTTAAAACATATTATTGTTAAAGGAAAAAACTGAAATATTTCCCAAAATGAAAAGTTCCTTTATTAGGATTAAAACCATTAAGTTAAGAAAGAATGAACAAAACGCTAGACACGGTTACTCTTACTGCAATGTGAAACCGTGAAAATTCTTTCTCTATCGTAACGATAGAGTGCAAGTTGAACGTTCTGAACGTCAACAACTGCAGAGACAAAACAAAACGTTAGTTCAACTTTGAAAACAGTACTAGACTATCAAAGAAATTCTTTCAAAGACATTAAAATAGCATAATATGTTAACAGGTAAAACCGAAATGACGGGCTCAATGTTAATTAACTTCGGTACCAAGAAAAGACCGCCTACTATTAGGAAGGTCGAATATAAACAAATATAAAAATTAATTTTAATAAGTTTATAAAAAAAAAGGAAGTTAATCGAAGAGGCCTATAAGAGGCGGAGAGATATAAAATAAATCTATAACTTTGTTAAGCAAAATTAAGAAAGAGAGTCTATACTCTCTTAGGCACCAACATTTCCGTCTAAGGGAAGGGTCGGCCATTTAAAGGCGAAAGAGAGTTCATACTCTCTTCGTCACCATAATTAATCAAATTAATTCCAAAAGCTAACTAAGCTAATATAGAAGTTTCCAGTAAAGCGACAGCCGAAATCAAAGAGAAATACTTCACCAAAGTCGTGAAAATACTCCAAGAACATAAGCGTATCCCAGAACGTCTTGCCGGAAGCACGACAGAGGAATAATTGAGGAGGTGTCAACAAGAAGTACTTGAGTACCTGGCCACAGGTGGCGCTGGTAAGAACACCCCCTTCTAGTATTGTGATAGCTGGCGTATCCCTCCATAGAATTCTGTCGGGCAACAGAGTTGACAGCTACATGATTATCGGGTAAGTTTAATATTGAAAATACCTGGTTTCAACCTCCAGTTTATCTTAGGCAGCACTTTCTCTGGTATCCGAAGGGTCCTGATCCTGTAGCAGACACTCGGAATAGTCCAGGACTCGTGGATGATAGTCCAGCTTCCTCTGAAGTCTCAGAGTTCTGGCTTTAGTAGAGTAGTGATGGTGACTCCTATCGGGTGGTTGCAGTAGTCGCATCATACCTTTTGTCCCAAGATTGTAATAAGTCCCGACGACAGGGGAAAAGTCACCGTCCTACTAGAGATATTACTCAGCCTAAGCCCATTCTTAAGCCAGCTAGGACTTATGAGAGGAACAGAGCACTGGATACTTGGTTATATCCTCCAGAAAATTTTGATGAGACTCCTGTATCAAAGCCTGAATCGTTTCAAGATCGTTTGGTCCTCCAACTGTGGGAGAACAGCCCCACTGTAATGTGTGAAACCCCAATTTTGTCTCCTGAATCGGTGGTTCACTCTCCTGTGCCTGAATTTCCAACGCCCCAATTCTTAGCTTTCTCTTTCCGAGAGGAAGGTGTCATTCATCCTCCAGGGAGTTGGGAATTCTGAGAAGTTTTCAATATTCCACTATGGGAACTACTTTCTGTTGGCACCAAGAGTTCCAGTCCAGATTGGTCAAGACCTGCTAGTTTAGAAAGCCCTGTTTTTGAATCGGCGGTGTCTATTTATCCTGATTATGACTTTCTCAGCTTTTTGCCAACTGTTGCCTGAAAATCCCACCTCAAGTGAATTTAGTCCCCCATGGACTAGGTCAAAAGGTCCTGTTCCTGACCCACCTTTAGTTCAGCCTCGAGTCCTGGAGTGGGGGCCTCATCTCACTGACCAGACGAATACTACAGAAAGGGAACTATCCTCCATTCCTGACTCACCTTAGAATTCAAACCCTTTCCAACATTCTGATGGTAGATTAAGACACCAGTCAGAGCTCGAGGCTGAAGTGACACAGTCAGGTGCACCTAACCTGAATGCTACAACACTGTTTGGGTCACCCGAAACACAACTTTGCCCTGAGTCATCACCTGATTTTTCAGGATTTTTATTGTCCTCTTCTGAGTCTACGGATTCTGTCTCTGGTTTACCTCAGAGAATGTTGATAACCCGCAAATACCAACTGTTATGCGAGGTTATCAATCGTTTAAAGACATCCAGCTTGTACCTGGAGAGTCGCCGGCTTAGCCTATCTTCGGTGCTGCGAGAAATTAATATGGCTCGCCAACAGATTGCTGAATCCCGGCACATGACCCGAGACAGAATTTTGAGGCTCAGAAGAAGAACTATAAATCTCCAACTGAATTAATCTTTGAACAGTTTTTTATAGCAAGTTTTGATAGTAATTACCTTTTTTTTTATTAGTAATGTTTTGATTCCCACATTGGGGTAATTAAAAGGTTGTAGAATGGGACACGTTGTGTGAGAAAATCTTTATTTATTCACGGTTTGTAATTGTTGCATTAATTGTAGTACTGTAAATTGAACTGACCGTGACAGTTATATTAGATTCAGTAAATTTTTATTATCCTGTAAAACCTGTAATTCAGGGTTAAGTTTTGTATTCTTTTAAATTGATTTTGGACAGCAATTGTTTTTTTCTGGATAGTTTCATGACGGTGTATACCTGTAATACTGAAATGTTTCCTGTAAATAGTGCAATTTATTATATTGTATGATTATTGGCGCATTGTTGGAAGGGATGGATGATAATCTAATTTTCAGATGTAATGTACTGTATATCTATTGCATTTCCTGGTTTATCATCTATTCCTATCACATTTTAATCATGAAACTGTTAAATAATGTACCTAATGTAATATATATAACTTACTAAGTAGCTGAAGGGACGGATGATGAATTAAATCTTTTTTAACCTTTTTACCCACAATGGACGTACTGGTACGTTTCACAAAACTCATCCCTTTACCCCCATGGACGTACCGGTACGTCCTTGCAAAAAACGGCTAATTACATTTTTTTGCATATTTTTGATAACTTTTTAAGAAACTTCAGGCATTTTCCAAAAGAATGAGACCAACCTGACCTCTCTATGAAGAAAATTAAGGCTGTTAGAGCAATTTAAAAAATATATATTGCAACATGAGCTTGAAAAAGAAAATGCCTGGGGGTTAAGGGTTGGAAAGTTCCAAATAGCTTGGGGCTAAAAGGGTTAATTGATCATACTACCTTTTTATTGAATTTATTTGTGTAAGGTTAAAGTTTTTCACTTGAATGTATGAAGTTGGTGTAGGGAATTGTTGCTAGTCGTGAGACAATGTTGAGGGGATCAAAGATCTAGTGAGGGGGGGGGGATGTGGAAAAATTAAAATAAGTTAAGAAAAATAGAAATTATTTGTCATATTATTTATTAGAATGTTTATTAGAATGTTTCTTTATATTTTGGTACTTCAACCTTGTCTAATGATATTATTTTTTTTTTTTGCAGCACACCCTACTCCTTATAGGGCTTGAGAGGCAACTAGAATTGCAATCAAGTAGAGAAGCATACTGCAGACCTTTGACTGTGTATATTGACAGAAATTCTCAAGTGTGAGGGATTTGACCTGAACTGTTGTGAAATACCCCAGCCAGTGGACCGCGGAACATATATATATCAGACATACTTTGGGGATCCTGTTAACCCACAGAATTGTTGGGGTGACGTGAACATTCCGCTACATTATAAACCATTGTGAACTTGGTATAGTGATCCAGTACTGAATAGATTCTCATCAATGATGCTGTGAAACAATTTAGACATTTCGTAAAGATGATTATCGAACTAGTACTCATCAAGTTGGCCTAGTATGTAGCATAAATTGAGAATAGCAACGTACACACAGTGGTGTTTATTATGTACTATAATATGTAGATGTTTGTAGCATAGCTTTGGGAAGTTACTTTACTTTATTTGGTATGCTATTTATTCATCCCCTCTGGGTGTAACACTGAGGATTGTAAGTTTTTTTTTTTTCTTTCTCTCAGGAATAATATAAACTTTTTTCCTTTTCACAAAATAAATAATTTTCTTGTTTTATGAAGACAGCATTTCCTTCCAGTACCTTACACCATTGTATCCCCTTCTCAGCCACCCTTATATGTTTAGTATTATTTGTTTCCTTTATAAAATCTAACCAGAGATGCAAGCTATTCATGTATACTGCTCATTTTCCCAGAAATGAATCAACGGTCATGCTACTTGTTTATTCAGCAAGCTCAAGGCAGGATAAATAATAGGGAGGTAAGGTTCTAGCAGAGTCCCCTTGCCCAGTATAAAATCAAGGGGTGGTACCCAGTGCCCAGTTCATTCTTGATTGTTTACCTTTTACCCAGATTTATGAGTATTCCAACATTTTATATTTTTTGTGTAGTGAACGTTGGAGTGTGGTCAGCATTCGGACACTAGGCAGTCTGCGTGCTACATCTGGCCACAGTCCACAAACTACTACAGCAAGTCTTAACGGCAGGAGAGGGCGGTAACATCCGTCCTCTACTGAGCCAGAAAGCAAAGTGGGTGCTCAGCCCAGATGTGTGAGTGAGCGGGGTAGCCGGCTAACCCCCATCCCTCCCACTAACTAATGGTTGGGGTTGTTATCCCTTGCAAGTATTCTCATGGCTCGTCTTTCAGCTTCGCCAGAATCAATATTCCCTATAAATAGCGAAGGGTTTGTATTTATGGTTGGAACAAATACAAATTAAAAAGTAAAGAAGCTGAATTGAGTGAAGGCATTAAGGAAATCAAATGCATTTTCCAGATAACCCATTAACTAATTTCTACCTTAATATGTTGTTCTATCCCTTCTTGAAAAAAATATAAATGATAAAAGAAGAATAAAATGTGACAGAATGTACCCTTATTAAGAGCTATTTTGTTATTTTAGTCACAATTTATCAACACAAAACACTGATGTTAGCCAAAAACAAACCCCACATGCATAACTTTAAAAAACAGATAACAAGATCTCCTCAAACTATTGTCCCTTTTCCTGTACAGTACTATGTATCAGAAAAATATAAACAAAACTTAAAAGAAAAAACTTAAATACACCACATTTTTTAAAGCTTTTTACATAAGCCAAACCCAAGCTACCTGCGTCCATACAACAGCTTTTCATTTCTACGAGCAACAACAGACTGTGACATAATGAGTGGCGACCTTTCTGATGTGCCATATTGGTTGGTTCCTAATCTACGTGACTGAGACAGCTTTACGAGCTGAGATCGTGCAACTTTGAATCCTTCCATCACAACAGAAAGAGACATCAGACCAAGGCAGAGTGACACCATTCCTGAAAGTAGATAAAAAAGAATTCTTGAAATTCTGAAAATCCAAATGCAAAATCTTATCTTCAAATATATACTCTTTAAACAAGTTAATATTAATGGAATACCATAAAAATTTACATTATCTGCTTTAAAAGAAAATAAAGAATTAATCATGATACTCTATTGTACAAAGGATTATACATATATGGACTATACAGCTCTGCCATTAATGGCACTGTTTCAGAATGGCTGTGGGTTGTACTTGAATAGGGTTGCCCCAAATACTAAGCTAATAACCCTTACATACGCTCGCTACATGTATAAGCAAGCAACTCCAGTAGTCCAAGTCATGTAAATGTGACCATAGTAAAAGATGATTCAGTTATCAAAATGTCCATGTGACTAAGAGGTTACTATAACTTGATCATTACTATGAAAAGGAAAACTCAGAACATGTCAGGGAATTTGCAAGTACAGTAGTCTCTCACATAAAAGCAATGATATTTGGAGACTTCCACTAGAAAAACTTAATAATAGTATCTACTTTTAAAGACCATAAAAATGGCTGTCATTTTGAATGTCTGTACTTTAGTGATTTTGCTATAAGCCATTAAGATGACTTGGAAAACTTGTCAAAGCTAATGGGAAATTAGTGAAGTCAATCACTTACATTTAAAGGGGGCTGGTGAATGAAACAAGAATTTCACAACCTTTGAGACATCGTGTTCTTGGAAGACAGAGCTAAAATAACAAAAGGAGCAAGGCAAGGCAAGAAAGAAGTTGTCTGTGTCTCAGCTACAAAACCTGGTACATATAAAATAGGGCATTGCTCTTCTATTTCTTCGTAGGATATGTGATCTGGGACAAGACAGAACACACAAATACCTATGTGAAGTGAGAAAAAAAAAATTCTTGAGAAAGGTGCCTACTAAAGGTTCGTACAATGGACTGGGCAGATACTTTCAGACAAATGAAAGGTTCCAGGATGGCAGTCTTTAACATCCTGGGAGGACTCTTTATTGCAAAGCTATTGCACACATGGCCAAGCTCACTTGATGTCCTTAGATCAATGTTCCTAATCTCAAACACTTACAAAGAGGGCACTATGATACCCATTGATAGCTAATACAGACAACTCCCTCAAACAGCAAAGAAAGAAAAAGCAAGAAGTCCACTGCACTACACTCAAAATTAAAGCAAATCTGAATAAGGCTTCTCATATTACAATAGTTACAGACTGCCTGCTTAAGCTAGCATGATACCACTGTACATTGATAGCCTAGTTAGAGATAACTTCTACAGCCAGATACTAAAACCTCTCATGATAAGGTATTGCATCATTGGAGCCACACACCTCAAGAACAAGGAGGCTGAGGTTCTGATGGTACCTCTTGTGGTAGAGCATCCTTGTCTGACATGGATGGGGGTTCTGGAAGATCCACCAGAAGAACATGAAGGTTCAAGAATCCAGCTTCAGAAAGCAAGTGAGGATTATTGGCCTGTTAAAATTTTCCAACAATCTGATAAGAAAGAATTGCTGGAAGACAACTAAACCCTCAATTATCCCATGAGGCCAGAAAAGACTGTTGGCCCATGCCATCCACTCATCCAGTCACCAGGAAGATCAGCTCGTGCCTCATGTCTCACTGGAAAAGGATGATTTGGGGCATCCCTAGAGGCTGACCAGAGATTCTTCAAATATCACTAAAGGGATCTCTGATGGAAACACCTATGTGGTACATGCTTCTCCAGGGAGGTAGATGAGAAGACTGCCAATGCCAAGCTGGGGATTGTTCAAGAATACTATTGTTCCATAAGATGGTTAAGGGGGACGTTGGTTAAAAAAAAAAAAAAAAAAAAAAAAAAATAGCAACTACCCATTCCAAAGGACACTCACTACTCAGGACTCAGCCATGTGTTCTGTCATGTTCAAGGGCATCACAGTGTTTCCCCCTACTTGTGGTAACAAGGAATGGGGAATGCTGACATCAGCTTTCCCCCCTTCACTTTCCATCTTCACCCCTTCCTGATCTGACCACTTTGGAGGCCTAAAAAGGGCTGTGCATAAACAAAATCCCTTCAAGAGAAGAGGTCATGAGCAGTCCTGATTGGAGACAAGAGCAGTTCTAAGCCAGCCTTCTTATCACAGATCTAGAAATGGTTGCACCAAAGAGTTTGGCCTCAGACCCTTTGAAGAGCAAGTACCTTCAAAAAAAGACTGCATGATGGATCAAACTCCTGCAAAGCAGTCCTCCATTTCTCCACCACTGTCTGCACATGACTCTTAAGAGGGAGAGTCATGGCTTCCAACACCGATGTGATTTGGGCATCAGCATTACCTCTAGACCGATTTGTTTCAAGAGTTGGAAAACCAAAGAATCACTCCTTCCAAACACAGTCAGCCCACTGGTTTCGTGACTGGCATGTAAAGAAGGTCACTGCCTTCCAACCAGATAGCACAAGACTTCTGTACTTTGCCAAAGACTCAGGGTTGAAAACTTGTTGTCCTTGCAAAGTACATCCCATATCTGACTACTTGTCCAGCCAGAAGACAGCTTGGCGGGTGGCCAAGCCAGAAGATTCATGACCACCGACTCAGAGGTAAGAAGGACATGCCTTACGTCTTGAATCTCACAGACAAGTCGATAATGAAGCAGACTCTGGCACACTAAACCAGCATGACTACAATTCTTATGATAAGTCTCCTGCATTTAAATTATAAAAACTAAACTAATTTATCATGGGTCGAGTAATTTCGTAGCAGTAGGAGTCGGTCACTTTCGTTTTTGGCCCTCTTATACTTGCATTATTTTATTAATATGACAGATTTGAAAGTAATTTGTATATTTCCTATCGAAACAAACATGTAGCTATTTATTAGGGATTATCTTTCAGCGAAGCTGGAAGACTAGCCGTTAAGACTTTTAAGCGAGGTGGCAACTACCCAAACCACTAGTTAGTGGGGGTAGTGAGGGGTAGTGGGGGTTACCAGCTATCCACCTCACTCACACACCAGTGAAACTGAGTCACTTTTTGATTGCAGGCAGGACGTGTGGGGGACAGGTGATGGCAGGACAATTTGTATAAATAGCGACAGGTTTGTATCGTTAAGAAAAATGTTATTTTCCTTAGTAAAATAAATTTTTGAATATACTTACCCGATGATCATGTAGCTGCAACTCTGTTGCTCGACAGAAAAAATCTACGGTCGGGATACGCCAGCGATCGCTATACTGTACAGGTGGGGGTGTACAACAACAGCGCCATCTGTCGAGTAGGTACTCAGGTACTTCTTGTCAACAAGAACCAATTTTCTCCTCGGTCCACTGGGTCTCTATGGGGAGGAAGGGAGGGTCCTTAAATTCATGATCATCGGGTAAGTATATTCAAAAATTTATTTTACTAAGGAAAATGTTATTTTCATTAGTAAAATAAATTTTTGAATATACTTACCCGATAATCATGTAGCTGTCAACTCTGTTGCCCGACAGAATTCTATGGAGGGATACGCCAGCTATCACAATACTAGAAGGGGGTGTTCTTACCAGCGCCACCTGTGGCCAGGTACTCAAGTACTTCTTGTTGACACCTCCTCAATTATTCCTCGGTCCCACTGGTTCTCTATGGGGAGGAAGGGAGGGTCAATTAAATCATGATTATCGGGTAAGTATATTCAAAAATTTATTTTACTAATGAAAATAACATTTTTCAATATTAAACTTACCCGATAATCATGTAGCTGATTCACACCCAGGGGGGTGGGTGAAAACCAGTGTACAAGATTAAAGGATAGCTAAGTATCCCATATTTCATATAACAGTTATCTCAAATAACAATGAAATAATAAGTACCTGGTAAGGAAGTCGAATTGAACCGTTACTCTGTCTCTTTTTTAAGTTCGTCTTCCTTACTGAGCGCAGCGTTCCTCTTGGAGGCTGAATCAACCCAAAGGTGCTAAAGTATACAGGGCTGCAACCCATACTAAAGGACCTCATCACAACCTTTAACCTCGGCGCTTCTCAAGAAAGAATTGACCACCCGCCAAATCAACAAGGATGTGGAAGGCTTCTTAGCCGACCGAACAACCCATAAAAAGTATTCAAGAGAAAGGTTAAAAAGTTATGGAATTATGGGAATGTAGTGGCTGAGCCCTCGCCTACTACTGCATTCGTTGCTACGAATGGACCCAGGGTGTAGCAGTACTCGTAAAGAGACTGGACATCTTTGAGATAGAATGATGCGAACACTGACTTGCTTCTCCAATAGGTTGCATCCATAACACTCTGCAGAGAACGGTTCTGTTTGAAGGCCACTGAAGTAGCCACAGCTCTCACTTCATGTGTCCTTACCTTCAGCAAAGCAAGGTCTTCTTCCTTCAGATGAGAATTTGCTTCTCTAATCAGAAGCCTGATGTAGTAAGAAACTGAGTTCTTAGACATTGGTAGAGAAGGCTTCTTGATAGCACACCATAAGGCTTCTGATTGTCCTCGTAATGGTTTTGACCTTCTTAAATAGTACTTAAGAGCTCTAACAGGGCAAAGTACTCTCTCTAGTTCGTTCCCCACCATGTTGGACAGGCTTGGGATCTCGAACGACTTAGGGCAAGGACGGGAAGGAAGCTCGTTTTAGCCAAAAAAACCGAGCCGCAAGGAACATGTAGCCGTTTCAGATGTGAAACCTATGTTCCTGCTGAAGGCGTGGATCTCACTTACTCTTTTACCTGTTGCTAAGCACACGAGGAAAAGAGTTTCTAATGTGAGGTCCTTAAAAGAGGCTGATTGGAACGGTTCAAATCCTGATGACATTAGGAACCTTAGGACCACGTCTAGATTCCAGCCTGGAGTGGACAACCGACGTTCCTTTGAGGTCTCAAAAGACCTAAGGAGGTCCTGTAGATCTTTGTTGGAGGAAAGATCCAAGCCTCTGTGGCGGAAAACCGCTGCCAACATACTTCTGTAACCCTTGATCGTAGGAGCTGATAGGGATTTTACGTTCCTTAGATGTAACAGGAAGTCAGCAATCTGGGTTACAGTGGTACTGGTTGAGGAAAACTGCATTGGCCTTGCACCAGCTTCGGAAGACTTCCCATTAAGACTGATAGACTCTGAGAGTGGATGTCGTCCTTGCTCTGGCAATCGTTCTGGCTGCCTCCTTCGAAAAGCCTCTAGTTCTTGAGAGACTTTCGATAGTCTGAAGGCAGTCAGACGAAGAGCGTGGAGGTTTGGGTGTACCTTCTTTACGTGAGGTTGACGCAGAAGGTCCACTCTAGGAGGAAGAGTCCTGGGAACGTCGACCAGCCATTGCAGTACCTCGGTGAACCCTTCTCTCGCGGGTCAGAGGGGAGCAACCAACGTCAACCGTGTCCCTTTGTGAGAGGCGAACTTCTGAAGTACCCTGTTGACAATCTTGAACGGCGGGAATGCATACAGGTTGAGATGGGACCAATCCAGCAGAAAGGCATCCACGCGAACTGCTGCTGGGTCTGGAATCGGAGAACAATACAAGAGGAGCTTCTTGGTCATCGAGGTAGCGAATAGAACTATGGTTGGCAGACCCCACAGGGCTCAAAGTCTGCTGCAAACATTCTTGTGAAGGGTCCACTCTGTGGGGAAGACCTGACCCTTACGGCTGAGGCGATCTGCCATGACATTCATATCGCCCTGAATGAGCCTCGTTACCAGCGTGAGCTTTCGATCTTTGACCAAATGAGGAGGTCCCTTGCGATCTTGAACAACTTCCTCGAATGAGTCCCTCTCTGCTTGGAGATGTAAGCCAAGGCTGTGGTGTAGTCGGAGTTCACCTCCACCACCTTGTTAAGCTGGAGGGACTTGAAGTTTATCAAGGCCAGATGAACTGCCAACAACTCCTTGCAATAGATGTGAAGTGTCCTTTGCTCCTGATTCCATGTTCCCGAGCATTCCTGTCCGTCCAGAGTCGCACCCCAGCCCGTGTCCGATGCGTCCGAGAAGAGACGGTGGTCGGGGGTCTGAACAGCCAAAGGTAGACCTTCCTTGAGAAGAATGCTGTTCTTCCACCACGTTAGAGTAGACCTCATCTCTTCGGAAACAGGAACTGAGCCCGTCTCTAGCGTCATGTCCTTTATCCAGTGAGCAGCTAGATGATACTGAAGGGGGCGGAGGTGGAGTCTCCCTAACTCGATGAACAGGGCCAGCGATGAAAGTGTCCCTGTTAGACTCATCCCCTGCCTGACTAAGCATCGGTTCCTTCTCAGCATGCTCTGGATGCATTCTAGGGCTTGGAAGATCCTTGGGGCCGACGGACAAGTCCGAAAAGCTCGACTCTGAAGATCCATACCCAAGGAAACAATGGTCTGGGATGGAACGAGCTGAGACTCCTCAAAATTGACCAGGAGGCCCAGTTCCTTGGTCAGATCCATAGTCCATTTGAAAATCTCCAGACAGCGACGACTTGTGGGAGCTCTTAAAAGCCAGTCGTCTGACGGAGCCGGACACAAGATCATGATACTGCTGCACAGTCTGTAAACTGACAATCATGGGCAAGCGAGGAAGTACAGTGACAACCCGAATCTGTCTAGACTATCTGGGTCGTACAGACAACTCCTTAACGGGTTGCTGAGGTTGCCGCACTGCGTCACAACAAGTCCCTTCTGTTGGTTGTTGAACGTCTTCCCCGTGACACATTGATTTCGTAAACAAAAATCCTCTAACAAGGACTAAGCTTGGACTGCATGTCATGCAACACAGCTCAAGGTCTATGGGAGCAGGTGTGGTAACAGACGGGATTAGCGGCTGAAGTGGAACCATTACCTTCCCTGTAAGCATGTTATGCTTAAATAAAAGTCCATAAGAGGTTATGCAGCTAAAGGCTCCCTCCAAATGACAGAGTCCTCAAGGGAATATCAGAAGGAGGGAGAAAAGAACTTTCTCATCTACAGGGACCTTATCCTAGAAAAGCTAAGTTCTCTGAGTGAGGGTTCACTGGTGCAAAAGCAGCAGACTAGAAGGCAACGTTATGAAACTGCTTGACAGTCTAGTGAGTTGGCAACAACCCAAGATATGTTGAGAAGCATGCGGTAAGGTATGCAGAGCATGATGAATGCAGAGTATGCTGTATGCAGAGCATGCTGTATGTAGAGCATGTGTTGTATGCAGAGCATGCTGAATGCAGAGCATGCTGAATGCTGAGCATGTAGTAAGCAGAGCCTGCTGTAAGCAGAGCCTGCTGTAAGCAGAGCCTGCTGTAAGGAAAGCAGAGCGTGTGCATGGCGTTTAACATTCCTCAGAAATTCCATGACCAGTGCTAGAGTGCTTTATGCATGCTTGCATGGGGTTTAAAAAATCAACATAATGTTTACCTTACATTCATAACTCATGATTCATATTTTTGCCATGGTTTGAAAATGGAGGTAAGGTATGCTGAACAGCAGAGTCAGAACGAGCTGGAACAACAACAGTGGAAGGTGCAGAAAGTTCCTGTTCCTGTGGTATGAGTGGAGCGTGAAGAGACCGAGGTTGCGCAGAACAAGGTAAAGTTCCCGCAAGCAGAGGTGTCTGAGGCGCAGGATCAGGGTGCACGGGTTGAGCTCGGTGCAGCAGCTGAGGAGACTGACTCACAGGTGGAAGAGGTTGTACCTCCACCGAGAGTTGCACCACCGGTGGAGCAGCCAGGGGAGGAGGAGGAAGAGTGGGGTAATCCTCCTGATCCCAAACCGAAGGTTGCCTTAAAGAAGGCTGAGGCTGAACAACACTGGGAACAGCGAACACAGAAAGAGGTTCAACATCGTACGCCTGGCAGATGGTGCTGCGACTGGGTGCAGCGAGTGCAGGCGGGTTGAGCACAGGCTGAACGGGTGCAGGGGAGGTGCAACACTCTCAGCCCGACACTCACACAACAGGTCCGAAAGCTGTGCTTGCATGGACTGTAGTAGAGTCCACAACATCGTACGCCTGGCAGATGGTGCTGTGACTGGGTGCAGCGAGTGCAGGTGGGTTGAGCACAGGCTGAAAGGGTGCAGGTGGAGGTGCAACACTCTCAGCCCGACACTCACGCAACAGGTCCGAAAGCTGTGCTTGCATGGACTGTAGTAGAGTCCACAACATCGTACGCCTGGCAGATGGTGTTGCGACTGGGTGCAGCGAGTGCAGGCGGGTGCAGCACAGGCTGAACGGGTGCAGCCGGTTGGTGCACCACCGGTGCAGGCGGGTGCAGCACAGGCTGAACGGGTGCAGGCGGTTGGTGCACCACCGGTGCAGGAGGAGGAGGAGGTGCAACACTCTCAGCACGACACTCACGCATCAGGTCCGAAAGCTGTGCTTGCATGGACTGTAGTAGAGTCCACAACATCGTACGCCTGGCAGGTGGTACTGCGATCAGGCGGAGCGAGCATAGGGGGGGGGGGAGTGTAGGCGCACTCTCAGCCCGACAAACTGATGACTGAGGAGAGTAGAGCTAACCCAATGACTGCATCCGGGTTGTTGAACTTTACTTCGTACGTCTGGCATAGGTCTGGACTTTACGTTTAAGAGGTCTTGAGACCTGAGACCAGCGTAACTCTGCCTTTATTTTCTCCTCTAAATCTCTTCTGCAGACGAGCAAAATAAGGGCTCAATCGTCTGCGGGTGGGAGTGACGGTCTCGGTAAGACACGCCCACAACCACCGAGGATACTTCTGTGCGCCGATCAAGGCCTGCCGAACCCTTATGCCCTTCGACATTGCTTCTCCCCTGGGCTTGGGAGCTTGCAAGAGGTCCCGGACTGGGAGGACGACTGGCGCGCACAAAAGTACCCTCACGCATAACACTGACATACTTTGCACTAATCACTTATCACTTTGATTTCTGTTTGCACTTATTTCACTGAACTCGAAACTTTAAGTGGTTTGTACCTGAAACACGCAATTCTATCCTTCTCAAAAGTTAGTAATTGCGAAAACAGAATTACAATGTAACAGAAAAATCTAATGAAAGAAAATTCAGTGGCTGGAAAGAGACTAAACACTAGATCACTCTAGAAACGTTTAGTTTCTTCCCCTAAAGAGACTAGGGATAAGAGCAAAACGATAACGACGTTACTCGTACGCCTGGCAGGCTTGAGGGAAACGTTTATCCTCTTTCTCCCTCCGTCTCTATCTCTCTCTCTCTCTCTCTCTCTCTTGACTTAGAACCTGAGAGAAGAGCCCAATCATATATATCGTTAAAACATATTATTGTTAAAGGAAAAAACTGAAATATTTCCCAAAAAGAAAAGTTCCTTATTAGGATCAAAACCATTAAGTTAAGAAAGAATGAACAAAACGCTAGACACGGTTACTCTTACTGCAATGTGAAACCGTGAACATTCTTTCTCTATCGTAACGATAGAGTGCAAGTTGAAACGTTCTGAACGTCAACAACTGCCGAGACAAACAAAACGTTAGTTCAACTTTGAAAAAGTACGAGACTATCAAAGAAATTCTTTCAAAGACCTAAAAATAGCATAATATGTTAACAGGTAAAACCGAAATGACGGGCTCACGATAATTAACTTCGGTACCAAGAAAAGACCGCCTACTATTAGGAAGGTCGAATATAAACAAATATAAAAATTAATTTTAATAAGTTTATAATAAAAGGAAGTTAATCGAAGAGGCCTATAAGAGGCGGAGAGATATAAAATAAATCTATAACTTTTGTTAAGCAAAATTAAGAAAGAGAGTCTATACTCTCTTAGACACCAACACTTCCGTCTAAGGGAAGGGTCGGCCATTGAAAGGTGAACGAGAGTTCATACTCTCTTCGTCACCAAAATTAATCAAATTAATTCCAAAAGCTAACTAAGCTAATATAGAAGTTTCCAGTAAAGCGACAGCCGAAATCAAAGAGAAATACTTCACCAAAGTCGTGAAAATACTCCAAGAACATAAGCGTATCCCAGAACGTCTTGTCAGAAGCACGACAGAGGAATAATTGAGGAGGTGTCAACAAGAAGTACTTGAGTACCTGGCCACAGGTGGCGCTGGTAAGAACACCCCCTTCTAGTATTGTGATAGCTGGCGTATCCCTCCATAGAATTCTGTCGGGCAACAGAGTTGACAGCTACATGATTATCGGGTAAGTTTAATATTGAAAAATAACATTTTTCAATATTAATCTTACCCGATGATCATGTAGCTGATTCACACCCAGGGGGGTGGGTGGAGACCAGCATCCATGTTAACATAAGAAGCTAAGTATCCCGTATTTCATTTTAGCAGTTATTCAAAATAACAAACATAAAATAAATAAGTACCTGCTAAGGAAGACGACTTGAACAATTACTCTGCCTTTTTAAGTACGTCTTCCTTACTGAGCCTCGCGATCCTCATAGGATGCTGAGCGACTCCTAGGAGCTGAAGTATGAAGGGTTGCAACCCATACTAAAGGTCCTCATCAAAACCTCTAATCTAGGCGCTTCTCAAGAAATGATTTTGACCACCCGCCAAATCAAGTAGGATGCGAAAGGCTTCTTAGCCTTCCGGACAACCCAAAAATATTTCAAGAGAAAGATTAAAAAGGTTCTGGAATTAGGGAATTGTAGTGGTGGAGCCCCCACCACTACTGCACTCGTTGCTACGAATGGTCCCAGAGTGTAGCAGTTCTCGTAAAGAGACTGGACATTCTTAAGATAAAAGACGCGAACACTGATTTGCTTTTCCAATAAGTTGCGTCGAATATACTTTGCAGAGATCTATTTTGTTCAAAGGCCACGGAAGTTGTGACAGCTCTAACTTCGTGTGTCCTTACCTTCAGCCAAGCTTGGTCTTCCTCATTCAGAAGGGAATGAGCTTCTTGTATTAACAGTCTGATAAAATAGGGTAAAGAATTCTCTGACATAGGCAAAGATGGATTCTTAACTGAACACCATAAAGCTTTAGACGGGCCTCTTAAAGGTTTTCAAAATAGAACTTAAGAGCTCTTACAGGACATAATACTCTTTCTAGTTCATTTCCAACCATACGATAAGTTTGGAATATCGAACGATATTGGTCAAGGCCGAGAAGGCAGCTCGTTTTTGGCTAGAAAACCAAGTTGTAGAACATGTAGCCGTTTCGGATGAGAATCCGATGTTCCTGCTGAAGGCATGAATCTCACTGACTCTTTTAGCTGTGGTAAACATATCAGGAAAAGAGTCTTTAAGGTGAGATCTTTCAGGGAGGCTGATTGAAGTGGTTCGAACCTGTCTGACATAAGGAATCTTAGAACCACGTCTAAATTCCAACCAGGTGTAACCAAACGACGCTCCTTCGTGGTCTCAAAAGACTTAAGGAGGTCCTGTAGATCTTTATTGCTGGAAAGATCTAAGCCTCTGTGACGGAAGACTGATGCCAACATGCTTCTGTAACCCTTGATAGTGGGAGCTGAAAGAGATCGTTCTTTCCTCAGATATAAGAGGAAGTCAGCTATTTGAGTTACAGAGGTACTGGTCGAGGATACGGATACTGACTTGCACCAGTTTCGGAAGATTTCCCACTTCGATTGGTAGACTCTAAGGGTGGATGTTCTCCTTGCTCTAGCAATCGCTCTGGTTGCCTCCTTCGAAAAAAAACCTCTAGTTCTCGAGAGTCTTTCGATAGTCTGAAGGCAGTCAGACGAAGAGCGTGGAGGCCTTGGAGTACCTTCTTTACGCGTGGCAGACGTAGCAGGTCCACCCTTAGGGGAAGTGTTCTGGGAACGTCTACTAGCCATCG
Source organism: Palaemon carinicauda (assembly GCF_036898095.1). Taxonomy (NCBI): domain Eukaryota; kingdom Metazoa; phylum Arthropoda; class Malacostraca; order Decapoda; family Palaemonidae; genus Palaemon; species Palaemon carinicauda. The sequence goes on from NC_090739.1 coordinate 75,925,032, forward strand.
AAGTACCTCGGTGAGTTATTCTCTCGCGGGCCAGAGGGAAGCAACTAGAGTCAACTTTGTCCCTTCTTGAGAGGCGAACTTCTGCAGTACCTTGTTGATAATCTAGAACGGAGGGAATGCATATAGATCTAGATGAGACCAATCTAGAAGAAAGGCATCTATATGAACTACTGCTGGGTCCGGGATAGGTGAGCAAAGTATTGGGAGCCTCTTGGTCATCGAGGTTGCGAAGAGATCTATGGTTGGCTGGCCCCAGGTGGCCCAAAGTCTCTTGCATACATCCTTGTGGAGGGTCCAATATGTTGGAATTATTAGTCCCTTCCTACTGAGACAATCTGCTATGACATTCAAGTTGCCTTGGATGAACCTCGTTACTAGTGAAAAGTCTAGACCTGTTGAACAGGAGAGGAGGTCTCTTGCGAACTCGTACCATACCACAGAGTAGGTCCCTCCTTGCTTGGAGATGTACGTCAAAGCAGGGTGTTGTCCGTGTTCACCTCCACCACTTTGCCTTGAAGGAGAGACCTGAAGCTTTCCCAGGTCAGACGTACTGCCAGTAGCTTCTTGCAGTTGAAATGCATTGTCCTTTGACTCGAGTTCCATAATCCCGAGCATTCCCTACCGCCTAATGTCGCACCCCAGCCTACGTCCGATGCGTCCGAGAAGAGAACGTGGTTGGGAGTCTGAACAGTCAGGGGAAGACCCATTCAAAGGTTGATAAAGTCCTTTCATCAAGTCAGACCAGACTTTATCTTTCCGGAAACCGGGATCGAGACCGCTTCTAGCGTCTTGTCCTATTCCAGTGAAAAGCTAGATGATACAGAAGAGGACGGAGGTGTAGTCTTCCAAGTGACACAAATTGAACCACGGATGACAGTGTCCTAACCAGACTCATCCACAGCCTGACAGGGCAGTGTTCCTTCTTCAGCATCTTCTGGATGGATAACAGGGCTGGGGGTTGATCGTCTTGTTCAGCAATGTCCTCATCAGAGGGTTCCTCATCCGAAACTGATGAGGAAACGGCAACGGAGTGGGCAACGTCTGACTCGCTGAATCCGGTCGCCCTGGTGGATGCGTGACGGAGCCGGACACAAGATCATGGTACTGCTGCACAGTCTGTGAACTGTCAACCATGGGGACGCGAGGAAGAACAGTGTCAACCCGAAACTGTCTAGACTGTCTGGGTTGTGCAGTGAACCCCCTACCGGGTTGCTGAGGTAGCCGCACTGCGTCACAACAAGTCACCTCTGCTGGTTGTTGAACGTCTTCCTAGTGACACACTGAACGTCCACAACCACCTCCGAGAGTCGCTTAACGTCAACGTGCGACTGGCAACCCACACTGGGTCGCACCGGTGGAGGAACCACCTCAACTGGCGAACGTGAGTAGGATACCTCAGCGTCAACAGGGCGTACAACCAACCGGTAGGAAGGTTGTTGGCTAGGAGGTTCTTCTCCGTAAAAAATCCTCTATCAAGGACACAAGCTTGGACTGCATGTCTTGCAACAAAGCCCATTAGGGTCTATGGGAGCAGGTGTGGCAACAGACGGGGTTAGCGACCGAAGCGGAACCATTTACCATCCCTGGAAGCCTTGTTATGCTTTAATTAAAGTCCATAGGAGGCTAAGCAGCTTAAGGCTCCTCTCCAAATGACAGAGTCCTCAAAGGAATATCAGAAGGAGGGAGAACAGCACTTTCTCATCTACAGGAACCATGTCCGAGAAAAGCTAGGTTATCTCAGTGAGGGTCTCACTGGTGCCTAAGCAGCAGACCAGAAGGCAACGTTATGTAACTGCTTGACAGTCTGTGAACTGTCAAAAACTGAACTGTCAACCACAACAGGTGCGTGAGGACATACAGCACTGGTGCATTAGTAGCAGACCAGAAGGCAACGTCATGAAACTGCTTGACAGTCTGTGAGCTGGCAACAACCAAAGCTGTGTGGGGAAGCCTCAACTCCTGACTGACTAGTCTGCTGCGGGCGAGTGGCGGTAACCATAGTGTGTTGCGGAGGCTGACACACCGTGTCAAAACACGGCAGCTTGTGGTAGCTCACGCACGGCAACGGAGTGCTCCGTGTGTCTGTGGGAGTAAGCATGCGTCTGGCAGAGTAGACTGCGCATGGGTGGAGGAGCTCTCACAACAAGAGTGTGGGAGCAGGCAGCCATGCTGGGCGCACAACCGTGGCAGGTTGTAGGCAAACGGGTGCATCGTCAACCTTCTCCGCAGTCGGAGTGTGGGAGCAGGCAACAACCAAAGCGGAGTGGTGGTGCGTGGTGGGGACTGCCGTGGGTTGCGGAAACTAACGCATCGCGTCAAAACACGGCTGCTTGACTCCACCTTCCCACTGCTGATGCGGTAGCTCACGCATGTTAACGGAGGGAGCCGCATGTCGGCTAACGTTAACATGCGTCTGGCAGGGTCGATTGCGCATCGGAGGTGGAGCTCTCCGCAGCCGGAGTGTGGGAGCAGGCAGCCTCAGCGTGAGCTGGGCGCACAACCGTGGTAGGTTGTAGGCTAACGAGAGCAGTGTAAACCTTCTCCGCACGAAACTCCTGCATAACCGCAGCTAACTGAGTCTGCATAGACTGCAGTAAAGACCACTTAGGGTCTACAAAAAAAACGGCAACAAACGGAGCTACTGTCCGTTGTGACTGAGGGTCTAAAACAGCTGGTGCGGCAACAGACGGAGTTACTGCCTGTTGCGGTACCACCTTGCCTCTCTTGGGAGGTGTGCAGTCGTCGGATGACTGCAGCGAGTCCGAACTGACCCAGTGGCTACACCTAGGCCGTTGGACTTGCGCGGAAGGGACCGACTTGCACTTAAAAGCTGCAAGATTTGGTCCATGGTTTCTACGAGAAACCTCTTCCGCAGACGAGGAATAAATGGGCTCTCTCGTCTTTGTGTGGGTGGGGCGATCTCACGTCGGCAACGTGTGTAGATACGCCCGAAACCACGGAGGGAAAAACGTCTGTTCGTCGATCAAGGCCTGTGGAACCCATAAGTCGTACGACATTACTTCTCCCCTGGGCTTGGGAGCTTGTAAGAGGTATCGGACTAGGTGAACAACTGGCACGAACAGACGAACCCTCGGACGCAACACTGTAACACTTTGCGCATATCACTTTATCACTTTTGATTTTCTATTTGCACTTATTTCACTGAAATCGAAACTTTAACTGATTTCTACCTGAAACACGCAATCCTATCCTTCATTAAAAGGTAGTAATTGCGAAAACAGTTTTATAATGCAACAGAAAAACATAAATAAAGATAAAGAATTCAGTGGCTGGAAAAGAGACTAAACACTAGATCAAATAAACTACGTTTACAATCTCTCACCGCATAAAGCTTGGGAACAAGAACAAAACTCTAGAAACGTTTTACCTTCTTCCCCTACAGCGACTAGGGAGAAGAGTAAAAAACGAATTCAGTGGCTGGAAAAGAGACTAAACACTAGATCAAATAAACTACGTTTACAATCTCTCACCGCCTAAAGCCTGGGAACAAGAATAAAACTCTAGAAACGTTTTACCTTCTTCCTCTACAGCGACTAGGGAGAAGAGTAAAAAACGAGAACAACGTTACCCGCTTGAACGAAACGTTTATTCTCCTCTCTCTCCCTCCATCTCTATCTCTCTCTCTCTTCTCTATTGACTTAGCGCCTGAGAGAAGAGCCCAATTATATATCGTTACAACATGTTATTTGCTAAAAGGAACTGAAAGGTTTCCCAAATAAAAAGTTCCTTTATTTAGAATTTAAACCATTTAAGCTAAGAAAGAATGAACGAAACGCTAGAATCGGTTTACTCTTACTGCAACGTGAAACCGTGAAACACTCTCTCTCTATCGTAACGATAGAGCGCATGTTGAACGTTCTGAACGTCAACAACTGTGGAGACTAAAAAACTAAACGTTAGTTCATCTTTGAAAACAGTACGAGACTATCAAAGAAATTCTTTCATAAAACATTAAAATAAAAAGTATTAAATTCTTAAAAGGTTAAATACGATATGACGGGCTCAATGTTAATTAACTTCGGTTCCAAGTATGGACCGCCTACTATAGGAAAGGTCGCATATAAACAAACATAAAAATTACTTTTTATAAGTTTATAATAAATGGAAAGTTAATCGAAGAGGCCTATCAAGGCGGAGAGATATATAAAAAAAAAAAAAAGAACTATAACTTGTTAAGCAAAATTACCAAAAACCTAAACACACTTCCGTCTAAGGGAAGGGTCGGCCATTTAAAAGTGAAAGAGAGTCCATACTCTCTTCGTCACCATAATTAAATCTATCGAAAACGAATTCAAGTTTTGAAATGAAGATAAAACCCCTGCATAGCGAAAGCTCAAAACTGGAATAGTGTACTTCACCAAATCGTTGTGAAAACAAATCCAGTAGGGACGGCGTATTTAGTAGGTCCTGCCATTGGCACGACAGAGGAAAAATTGGTTCTTGTTGACAAGAAGTACCTGAGTACCTACTCGACAGATGGCGCTGTTGTTGTACACCCCCACCTGTATAGCGATCGCTGGCGTATCCCGACCGTAGGTTTTTTCTGTCGAGCAACAGAGTTGCAGCTACATGATCATCGGGTAAGATTAATATTGAAAAATACAAATTACTTTCACATTTGTCCTTTGTTCCGACACTCTGCAAACCTTACATTATCCATTAGGGATGACTCACTCATTTGATGGGTAGAAGTCTGACCACAGACTTGGCCACTGACTCGTGGTTTTTACGTACAGGCTTGGCATGTGACTGAGAAAACCCTGACACCTCGCTAAAAACTTTGTGCAATGCACAGATAGTGGCCTGAGCAACCTGAATGCTTGTGAAAAACTAGCAATAAGACCGTCTAAGTACAATAAGAATATTCAGTTAAATAGGAATGTTGATATCAAACATAGATGTTTCCCAGTACCCACCTCGCAGAGAGTATCGGGAATGTAGACAAGTATTAATACTATATTAGTTTATACAAGGGAAATTGTTATTGCTAGCAGATAGGTGAGGCCAGCGTGCAGAGGCCTCATGATGCTGTTCCCCAAGAAAGGAGAAGATAAAAGAGAGAAAGACCAAGTCATTCTTACACATTCATCCCAGACCAATCTCGGATAACCATTGCCCTCAACCATCTGCTACTTGTCCAACAAGGAGCCTGAGGGATTCTAAACAACATGTGCAGCCACCACAACACCAATGAAGAATGTCTCCATTCTCCTCTGGGTCATGTCTTGCAGATAGTGAGCAGTGAAGGTCGTCTGACACTTCCACACACAACACTTGTAATACCTACCCCACAGAGTAATTACATTAAAACGCCAGGGACGTATTTATGCTCCTGACGCCATGAGCTCTAGGTTGACGAGCAGGAGGGTAGGGATTCACTCCATGGTACTTTTCGGACTCTGAGCAAAGGCCTGAGGTTGTGTGGTGCAGCATGTGGGGCCGCCACCCTTCTTTTGATGCATCTGAAAAGAGCATCAAGTCCCGGGGGGGAGGTCGACATCCTTTAGCAGATTCTCGTCTACCACCCACCACTCGAGGTCCGTCAATTTCTCTGGTCCCATGGGGACCAGAATGTCTGGGGAATTGAAGGCCTGATTCCAGTTGGACTGAAGCTGCCATTGGAGAGATCATATCCTGAGGCGGCCATTGGCAACTAGACGGGCCAAGGATGATAGGTGCCCGAGGAGACATAACCACCCCTGGCCTGAGAGTTCTTCTTGTTTAAGGAATGGCCTTGCAACATTCCTCAGCCTTAATACCCTGTCGTCTGACGGGAGCACTTTCTGAAGGTCGGTGTCTATTATCATTCCTAAGTACTGTATACCAGTCGTTGAGAGGGAAGCAATGACAACTTCTTGAAGTTTACCATGATCCCCAGATGTTGGCAAAGCCTTAGAAGTTTGTCTCCGTGTTGAAGAAGGGTCGCCACCACATCTGCTAGAATCAACCAGTCGTCCAGATAGCGAAGGAGGCGGATGCAGATTCTGTGAGCCCAAGATGACACTAGGGCGAACACTCTCATGAAGACCTGAGGTGCCGTGGAAAGACCAAAGGACAGTACCTTGAACTGGTATTTCTTGTTGTCTAGAATGATTCTCAGATACTTCCTTGAAGACGGACGGACTGGGATCTGGAAGTATGCGTCCTTTAGGTCCAACGGACAGACTGGGATCTGGAAGTACACGTTATTTAGGTCCAGTGTACTCATGAAGTCCTGTGGTCTTACCGTTTGTCTGACAGTGCCTGCCATCTCCACGCTGAAGGGAGTTTGTTTGACACTTGTTCAGAGCTGAAAGGTCGAAGACTGAACTCCAGCCTCCAGACACCTTTTTCACAAGAAAGAATCCACTAAAGAAGCCTGGCGAGTCGTCAAGGGCCTCTTGGAGAGCGCCTTTCTCCACCATGGTCTGGACTTCAGCCCAAAGGGCCAGCTCCTTTGTGAGTCCCTTCACATAGGAGCTTGATGGAACTGGAGCTTTGGTCAGTGAAGGGAGAGATTGTGTGAACGGAATGCGATACCCTGAACGAATCATGGAGACTGTCCCAGGTTTGGCCCCGAGCTGCATCCACCTCTGCCAGCAGCGATGCAAGCATCCCCCCACTGGTGGACAAGTGGGAGGATTGTCCATCCTAGCGGTTGCGGCGTCAGCCGCCTCCCCAAGGATTCTTCTTTCCACAGGAGGACCTGGAGCCTTTCCTGTCCTTGGCCGAATGGGCTTCTAGACACCTTAGGATGGTTAGCTGTAGTCTTGATCGTTAGCAGTTTCTGCTGTTTGTTCTGCAGATGTGGAGGTGGTCTATAAGGCCGGGATGTCAAGGCCATGAGGAGAAGGTAGTCCTGATTGGATTTCCTCCATCTCTCCACAGCCTGCGCAACGTCTTCTGGCTCAAATAAGGAAGACCCCTCCAGAGAGAAGTTCCAGAATTTCGTTATCACGATCTGTGGGATTTGGCGATGGAACCTCTCTGCAATGGAGTATCTTTGCCACAGGATGGTGTTTGCCCTGAAATTTACAACTTGGTGGGCAAGAAATTCAATGGTTAGAGTTCCCAACAGCAGAAAGGTTTCCATTGCCTTTCTGGAGCTTTCTTTGGACCAATCCTTGTTCCGTATTAGGTTTTCTACAGATCCCAACCAGAAGTCCAGCCACGAAGTAGCCTGCATGGCATACTTCGCCACCTTTTCCTGGTTGAGGATCTTAGACGCCGAGAACAAAACCTGCAACCCGCAGAGGACCCCTAGAGAGATCCCCTTCGTCAATTCCTGTAGAGGGAGGTCCGGACATGGCTCACTGAAGACCTCATAGGCAGCACTGGTCTTGGGGGTTTCTGAGTGCCAGAGACACTGTCTATGACCATGTCTTTGCCCTCCTGAGGGCCCACCACTGGGTCTGAATGCAGGCAAAAATCTGCCAGAAGACTTCTTGGACTCCCTATGCACTGCCTCTAATAGCCTCAGACTAGCAGCCTTAGGAAGAAGGTCGTCGAACTCGGAGTCTTTCACCCCAAGACGTCATCTTGGGGTGGGTCGGGGTCGTCGATGGAATAATGTGGTACAGCAGTCAATGGAGACAGCCTTTCTGTGACCCTCGAAAGATCTCGCAGTCCTCGCAGAGGACTTTGGCAGGGTCTTAGACTCTTTGGATTCTTCCCTTGGAGGGAAAAAAGTTTCTAGGATGGTCTTTGGAGGGACCCCCTTTCATTGCTCGCCCGCAGGAGGCAACACGGTTTCTTCCAAGGGCTTTGAAACTGGTCAAAGTTTCCGAGGAACCACCTCAATGGGAGAGGGGTGGAAGGAGCTCATTAGAGACTCTTCTCTGAGCAAACCTGGTGAAGGTTGTGCAATCGGTCGAAGAGGCGTAAGGACGACAATACTGAGCCTCCGCCTGGATGTTTTGACTGGAGTCAGCTTGACTCTAGGCAAGACTACCTTGTCAGAAACTCCTCTTTTCCTCTTCAGGGAAGAGGAAGAAGCCGAAGCTTATCTATGGGGAGGAACCATGGATTTTTGCCTTCGGTCCACCGGAGGAGAGGAAGACTTCTCCATAATTAACCCGGGTGTTCCCGATGGATGAATCGGGGGAACGCCTGCTACAAAAGCCTGATGGACAGCCCTCACCAGGGCTCCAAACCACAGTTCCTGACCCACTGTGACGCTGGCTGAAAGATCCTGAGAGGATCGATAAAGAGGGTTTCTGCAAGGGAGCCTTGCCTGAGATCGATGACGACCTGGCGGGAGTCTACAGTTTTGAAGTTTCCTCCAACTGGTCAAGATGCCGGTTCTTTAGGAGCCTTGAACATCTGATCTTCCCGAAGAGGAGATCGTTGGGGGAAAGTTCCTGTCTTGTCCTGATCTCCCAGGAGAACCCAATGTCCTGCATTTGCAGGCAGGAGAACAGGGAGAGGGTGAACGGTGAGAAGGCGAATGCCTAAACTCCGGTGAGCGCCTGGAGGCTCGTGAAGGAGAAAGCTTGTGTGATGATCGCCTCTCATGCGAACAACAACGTTCCTTAGAACAGTGCCGTTCTGGCGAGCAATGACGATGGTCAGGAAACTACTGAGGTTCTGGTGAACACTGGATAATTGGCGAATGATCGCGAGTCACAGGAGTGACGAGAGGTTGCCACTTGACGAGCTGCTGATGAATGGTAAGTGGGATAGCGCCGAGAGGTCGACGATCGACGAGCAGTCGGTGAATGCCACACACCTGCCAATCATTCAGGGGATCAGCAAGTTGGCAAATGGCGAGCAGCGAGGGACTAATGGATGAGGGGCAGCGTTTGACGGATAATGGCAAGTCGCTAGCGAATGACAAGCCGACGGTGACTGACATGCAGTCGAAAGCCGATGGTGAGCTGGTGAACAGCGAGACGTCAGAGAATGATGAATCGTCGGTGAGCGGTGAACTGTTGGGGAGTGACGAGTCATTGGCGAACCGCGAACTGTTGGCAAACAGCGAACAGCACAGCGAACAGCTGGTCGATGACAAGCGGGCGAGTGACGAGGAGTTGGATGACTGGAAACAATTGGCAAACCACAAACAGCAGTTCATTGGCGAGCAGTCGGCAAAGAGTGTTGGACTGACGAACGGCAAGTTCGAGGACTCCGGTGAAACAGGCTAAGGTCGGGAACCAGATGGCAAACGGCGAAACTCGTTAGACTTACGGTCTATACCAAACCCAGTGCTAAGGAGGTCGAATGGCGAGGTCTTTGACGATACTCTGACGGGGATTATTCAGCAGTAGATAGTGAAGAGCCAAACAAACATCTCTTCACCAGAGGCAAAGGATAAAGTCTGAGGCGACGAGGAGGGCCACGAACTCTACGAGTTCCTTGCCGGTGAGGACAAGGAGCTGGGTGACTGGAAACAATTGGCAAACCACAAACAGCAGTTCATTGGCGAGCAGTCAGCAAGGAGTGTTGGACTGACAAACGGCGAGTTCGAGGAGAGTCCGGTGATACAGGTGAAGGTCGAGGACCAGATGGCGAACGGCGAGACTTGTTAGACTGACGGTCTCTAGGCGAAGCCAAGTGCTGAGGAGGTCGAACGGCGAGGGCCTTAACGATACTCCGAAGGGGATCATTCAGCAAATGGTGAAGAACCAAACAGACATCTCTTCGCCAGAGGCAAAGGATAACATCTGAGGAGACGAGGAGGCCCACGAACTCTACGAGTTCATTGCCGGTGAGGACAAGCCTCCGCAGGGGAGGGCTGACCAGCTGGCTGGTCTCAGGTAAGCCTCTGAATAGGTGTCTCTTTGGGGGTTCTCCCTTATGAACGAGAGAGGTGACCACTCGTAGGAGAGAAATGTCTCGGACTTTGCTCCGCCCCCGAAGGATAATTGGAGAGGGGCAGGAGTGTAGTCCTCGGCAACGGCGGTAGCAGCGGGGGATGAGGCAGGACTGGAATCAACAGTCAGGGCTAAAGAAGAGTCCTCAAGGTCGTTAAGGTCTATGCTCAGCAAGGTCAACGGATCCACTTCCAAAGAGGAAGTACGTTATCTCTCAGCACCCAGTTGAAAGAGCTGAAACAGAACCTCCTTCAAAGGAGGGCCGGTCAATCCTAGGGACAGGCACACCTGAAAAATATAAAAAAAGATGAAGGATTGCCCTGGAGGAGAGGCGGGGCCACTTTGCTAGGGGAAGAAGCACCATCAGCCACTTTTTCCGCTGGGAGGCAGACCACTCCCAACATTCCGAACAAGTGTTATTACTATCACTCCATTGCCCTCTATAGACAGGACATAAACGGTGAGGATTCGTGTCTACCGAGAATATAAAAGTTCCACAAGAGTGGTCCTCAGGTCCTGGGCAAGTCTGCATACTAATGGTAAGAAGATGCACGCATACACACTGTAAAGAAAAGGCAAAAAAGAGTAATAAAGGCAAGTCAAAAATTGGTGAAGGGAAGCACAGTAACAACCGATCTCCACCCAAGCCAGAAGCAGTGAGGCTCACAGCCCAAGTGCGTGAGTGAGAGGGGTAGCTACTATCCCCCAACCCCACCAATCCCTCGCAAACTAGCAGGCAGATAGTTAACCCTCGCTAAAAATCTAATGGATCGTCTTTTAGCTTCAACGAAAGTATTACCCCTATAAATAGTGTTGGTTTATATGTAGTGACGGAACAAAAATTACGTAAATTTTAGTGTTGGAAAAAATAACAAATTTAACACCAGCATTTGTATAACTGGCAGGAGAGCATGGTGTATATTATGTCACTTTATATAACTGCTTCATATAAAAGCAGATTGATTTTGATAACAAAAATAAAAATATCACCCTGAATCTCATCTAACCACTAAATTCATAACAAAACCATGCCTTGATAAGGGAATTAATTTAATTCCTTACTCACTAGACTAAATGCAGAAGAGCCTATACAGTTGTGAGATGCCAAGGAGTGAAGACTTTCCCTTCTTACCAACAGCCCCAAACTAAAAACCCTATTAACAATCCCACTGTCGTCCGCAACATTATTTACCACTCACTAACTCTTGTAGTACCTTAAATTCTTCTACCATATATTTTTTTTAAATACTTAGGAACCTTCTGAATTATACATACTTTAAATCCAGATGACAAACCCATTTCTATCTAAAATCAAGTCAAGAGCAGAAGAGGCCCTTCCAAACAATGTGCTCGACAATAATTATATATACTGTAGTTCTTAGGTATAATAGCTGATTGTGTTTGCCCAAGCGATACTCATCGGGTCTACTGGGTATCACAGAGGAGGGGGAGTCGGGAGAATGAGAGAGATATGATTTATTTCTAATGGTCTAAAATCCAGTGGCTTTGATGATTAAAGCATAACGGCCACCGGGTAAGATTCATTTAAATAATAAGATACCTTTCCAAAAAAAAACTAACAAAACAAAGAAATGCTAAGATAAGTAAAATGCAAAAATGGACAATACCAAATTGTTAAATCACATGATACATTACAGTAGATGGAACTTTTATATAGTACACAATACAATCAGACAGCTAACAAGGGAATCATCCCATTATGGATATACAGTACTTGGATGATGGCTAATAATGTCAACTTAGCTGAAAGTAGTATCTAATAAGGAACAGTAGTCGCCAAATAAGTCATGCAATTGTTTTTCATCTTGAGGTGGGGAAAATGCTGATATGAACCATTAAGTTATAGGATATTTTAAGAAGTTAACTTTAAACAAGTAAACATTACACACAACCAATACATAAGACTTCTCAAGATATGTAAATGAAGCAAAGAACAATAACCTCAATGAACATAGTAAAAATTCATCAATATTCAATAGAATGCTTTTGGCTTCACAGTTAAAGTAGAACAAAACTTACCCCATGTTGTGGTGATATTGGCTCCTTTGAAAAAGAAGTCATATACTGTTGATGAGAGGTAATAGCTCATATGCATTTTCTGCAAGAAAAAATAGAAAATCACAGAAATAATTTCAATACAGTGCTCAAAATTGCACCAAATGCAAAAAAAAAAAAAAAAAAAAAAAAACCTTGAACTTTGTTATTTTTTGAATAAATATCATAACAGAATAACTAATTATAATACTTGTACTAATAATACGAAATGTACTTATTGCTTGTGGTAAACACATCTGAAATTATCTAACAATCTTGTTAAATTCTGGAATCTGTTCATTGACTTGAAATGAACCCATCTCCACTATGATAGCTGAATTGTGAGTTTGCAACATGTGGTTATTTATGATGAATATAGGCCTATATCACTAACACTTCTGATTTCAGTCAATGTAAAACCACAATAGCATTTAATACCGAATTCTATCTTGGTAATATATATCCAAAGGAATTCATTTATGATAATAGCTTCTGACTGGGCAGAGATTTAAACCCCTGCATATTCAGCCGAAACCATGCCGGCGAGGACTCTACGAACTAAGCTATCAAGAGAGATTAAGTTTATGATAAGTCATCATACCTATTCCTGTCCAATTCAGGAATCTGTCCTTAGACTTCAAAATAAACCCTTCTCCACTATGATAGCTGAATTTTGAGTCTGCAACACGTGGTTATCTATGATGAATATATATCACTAACACTCCTGATTTCAATCATTGTAAATATCAACCTCAATAGCATTTAATACCGAATTCTATCTTGGGAATGTATATCAACTGGAATTCATTTATGGTAATAGCTTCTGGCTGGGCAGAGATTCGAACCCCTGCATATTCAGCCGAAACCCTGCCTGCGAGGACTCTATCAACTGAGCTATCAAGAGAGATATAAGTTTATGACAAGACACTTTACCTATTCTTATCAAATTCAGAAATCTGTTCATAGACTTGAAATAAACCCTTCTCCACCATAATAGCTGAATTGTGAGTTTGCAACACGTGGTTATTTATGATGAGTATATATCACTAACACTCATGATTTCAATCAATACCATAAATGAATTCCTGTGGATATGTATTCCCAAGATAGAATTCTGTATTAAATGCTATTGTGGTTGATATTTACATTGATTGAAATCACGAGTGTTAGTGATACGTATTCCTCATAAATAAGCACGTGTTGCAAATTCACAAATGAGCTATCATAGTGGAGATGGATTTATTTCAAGTTTAAGAATAGATTCATGAATTTAATTGGAATAGGTACAGTGACTTGTCAAAAATTTATTTCTCTCTTGATAGCTCAGTTGGTAGAGTCCTCGCAGGCACAGTTTCGGCTAAATAGGCAGGGGTTCAAATCTCTGCCCAACCAAAAACTATTACAATAAATGAATTCCAGGGATATATATTTCCAAGATAGAATTTGGTATCACATGCTATTGTGGTTGATATATATATATATATATATATATATATATATATATATATATATATATATATATATATATATATATATATATATATATATATATATATATATATATATATATATATACTGTATATATATATATATATATATATATATATATATATATACATATGGGAGGAACGTAGAGAGGAGAGGTCCCCTTTTTTGTTTCATTTGTTCGATGTCAGCTACCCCCCAAAATTAGAGGAAGTGCCTTGGTGTATGTATGTATGTATGTATATATATATATATATATATATATATATATATATATATATATATATATATATATATATATATATATATATATATATATATATATATATATATATATATATATATATATATATATATATATAGCGTGCTAGGCGGTATACCTTAGCAATCCATGTTCGCCAATTGTTTTACTCGTGTAAGGGGATGAGCAACTTGGTGGAGTAATGAGAGCTTTATGTGTGGAGGATATGCTCCCCTAAATCTCGATGAAGTCACTGGCAGCAGGGTGATGGATAGATTCAAGGCAATGGACAAACAGTCTCTTCGGCTTCTACTCCTGATGCCTGGCGGTTGATCTTACTAGAATTAGTATGGACTGGCAGGGGTCACTTGCCTTAGCTAGATAGGCACTGGGCAACACAAGGAACTGGCTATTCTTTGATGTATCTAGCCAATGAACCCTCTATGGATTTAGTCAGTCATGGATAGAGAAGATGAAAGAATGGCCCCCAGTCCCGGGCGTAGCGGGGTGCAAGAATCTCCCAGTTTATAAATACTAAAGAAAAATTGAAAACTGGAATGTTAGAACCATGAATCAGATTGGGAAGTTACAGCAAGTGGAAAGTGAATTTATGAAATATAGTTTGGATATCTTGGCCCTAAGTGAAACACATTGTAAGGAAACTTTAGACCAAGGGAATATATATATTTACTCAAGAGGATCAGATGAAGCTGGAAAAGAAGGGGTAGGAATGATGATGACACTAAGAGCAGAAAAGGCATTAACCGAGTAGAGAGCTGTAAATAGTAGATTGGTAGTAGCAAAGTTCAAATCAAAGCAGTGCCCCAACAAATGATTCCCCTGAAGAAAGGAAAGATGAATACAGTACTATGAAGAACTACAGAGGATACTAGATGAGATCCCTGAGAGATATGAAAAATGTTATTTTTATGATAAAATAAATTTTTGAATATACTTACCCGGTGATTATATAAGCTGCAACTCTGTTGCTCGACAGAAAACTCTACGTTAAAAATCCGCCAGCGATCGCTATGCAGGTAGGGGGTGTACTACAACAGCGCCATCTGTCGTGCAGGTACTCAGTACTCAATGTAAACACAGAACTCAATTTTCTCCTCGGTCCACTGGGTCTCTATTGGGGAGGAAGGGAGGGTCCTTTAATATATAATCACCGGGTAAGTATATTCAAAAATTTATTTTATTATAAAAATAACATTTTTCAATATTAAACTTAGCCGGTGATTATATACGCTGATTCACACCCAGGGGGGTGGGTAGAGACCAGCAATAATTGTTTACATTATTATGAGCTAAGGATTTTTTATTTCATTTTAGCAGTTATTCAAAATAACAAACATAAAATAAATAAGTACCTGGTAAGGAAGTCGACTTGAACAATTACTCTGCCTTTTAAAGTACGTCTTCCTTACGGAGCCTCGCGATCCTCTTAGGATGCTGAGCGACCCCTAGGAGCTGAAGTATCAAGGGTTGCAACCCATACTACAGGACCTCATCAAAACCTCTAATCTAGGCGCTTCTCAAGAAAAGAATTTGACCACCCGCCAAATCAACCAGGATGCGAAAGGCTTCTTAGCCTTCCGGACAACCCAAAAACAACAATAAAAAACATTTCAAGAGAAAGATTAAAAAGGTTATGGAATTAGGGAATTGTAGTGGTTGAGCCCTCACCCACTACTGCACTCGTTGCTACGAATGGTCCCAGAGTGTAGCAGTTCTCGTAAAGAGACTGGACATTCTTAAGATAAAAAGACGCGAACACTGACTTGCTTTTCCAATAGGTTGCGTCGATTATACTTTGCAGAGATCTATTTTGTTTAAAGGCCACGGAAGTTGCGACAGCTCTAACTTCGTGTGTCCTTACCTTCAGCAAAGCTTGGTCTTCCTCATTCAGATGGGAATGAGCTTCTCGTATTAACAGTCTGATAAAATAGGATAAAGCATTCTTTGACATAGGCAAAGATGGTTTCTTAACTGAACACCATAAAGCTTCAGACGGGCCTCGTAAAGGTTTAGTTCGTTTTAAATAGAACTTAAGAGCTCTTACAGGGCATAAGACTCTTTCTAGTTCATTTCCAACCATACGATAAGTTTGGAATATCGAACGATATTGGCCAAGGCCGAGAAGGCAGCTCGTTTTTGGCTAGAAAACCAAGTTGTAGAACATGTAGCCGTTTCGGATGAGAATCCGATGTTCTTGCTGAAGGCATGAATCTCACTG
Source organism: Palaemon carinicauda (assembly GCF_036898095.1). Lineage (NCBI taxonomy): Eukaryota > Metazoa > Arthropoda > Malacostraca > Decapoda > Palaemonidae > Palaemon > Palaemon carinicauda. The sequence continues at coordinate 75,940,864 of NC_090739.1, forward strand.
ACTCTTTTAGCTGTGGCTAAGCATACCAGGAAAAGAGTCTTTAAGGTGAGATCTTTCAGGGAGGCTGATTGTAGCGGTTCGAACCTGTCTGACATAAGGAATCTTAGTACCACGTCTAAATTCCAACCAGGTGTAACCAAACGACGCTCCTTCGTGGTCTCAAAAGACTTAAGGAGGTCCTGTAGATCTTTATTGTTGGAAAGATCTAAGCCTCTGTGACGGAAGACTGATGCCAACATGCTTCTGTAACCCTTGATAGTGGGAGCTGAAAGAGATCGTTCTTTCCTCAGAAGTAAGAGGAAGTCAGCTATTTGAGTTACAAAGGTACTGGTCGAGGATACGGATACTGACTTGCACCAGTTTCGGAAGATTTCCCACTTCGATTGGTAGACTCTAAGGGTGGATGTTCTCCTTGCTCTAGCAATGGCTCTGGCTGCCTCCTTCGAAAAGCCTCTAGCTCTCGAGAGTCTTTCGATAGTCTGAAGGCAGTCAGACGAAGAGCGTGGAGGCCTTGGTGTACCTTCTTTACGTGTGGCTGACGTAGAAGGTCCACCCTTAGGGGAAGTGTTCTGGGAACGTCTACTAGCCATCGAAGTACCTCGGTGAACCATTCTCTCGCGGGCCAGAGGGAAGCAACTAGCGTCAACCTTGTCCCTTCGTGAGAGGCGAACTTCTGCAGTACCTTGTTGACAATCTTGAACGGAGGGAATGCATATAGATCTAGATGTGACCAATCTAGGAGAAAGGCATCTAAATGAACTGCTGCTGGGTCCGGGATTGGTGAGCAAAATATTGGGAGCCTCTTGGTCATCGAGGTTGCGAAGAGATCTATGGTTGGCTGGCCCCAGGTGGCCCAAAGTCTCTTGCATACATCCTTGTGGAGGGTCCATTCTGTTGGAATTATTTGTCCCTTCCGACTGAGACAATCTGCCATGACATTCAAGTTGCCTTGGATGAACCTCGTTACTAGTGATATGTCTAGACCTTTTGACCAGGTGAGGAGGTCCCTTGCGATCTCGTACAACGTCAGAGAGTAGGTCCCTCCTTGCTTGGAGATGTACGCCAAAGCCGTGGTGTTGTCCGAGTTCACCTCCACCACTTTGCCTTGAAGGAGAGACCTGAAGCTTTTCCAGGCCAGACGTACTGCCAGTAGCTCCTTGCAGTTGAAATGCATTGTCCTTTGACTCGAGTTCCATAATCCCGAGCATTCCCGACCGTCTAATGTCGCACCCCAGCCTACGTCCGATGCGTCCGAGAAGAGAACGTGGTTGGGAGTCTGAACAGTCAGGGGAAGACCCTCTCTTAGGTTGATATAGTCCTTTCACCAAGTCAGACAAGACTTCATCTTTTCGGAAACCGGGATCGAGACCGCTTCTAGCGTCTTGTCCTTTTTCCAGTGAAAAGCTAGATGGTATAGAAGAGGACGGAGGTGTAGTCTTCCTAGTGACACAAATTGATCCACGGATGACAGCGTCCCTACCAGACTCATCCACAGCCTGACTGAGCAGCGTTCCTTCTTCAGCATCTTCTGAATGGATGGCAGGGCTGGGGGCTGATCATCTTGTTCAGCAACGTCCTCATCAGAGGGTTCCTCATCCGAAACTGATGAGGAAACGGCAACGGAGTGGGCAACGTCTGACTCGCTGAATCCGGTAGCACTGGTGGATGCGTGACGGAGCCGGACGCAATATCATGGAACTGCTGCACAGTCTGTGAACTGTCAACAACCATGGGTGCGCGAGGAAGTACAGCGTCAACCCGAAACTGTCTAGACCGTCTGGGTTGTGCAGTCAACACCCTATCGGGTTGCTGAGGTTGACGCACTGCGTCACAACAAGTCACCTCTGCTGGTTGTTGAACGTCCTGAACGTCAACAACCACCTCCGAGCGTCGTTTAACGTCAACGTGCGGCTGGCAACCCACACTGGGTCGCATCGGTGGAGGAACCACCTCAACTGGCAGACGCGAGTAGGTTACCTCAGCGTCAACAGGGCGCACAACCGACCGGTTGGAAGGTTGTTGGCCAGAAGGTTCTTCTCCGTATTTAAGTCCTCTATCAAGGACGCAAGCTTGGACTGCATGTCTTGCAGCAAAGCCCATTTAGGGTCTACGGGAGCAGGTGTGGCAACAGACGGGGTTAGCGACTGAGGCGGAACCGTTTACCATCCCTGAAAGCCTTGTTATGAGTGACATAATAGTACAGCAAAACTTCAAAGGCTCGACAACAGCTGAGAAGTTGACCTGTAAACAACTTGGAGCGTCTCCTGGCTAGGCGTCAGGGAGAGTCTACCAGAATTGAGAAGTCTATCTGGGCAGAGGCATGAACTCCCAAGCCGAGAACTTCTCTCGTGTCATATCAGACTCTCGCTCTATAAACCAGTTTAAAAGAAGGGAAAGCAAAGGCTGTATCCCCCAAACTCCTCCTGGTGAAAAAACCAGTCGCCTAGCCAACGTAACGCTCTCTAGGAGAGCGAGAGAGCACTAGCTTAAAAACAACGGCTTCGAAGTAGCTAGGCCTAGTGTAAGTTCTGACGTTTAGGCGAACGAGGAGCAGCAGTTACAAGATCCGGACGAAGATCCTTAAAAAAATCATCATGATTTAATTAAAGTCCATAGGAGGCTAAGCAGCTTAAGGCTCCTCTCCATCTGACAGAGTCCTCAAGGGAATATCAGTAGGAGGGAGAACAGCAACTTCCTCATCTACAGGAACCTTGTCCGATAAAAGCTGAGTCTCTCACTGGTGCATTAGTAGCGGACCAGAACGCAACGTCATGTAACTGCTTGACAGTCTGTGAACTGTCAACAACTGAACTGTCAACCACAACAGGTGCGTGAGGACGTACAGCGTCCACTCGAGACTGCTTTGACTGCCTAGACTGAGCAGTCAAAACAACTCTAGAATGCGGAGGTTGACGCACCGCGTCAAAACAAAACAACTTAGACTGTTGTTGTACCTCGCAAACGTCAACGGAAGGTTCCGTGCATCGCTGAACGTCAACATGCGGCTGGCAGGGTACACTGGAACGCATGGGTGGCAGGACTCTCTCAGCTGGAGTGCGGCAGAAGGTCGCCTCAGCGTCCACAGGACGCACAACCGTGGTTGGTTGTAGGCTAGAGGTTGGTGCAGTGTCAACCTTCTCCGCACGAAAGTCCTGCATCAATGACGTTAACTGAGACTGCATGGTCTGCAGAAAAGACCACTTAGGGTCTACAGGAGCAGGTGCGGCAACAGACGGTGTGACTGCCTGATGCGGTACCGCTTTGCCTCTCTTAGGAGGTGAGCAGTCGTCGGAAGACTGCAGCGAGTCCGAACTGACCCAGTGGCTACAACTGGGCCGTTGGACTTGCGCGGAAGGGACCGACTTGCGCTTAAGAAGCTGCGAGACCTTGGTCCATGGTTTCTTACGAGAAACCTCTTCCGCAGACGAGGAATAAATGGGCTCTCTCGTCTTTGTGTGGGTGGGGCGATCTTGGGTAGATACGCCCGAAACCACGGAGGGAACGTCTGTTCGCTGATTAAAGCCTCTCGAACCCTTTGGTCGTACGACATTACTTCTCCCCCGGGCTTGGGAGCTTGCAAGAGGTCCCGGACTGGGAGGACGACAGGCACGAACAGACGAACCCTCGGACGCAACACTGTAACACTTTGCGCCTCGGACGCAACACTGTAACACTTTGCGTATATCACTTTATCACTTCGATTTTCTGTTTTGCACTTATTTCTACCTGAAACACGCAATTCTACCCTTCATTAAAAGGTAGTAATTGCGAAATTAGTCGTATAATGCAAGCTCATAATACCAGCAAAAAACAGAAAACATATTTTAAGATAAAAAGAAAAATCAGTGGCTGGGAAAGAGACTAAACACTAGTTCATATAACTACGTTTTCAATCTCTCACCGCACATAGCCTGGGGACGAGAATAAAAACCTAAAAACGTTTTATCCTTCCTCCCCGTACAGAGACTAGGGACGAGAGTAACACGAGAACAACGTTACCCGCTTGAACGGAACGTTTACTCGCCTCTCTCTCCCTCCGTCTCTATCTCTCTCTCTCTTTCTCTCTTGATTTCGCACCTAAGAGAAGAGCCCAATTATATATCGTCAAAAAAACATGTTATTTGACTAAAGGAAAAAACTGAAAGGTTTTTCAAATAAAAAGTTCTTTTAAATTAGAATTTAAAACATTTAAGCTAAGAAAGAATGAACAAAACGTCAGAATCGATTTACGTACTCTTACTGCAAAGTGAAACCGTGATACACTCTCTCTCTATCGTAACGATAGAGCGCATGTTGAACGTCCTGAACGTCAACAACTGCGTAGCATAAAAAACTAAACGTTAGTTCATCTTTGAAAACAGTACGAAGACTATCAAAGAAAATCTTTCATAAAATATTACATTTAAAAAGTTTTAAATCCTTAGCTCTTTAAAAGCTAATTACGATATAAAGGGCTCAACGTTGATTAACTTCGGTTTCCAAGTTAGGACCGCCTACTCTCAGGAAAGTTCTATATAAACAAAACATTAAAATTATCTTTATATGTTTATAATAAATGGAAAGTTAATCGAAGAGGCCTAATAAAGGCGGAGAGATATAAAATATATAGAGGAAAATCTATAACGTGATATAATTACTAAAAGCCTAAACATACTTCCGTCTAAGGGAAGGGTCGGCCATTTAAAAGTGAAAGAAAGTCCATACTATCTTTGTCACCATAATTAAATCTATCCAAAACGAGTTCAAGTTTTGAGATGAAGATAAAACACCTGCATAGCGAAAGCTCAAAACTAGAATAGTGTACTTCACCAATAGTTGTGAAAACAAATCCAGTTAGCACAGCGAATTAGTAGGTCTTGCCGGTAGCCCGACAGAGAGAAAATTGAGTTCTGTGTTTACATTGAGTACTGAGTACCTGCACGACAGATGGCGCTGTTGTAGTACACCCCCTACCTGCATAGCGATCGCTGGCGGATTTTTAACGTAGAGTTTTCTGTCGAGCAACAGAGTTGCAGCTTATATAATCACCGGCTAAGTTTAATATTGAAAATTGTGATTGGCGACTTCAATGCATAAGTTGGAAGAAATAATCAAGGGACAGAAAACGTGATGGGTGTCGAGGGTTTTGGCGAAGTTGCAAATGAAGATGGAGCACATTTCATAAGTTTCTGTTCAGCAAACAATCTTGTCATTGGAGGTACTCTGTTCCAACATAAGAACATCCACAAGTATACATGGACTTCACACTATGTGGCAATTACAAAAATCAGATAGATCACATTACCATCAATAAAGAGAGGAGGACTCTGAGAAATGCAAGAAGCTATAGAGGTGCAGATATTGGTAGTGATAACCAGCTCCTCATTGCCACACTGAAATTAAAACTGAAAGCACCCAACAGAAAGACAGATAGATACCTAGGTTTGATACAACTAAGCTTCTAGAGGAAGAGCACAGAGAAACATTTGCAATTGAATGTAGGAATCAATTTGCAGTCTTAGAGACTTAAAGAGACGAAGAACAGACAATTAATGAAGAATGGTGTGATATTAAGAACATATATCAGTCAGTTGGTAGTGAAGTCTTGGGACAAACAGTTACAAGGAGAAAGCCATGGATATCGAATGATACTTGGGATACTATACCAAGGAGACAAAGACAGAAATTGATTGTTGAAAGTTTTCGAGGAAGTAATGAAAATTACAAGGTAGAGTATGCTAAGTATTCCAGTATTGACAGTGAGGTCAAATGAAAAGCCAGAATGACTGGAGAGAGTATTTAGACAGTAAAGCAGATGAGGCCAACAAAGCTATGAATTCAGGAAGTGGCTATGGTGTGAGAATTGCTCATAGAATTATTAATGAAATCTCGACTGGGGCAAAGAAGAAGAAGAAGCATATACCCATCAAAAAGAGAGATGGCTCTGTTATAACAACAGAAGATGAAGAAAGACAACGTTGGATGGAACACTTTAGTAAGGTTATGAATAGGACATATGAAAGGAATAATTTGATTGATATACCTGAAGCTGGTAAAGACCTTGATGTGCCTATGAATGAATTCAGTGTTTGAAGTCGAAGCTATCCTCAAAAAACTAAAGAGATGGAAAGCCCCTGGATACGATGGAATAACTGCCGAGATGATAATGGCCGAAAATGAAGTGACTCCAAGACTACTTACAAGATTATTTTGTAGAATGTGGCATGAAGAGGCAAAACCTGATGAATGGGAGTTATGATTGATGGTGAAAATAGCTAAAAAGGGAGACCGACTGATTGCAATAATTACAGAGGCCTAACACTTACGTCAGTTGTTATGAAAATATATAGTATGCTTATTCTTAAAAGACTGGAGAGAAAGATTGATGAAAAACTGAAAGATGAACAAGCAGGATTTAGTAAAAGGTAGAAGTTGCACTGACCAAAGTTTCATTTTGAGACATGTTATACAGCAATGCGTAGAATATAGAAATGCCCTTTTGATGGTATTTGTGGACTATGAAAAAGCCTTTGACAGTGTGCACCGGCCAATTTTGTGGAGAGTCCTGCGTTATTATGGAATTCCTCTTAAATATGTAAATTTGATTTAGTCAGTTCATGAGCATAGCAAGTGCAAAGTTAATGTTAATTGAGTCTTATCAAGTGAATTTCAAGTGAACAGCAAAGTACTCCAAGGGAATGTGTTGTCACCTATGTTGTTTATCCTCCACATGGACTTTGTAATGTGTAGAACAGTCAGAGATGGTGGAGAATGATTGGACTGGATTGGTGATAAGAATTTAGCAGACCTAGAGTATGCTGATGCTGTCCTTCTTAGCAGAACACCACAGGATTTGCAATGCTTGCTTACCATAATGCATGAAATATCACGTGAGGTGGGGCTGAAGATAAAGAGAAGAAAGACAGAGATGATGAGAACAGAGTATACAATGGAAGATGAAATATCATTGGAAGGAGAAGGGATTAATGAAGTAGAATCATTTAAGTACTTAGGAACAATGATCTCCAAAACAGGGTCTTTAGAATTAGAGTTCAGTGAAAGATTGCAAAAAGCAAACCAGACAATGGCTAAGATAAGTATAATTTGGAAATCAAAACGCCCAAAATTTCATATAAAAATCAGACTATATATCAGTTTAGTGAGATCGGTGTTACTCTTTGGACATGACTCATGGAATGACAATGAAACAATCTCCAATAGATTTAATAGATTTGAGAATAAAGTCCTCAGAAGAATATTGGGAGTTAAAAGGCAGGACATGATTAGAAATGAAACTATGAGAGATTACTCGAGTACCATATGTGGATGAGATCACGATGAGGGGTAGATGGAGATGGTTTGAGCATGCTCTTCGCACTCCCCAAGAGAGATTAGTACACCAAACGTTTAACTGGGCTCCACAAGGCACTAGAAGAATTGGAAGACCCAGCCCTACATGTCTTAGGACTATAAAGCACGAAGTAGGAGATGATGAATGGAGAAGTATTGAATTAAAAGCTCAAGAGAGAGACGACTGGTGAAATCTAACCGAGGCCCTTTGCGTCAATAGGCGTAGGAGATGATGATGATGATGATGATGATGATTATTTATATATATATATATATATATATATATATATATATATATATATATATATATATATATATATATATATATATATATATATATATATATATATATACACAATATACATATATATACAGTACATATATATATATATATATATAGTATACATATATATATATAAGTGTATATATAATTGTGTGTATATATATATCTATCTATCTATATATATATATACAGTGAACCCTCGCTACTTCGCGGTTCGACCATAGCGGATTCACCACTTCGCGGATTTTTTCCATAACCCATATATATACAGTAATATATAATATATATATATATATATGTATGCATGTATTTATGTATATATGTATGTATGTATATATGTATGTATGTATATATGTAGGTATGTATATGTGTATACATATAAATATATATATATATATATATATATATATATATATATATACACACACATATATATATATATATATATATATATATATATATATATATATATATATATATATATATATATATATATATATATATAAATATATATATATATATATATATATATATATATATATATATATATATATATATATATATATACACACACATATATATATATATATATATATATATATATACACACACACATATATATATATATATATATATATATATATATATATATATACATATATATATATATATATATATATATATATATATATATATATATATATATATATATACGGTATATATCTAAAGTAGGAAGATGTGATGTAGTTCTAAGGGAAAAGTATGGGAAATATGTCTGGGTAATAAGCAAAGCTCTACCTCCAGTTTGTTTCTTCATTATGATCAGAGATAAATGTAAACAAAACATTGGTTGCCATTTTTTATCGTGCTTTTTAGCGTGTTTAGGAAACGCATGATATAAAATCGCCTTTAATATTTGTGCCTGTTTTAGTTTAGGGTACTGTAGTACATGCATTAAGTGTTCTGTACATTAAAGGGTAGTTTGTTAACAGTACTACGTACAAGGGAAGGTTTTAAAAGTCTGAATATACATGTTGAATAAATAGATAAATATGGTGTCACTACTTCGCGGATTTTCACCTATCGCGGCCGCGTCTGGAACCTATCTACCGCGATAAACGAGGGTTCACTGTATATATATATATATATATATATATATATATATATATATATATATACTGTATATGTATATGTATGTATCTATCTATTTATCTATATATCTATATATATAGTAGGTAGTAGGTTGGCCAGGGCAGTAGCCACCCGTTGAGATACTACCGCTAGAGTTATGGGGTCCTTTGACTGGCCAGACAGTACTACATTGGATCTTTATCTCTGGTTACAGTTCACTTTCCCTTTGCCTACACATACACCAAATAGTCTGGCATATTCTTTACAGATTCTCCTCTCTCCTCATACACCTGACAACACTGAGATTACTAAAAAAAAATGTCTTTACCCAAGGGGTTAACTACTGCACTGTAATAGTTCAGTGGCTACTTTCCTCTTGGTAAGGGTAGAAGAGACTCTTTAGCTGTGGTAAGCAGCTCTCCTAGGAGAAGGACACTCCAAAATCAAACCAGTGTTCTCTAGTCTTGGGTAGTGTCATAGCCTCTGTACCATGGTTTTCCACTGTCTTGGGTTAGAGTTCTCTTGCTTGAGGGTACACTCGGGCACGCTATTCAATCTAATTTCTCTCTTTCTTGTTTTGTTATAATCTTTATAGTTTATATAGGAAATATTTATTTTAATGTTGTTGCTATTCTTAAAATGTTTTATTTTTCCTTTTTTCCTTTCCTCACTGAGCTATTTTCCCTGTTGGGGTCCCTGGGCTTATAGCATCCTGCTTTTCCAACTGGGTTGTAAGTTAGCAAGTAATAATAATAATAATATATATATATATATATATATATATATATATATATATATATATATACATATACATAGTATATATATTTACATATATATATATTTATATATATATACATATACATACATATACATATATATATATATATATATATATATATATATATATATATATATATATATATGTATGTATATATATATATATATATATATATATTTATATATATATACATATACATACATACATATATATATATATATATATATATATATATATATATATGTATGTATATATATATATATATATATATATATATATATATATACATATATATATATATACACATATACATATATATATATGTATATATATATATATATATATATATATATATATATATTATCATGGTCTAAGCTTTCCTTGCCTATCCCCTTACGTGTTTCACTTACAACCAAGATATTCAAACTATATTTCATAAATTCATAGATATTCAAACTATATTTCATAAATTCCTTCTCCACTTGCTGTAACTTCCCAATTTGATTCACGGTTCTAACATTCCAAGTACCAATTTTCAATTTTTGTTTAGTACTGTATCTAAATTGGTAGATTCTTAGCACCTCGCTACGCCAGAATGGGGACCATTCTGTCATTTTCTCTTTCCATAGACTGACTAAATCCATAAAGAATTTATTGGCTAGATTCATCAAAGGATAGCCAGTTCCTTGTGATATGCAGTGTCTATCTAACTAAGGAAAGTTACCTCTGCCGGCCCATACTAATTCCAGTAAGATCAGGCGCCAAGCATCAGGAATTGAAGCTGAAAAAGACATCTTGTCTATCGCCTAAAAACCAATCCGTTACCCTTATGCCAGTGACTTCATCGTTACCACTCGCTACCTATTACTAAATATGAAAATAAATATAATGTGCATTTATAAGTACTGGTAACTATATAATATGTACCAGTTTGTTTTCAAAATATACACTTGATAATGTTTCACATAACTATACTTAATGGTTGTACTGTATTAATTAATACTGTATAGTAATTTAGTGCATTATTCTGTAGTATCAGAGTATAATACAAGAAAATAATTTTTCCCTTAAATAAGAAAGATTTAAACATAAGTCATAGAACTTCCTATGGAATTCATTATTCAACAGTAAATAGTATCAACTAGACAGATCGAAAATTCACGAAGCCAAATACACTCACAATGCCTGGGCACTTCACAGACAATTTTTAAGAATTTAAACATACACTTTACTATACCAACTAATAATGTATGTTGTTCCAACTATACGTCTATCCAAACTGAGAGTATGAAATTCTTAGATATAAAGTAAAATTCAATTACTAACTGTGTGTGTATTCTCCTGGGCTTCTCCACTAACTAATGTTATCATATGTAAAGTACACATCATATCTATTTCTGAAAAGGTTTCAATGTATATCTGATAAGATAGGACTATGAGGAGTCACATAGTACATATCATTCCTTAGCACTTACAAAATTTATACTGTATTATAAATAACCATGATAACAATTCAGTTTACCACTAAGTAAACTGTAAAAAATACCATAGTAACATAATATAAATTTGGCCCCCTGAGTGTCTAAAAATTTAACTAATTGGTATTAACTACAGTACTTCATAAAAGTGCATGAAATGCCACATTAAAGGCTCTGAATTTCACTAGGTTTCAACATGGGGCTTCTTACTATTCAAAGTGCTCTTATTTAATTTGTATTGGTTTCAAGTCCCAAAACATTATTATTAATAATGTTTACTCACTCACAGCATATGTATCTATTCCTGTGACTTATTCAAGATAAAAAGAACTTTGAAACTCAAACTCTAATGTATCTATCCACATGATAGCCACCACCATAATCAATACAGAGCTACAGAACCAAAAACAATCCCAGAAGTGCAAAAAAAAAAAAAAAACAGCATTATAAAGACAAAAATTTTGTCTTAAAAACACGGTTAATATGCTTCAAATTCATTTAACTCTTAACATGTGCAGATTATAGAAAAAAAATTATTAAGTAAATATATAAATGAATTTTCTTGAAACTGTGATTACAAGTCCTTTGGCTATATTCTCCACCCACTACAAAATCAATGCATAAGAGACAGCAATTATTTCTATGACAAATTCAAAATAATTTTTTTTTCCTAACTAAAGTATACAAACCTAACGCTTTTTACATACGAGCATTATTTCGTCAAGAGCTGAAACCAGCCATTGAAGTTTTGTGAGGTGTAACTACCCTCCGCTTGTTAGTGGGAGGGGAAGTAGCGGGGTTAACACAAGCACAAGTAAACACCGTCACTTTGCAATTGCGGCAATACTTCTGGGGGTAGGTGATGGAGGGACCAGTATGTGTAAAGAGCTTCAGGTTTGTTTAGTTAGGAAAAATACAAATTAGTCATTTGTTCCAGCACTAGATACAAACCTTACGCTCTTTACATCAGAGACTCACCTTATGGTGGGTGGAAGTCCCTTAACCAACTGGCTGGCAACTATCCCATGGTATCCCTCTGTGCTATGTATGAGTTGTTTAGAGGGAATCCTGACACCTTGTGATCTGTAAAGGATGATGGCTTGGGCAATTGGTGCTAGCGCAGAATTTAGCAATGCGACTTAACCAGGTAAGCATAAACTTGGAGCTAGATCCCTTACTTAACCTAGACATTGCCCTACTCCCCCTCGCATGGAGGATGGGGACATAACAAATGTGCATAAATATCACAAATTTGAAGTAATTTGTATTTTTGCTAACAGTACTTACCTCGAACTACTTTCTTAGGAGTATCTGGGATCTCCTCCCATCCGACCAGAATTTTGTGTAGTTTACCCTATTCCCGTTCTCTATGCGGGGTAATCTCTGGCGGAGTGATACGCGCCCAGAGATGACCCGGGGTCAGAGAGCATGCTTTCTCAGGTCTTGCTCCTCAGTAAGTTTCTGGTCGCGTCGGCGTTAACACACCGACGCTCTCTCTCTAACCCAGTGCGACTCTTTGTGTCCCACACGGTTCCCACGTGGTCCCTTGTGTGCTTCCCTTCCTTTCCCTCTGTGTTCCTGTGTCTCGTGGTATATTACTTGTTCGTTATGGAGCAGCCCCGTCGTTGCCCTGGGCCTATGGCCGGCAAATCGTGTGGCGCTTTTCTCTCAAAACCCGAAGTTGACCCGCACTCCTTGTGTTCGTCGTGTAGGGGCAGTGTGTGTTCCCCTACAGCCACATGTCCGGAGCGCGAGTCCTGGAATGAAGTGCAGTGGGTGCGTTACGGCACGAAAAAGAAGAAAGCCTCTCGACGGTCCCCGAGGAAGTCCAACGTCTCTTCGCCTCGCCCGGCGTCCCATCGGATAGAGCTTCTCTACCTTCTCCCCCTACCCAGAGTAGGGGTCGAGGTAAGTCTGTTGCGGGGAAGCGGCCAGTGGCCCTTCCCCCGGAGTCTAAATTACCAGACAGTGGTATTGTGTCTTCTGTCACACAAAGAGCATGGTACCTGTAGTTAGAGGAGGTCAGCTTGCAGAGTTCATCGAATGCTGAGCTCCAAGAAGGGAGAATGAAATAGGAAGTGGCCAGTCACACACACATTCACTCTAGTCTTACTCAGGTGTAACATCTGCCATCAACCAACTGCTATTTGCCCTACAAGGGAGCCAAGGTGTTATTGAACCAGTGTTGTGCAACCATCACAGGACCTAAGAAAAATGTATTCAGGTTCCTGTGGGTTATGTCTTGCAGGTAGTGGGCAGTGGCCGCAGTTTGTCGTTTTCAAACGCCCTCTTGTAACATCTGCATCCATCACCAAGAAATTCTTTTAAATGCTCAGAATGTGCTGACACTCCTGGCTTCAAGAGCACGGGAATAATGACTGGAAGACGAGGGGCCTGGATGTATGTTTCTCTCAATTTCCTGTCTAATCTTGGAAGACAGAGTTCTTAGTAATCTTCTACTGGTCCTCCTTGTGTTCACCAAGAACTTGCCGATCTGATGGTGGGCTCTGGAGGTTCTTTCAAAGCATTTCCTCCTCGAAGGACAGAGAACAGTTGGTCTGGATCATCTGTTACAGAATGCAGACTCTCCATCTGGAAGGACCTGACTCAAGGATCACCTCCAGCCAGATTTTGAGTCTTTGCTGTGATTCCAGGGTGAATCAGAGTGCCCTTTGCCCCCGTTCTTGTGAATGGGCGATGTCATAGGACAGACCATACTGTATAGCTCGTTGACTCTCTTTGTAGAGGACAGAGCTAAGAAAAAAGACCGTCTTCTGGGAAAAGTCACGGTCTGATACTTGACAAAGACTGTGTTCCTTCAGTGAGTCTAGTATTCAACTATGTAATAGGTGATCTGTCTCTGGCAGATGTGCTCAGAATTCCGTACAAGGAGAGACCATTCTGTTGAGGAGGGAATGCTAACTCCGTTTAGTTTAAAGCATGGCTTAAGGCTAAGTGATAGTTTTTCACTACCGATACCGAACAGTTTTCCTCAATGAGGAACATCAGGAGCTCCGCTATTGTTGGAATAGTGGCATTGAGGAGAGCAATACCCTGTCTATGACACCAACCAGAAAGGACAGTATGCTTTCTCTGGTCTACTAAGCAGATATTTCCCCAGAGGTATCCTGCCATTCTTTTGTCCCCAGTCTCGAAAGCCTTTCTTTCCAAGGGGTTGTCGGATAACCTTCTGGCGTGAAGACGAAGCAATGGAATCACTTGAAGGAATAGTCTCTTTGTGGTTATCTGAGTAGATTGGAAAGTGTAGGGAGCCCTCTTGGTGCCTCAGTGAGCAGATGCAGGAGGCCCGAGGATTATTCTGCATGTTGCCACAACTGAGCTATAGGGGCCCCTAAAGTCATCCTTAGATTTGGCAAGCTCAAATCCCTGTTGATGACTCTTCTGATGAGGCAGAATGGCAGAAGAGCATAAACATCAAGGTCATCCCAAGAATGTTGAAGGGCGTCATCGAGGGCTGCTGCCTGATCTGGTACTGACGAGCAGTAGAAGAGGAGTTTCCTCTTGAGACTTGTTGCCAACTGGTCTATCATTAGGGAACCTCACAATGTTAGGAGACTTTTTGCCACTTGAGGATACCAATTAGACTTTTCGTGCGAAGTGGCGACCCTACCCAGAGCCTGGGTAGAGGTGGCTGGTGGTACCAGCCACCTGTATATATACTCACGGATTGTTGAGCTACTCACTTTGTCTTTGCAGGCAGGACTTATTGGGGGACAGGTGATGGCGGGATAATTTGTTTAAATAACTCCAGGTTTGTATTAGTTATAGAAAAATGCAAATTATATACAAATTTGTAATTTTTTCAACAAAATAATAAACCTTCAGTTATTCATATATGGATGACTCACCCTTAGGTGGGTGGATAAGTCCGACTACTAGCATAGTCATTGACCCGGGTTTGCCTAGTACAGTACAGTAGTAGACTATAATCGAGGGAAACCTTGCCACCTGGCTTATCAATACGAAAGGGAATGATAGCGGCGTGAGCAAAGTCGATGTGAGATACTGTATAGAATATGAACGTCTAAGTAAGAATGTTCTAAATAGGAATCTTACACATAAAAATAGACGTTTCCCAATGTTTACCTCGGGACGTTGACAAGTATATTAACATAAATTATATTACGCTACACTATACCAGGGAAATGATTATTACCTGCAGCAGTTGAAGCCAGCTTGCATAGGGACTCATGGTGCTGTTCCCCAAGAGAGGGGAAGATGAAGAATGGAAAAAAGGCTAGACATACTTTCATTCATCCCAGACTTAACCCGAGTAACCAATGCCTTCAACCAAAAGCTACCCGTCCAATAAGGAGCCTGAAGTACTTTACAGTAATCCACTTGTTTAGCGGCCACCACAGGACCAATAGAAAACATATCGAGTCTCCCATGGGTCACCTCTTGTAAGTAATGATCTGTGAACATAGTTTGATATTTCCAGACAGCTGCTTGTAAAACTTGCGACACGGAGAAGTTGCGTTTGAATGCCAGGGATGTACTGATATCCCTGACATCATGAGCACTACGCTTACTAGCTGGAGGATGTTCAGGAATGATAACTAAGTCAATAACCTTGTGGATCCAGGCAGAAACAGAGATTTTAGTGATCCTCCTTTTAGTTCTACCTGAGCTAACTAACAACGATGGTAGTCAAGATCGGGTTGCTGCTGTATGCTTAAGATAGTACCTCAAACCCCTTACTGGGCATAGTAACAATTGATCTGGATCATTGGTTACAGAATGTAGACTCTTAACCTGAAAGGTTCATAGGGAGGTCTTTCAAGGACCTCAATACAGGAACCACGTTCCAAGGAGGACTCATCATCTCTGACTGGGGGCAAGAGTTCTCATAACTTCGTATGAGTAGAGAAGTTCCACTCCATTCAGTCTAAAGGCTAGACTTAAGCCTTTCCCCGCCGAGACCGAAAGGTGTTTTTCCTCCCGAAGATAAATCAGATACTTTACTATTACTCGAATAGAGGCATCGAAGGGAGAAACATCCCTTCCACGACACCAACCACAAAAGACATTCCATTTTGCCTGATACACTAAGGCAGAGGACTGTCGTAAGTGACCAGACATCTGTTTTGCAGCTTGTTGTGAAAATCCTCTCTGAGAGAGGAGATGCTGTATAGTCTACGGGCGTGAAGCCGTAGAGACAGAATCACCCTGTGAAAGATGTCCGCGGGTGGTTGTTTGAGCAGATAGGGTCGTGGGGATAGTTCTCTCGGGAGATCTACGAGCAGTTGCAGAAGGTCTGGGAACCACTATACCTGATGCCAAACCGGAGCAATGAGGGTCATCAGTAGATTGTTGGAAACTTTGATTCCGTTGAGCAGTCTTCTCATCAGACAGCGGAGGAAAGGCGTACACGTAGATGTTGTCCCACCATTGTTGGAACGCATCTTGCCATAGAGCTTGAGGAACCCCACAAAGTCAGGACTTTGTTTGCTATCAGATGATTCAAAGAACCTTCGGAGCCCACTATCTGAGTCGCCCTGCTCAGGTTGTCTGTGAGCACATTCCTCTTGCCCGAAATGAAGCAAGCTGATAGGGACATCGAATCATCTTCCCACCATCGAAGAATCTCTACTGCAAGATGGCATAGGGGCAGTGAAAAAGGTACCTCCTTGCTTGTTTATATAAGCCACTACTGTACTGTGTTGTTATTTATTACCACCACAGAGTGACCCACCAGTAATTGATAGAACTGCTGAAGAGCTAGGAAGGCTGCTCTCATTTGCAAGAGATTTTTGTGTTTATACCTTTCGGACTCGGATCATAGAACCGAAACCGTGTTGTAGTAAGAGGCTCTTCAGAGCTCTTCAACCCTCCTTTGAAGTGTCTGTGAAGAGCATCAAGTCCGGAGGGGGAACTAGGAGATCTTGGCCTTTGCAGAGGTTGTCCTCTGCCACCCACCAAAGAAGATCCGTCACTTGGATCTGTGATAAGTGGATCAGTGCGTCTAGGGAATCAGTGTTGATTCTACCAATGTTTTCAACTGCCACTGTAGGGATCTTGTCCTAAGATGGTTGTTGCGAACTAGCCGGATCAGAGAGGTTACATGGCCTAGGAGGATCAACCAACGTCAAGCCGGTAAAATCTCCCGTCTGAGGAAGGGTTTTGCCTCTTCTTTTATCCTGAGGACCTGAGGATTCTGCCGTCTCAGTCTCGTTAACTCTGCGTGCGGGGACTGTTGGTGGAACCTTTCTTTTACCGGGTCCCTTCGCCGAAGGATCATGTTTGCCCACGGGCAATACCTGGTGGGAGAGGAACTCAATACTTCGAGTTCCCGATAATAGGAAGGTCTCCTTAGACCAGTCCTGATGAGGCATCCCACAGATCCCAACCAGAGACCCAGCCATGAGGTAGCCTGCATGGCATACTTCGTGACTTTCTACTGGTTAAGGATCTCCAACGTAGAGAAAGAGACGGAGAGTCTCTCGAAGGAGACTCCTCTAGTTAGAGCCTCTGTAGAGTGGTCAGGAGGAATGACCAGAAGGGGCTCACAGGAGACCTCATAATAGTGTACCTCCTTTTCTGCACAAATGGCAGCAGAAGCTTCCAGGATAAGCCCAATTGGAGGGAGATGGAGCCAGCATTCTGGGAGAACACCTTCTGTCGGGCACCCGTCAACCCCTTAGACCAGGGCAAAGCTTCACTGGCCTTGGGAGATCTCTGAGTCTCGTAGACATGGTCAAGGACTGTCTTTGCTCTCCTGCGGGGCCATCACTGGATCTGACAACCCATTAAGGGCCCTCACACAGGACAAGACCTACGAGAAGGAACGCTCCAACTCCCTCTGCTCTCCCTGTTACCTTAGGACTTGCAGGCTCAAGGAAATACTCATCACTGTAGTAGTCCTCTTCCACCCACGAGCTCTCACCCATAGGAGCCCAGGGTGGGTCGAAGTCATCAGGAGGGAACTAAGTCCAAGTGGAATGGTTTCAAAGCTGGGCGTAGTTCCGCGGAACCAACTCGATTGGAGAGAGGCAAAATGATTCCGCCAACAATATCTCTCTCGGTGACTAAGAACCTCGTATTAGGCGACAATGTAAAGTTGGACCCTCGCGAGGAGGAGTTGGATGTACTGTACCATCCTCCTCTTCTGCTTGGTCGTCATGACCGGAGTCAACTGAACCTGTGAAAGATCCTGTTGGCCTTCCATACCGGACTCCAGTTTCTCACTTCCTCTTGAGAGGTGAGATGATCATCTTATAGAAAGGGGGCTCCGTTGAGATGGCACCACTGACACACATCAGGGGTCAGACAGAGGAGAGGCTGTAGATGGAGGAGCTGACCTCTTCAAACGAATCCTCAGCGTGCTGGTAACTGACTGCACAGGAAGAATTACCTTAGTAATGGACTGACGCACTGCCTTGACTAGGGCGTCAAACCAAGAGAGTTCCTTCCCGAATACAATTTCAGAGCCTTCAAGATATCGGCCATGAAGGTCGATGCCCATGGAGGAAGCTCTGTCTACCTTGGAGGTCCTTAGACGAGTGTCTTCTGGGAGAAACCCTAGCAGGATGCCCAGTTGACGGAGGAGATAACCTCTGAGGCAGAGGAATTTGTTCCTTTGGATGTGGAGGAAGGTCTGGACAAATAGGAACTTATTCGGCAGCTCCTTAAACCCTTCTGGGAAGGGTGTTGGTCTTACGCTTGAGGTGGAAGAGGCAGAAGGGCAAGAAGGTGTTGGATCCGTACTTGCTCACGATCCCGAAACATCTACTCGCGAATTGCTCGCGAAGTTCGCCGATTTGCTCGTGAAATCGCAAGATTCATGCGCAAACTCACAAACTTCACACGCCAGCGTATATGTTTCGCAAGCAGAAGTGCTCGCAACAGGAGCCACAGAGGAAGAGGAAGGTTTTACTCCTTCCTGCTGCCCCAGAGGAGCACCTACGTCCGACGAAGTCGGCAGAGGAGGCCTACGAGTAGGGACTACTCTCGAGGGAGAACGCGCCGCATTGGGACGCTTCTCCAAGTGTCGCATAGGTGAGCGCTTAGCTAAGACTCCTCAGACTGTGAAAGGCACTGAGGGTTTAGTTGGATGCCTGACCAAGGAGTAGTCAAGCTCATCATCAGATTTGGTATGAGGTCGTTTGGAAGGTCTGGTTGAGGGGCTATGCACTGATGGACTGCACGTACGCCTACCACTACCTCTAGACGCGGACAGTCTACACCTTGATCGCAAACGCGCGGTTCGTGATCGTGATGTTTGTGAACGCGAGAGTCTAGCTCTCGTTCGAGAACGGCATGAACGTCACGAATACCTATCTCGCTAACGTGAGCGTCGACCTCGTGAATGAGAACGTCGTTCTCATGAATGATATCCTTGCAAGCGCCAACGCTGCTCTCGTGATCGTGAGCATCGTCCTCGCGAGCGCGAGTACCGTCCTCGCGAGCGCGAGTACCGTCCTCGCGAGCGCAAGTACTGTCCTCGTGATCTACCGATCTAGAATGCGAGTACTGTCCTCGTGATCTAAATTGGGACGATCTATAACGCGAGCATCTAGACCTGTCTCGTGATTGTGAAGAACGCGATCGTGAGACTCCTAGGACAGCATTGAGACCTACGGTCTTGTAAGCGCGAAGCCCTAGAGTGTGAGCATCTTCTAGGCGAAGAACGCTCTAATCCTGATGACCTACGATCATTACGATCTTCGCAAACGACGATCAGGAGAAGTAGTTCCAGAAGGGCGAAGCGATGACGATGCTCATCCCTTAGCGCTGCGGATGGAAGGCACGCTGATCCCCGGAAGATCATCACCTGCAACCTGAGGGTTCCTGTAGGAAGAAACAGAGGGTTGAGGGACGACGAGGTCTCAGGATGGAGAGAGGGTTCGTCGTCAGCAGGGGGTCGTTGGAGAGGCGAACGCGAACGATCACCTCGTACACGTGCAGAAGGACCAGGGGAAGGCGATAGATGGACCTGGCACAATTCCAGAGCGCGAGATGTCGATAGCTCCGGAGAAGGTTCCCTCATGGCATTACGCTGAAGAAGGCGCTGCACATCCTCCTTCGAAGGGGGTCCTGAAATCCCTAAGGACGACCACACCCGAAACAAATCTGCAAGGGAAAAAGGCTCACCAGCAGCTGAAGAAGGTGCTTCTCTATGGGAAGCAACAACCCACCCAGTACTGTACCCTAGGGTTGCCTAGAAGATGAGCGATCTGTGCTACTGCTCGCTCGTCCCTCATCAGAGCGCGCGCGATAAGAAGCTTTTGAGAGAGATTTGGGGGTGCGAGAAAAAAAGGAACGTGTCCCGCTCGCCCCAGAGCGAGAACGATCACACTGAGATTACTTCTTCCTGCGCCTTCCAAACTTCTCCCATTTGGAGGCAGACCACTCCCTACACTCTAAGCAGGGCGAGCCATGTTCGCAACGATGCCCTCAACACATAGGACACAGAGAGTACGGGTCGTTCTCCAACGACGACATGAAGGTCCCGCATGCGGCACCCTTTCGCCCTGGACACGTTCGCATGATGAAGGCGATCGCAGGAGGATATGCACACCTGAAAAGAGAAAGCAAAAATCAAAAGACCCAATGACAGTCATGAGGAGAGCGGACACGTCCAATCTCTACTGAGCCAAAAGAAAAAGTGACGTCTCTCACAGCTGTGAGAGTATACTGTATATAGAGGCGGCTGGGTAACCCCCGTCACCCACAAAGCGATTAGGCAGGCTTGCTACCTCGCATTTAAAGTCTAATGGCTACCTCCTGCTGCCGCTGAAAGAATATACATATAAATAACAAAAGGTTTGCTAGTATGGGAACAATGAACTTTTTAAACTTTGTTTATGCCAATCATCATCATAAAATCCAGGCATCATAATAAAAAGTCACCATAGTCAAAACCAAGTAATAGTACTAAAAGACGGTCAAAACAATGGAACTTTCGTATGCCAGGACTTCCAGACGTATAGAAAACGTGACTGAAATACAGTAAAATAATGCAAAATTTTCTATGGAGTCGTTCGTGACAATGTTCATTGTATAACTAATACCTCCTTACTTAATTGAGCTAACGATCTATTGGGTTTTGCTCTGCCGTATGCTTGCTTTCTTCGTGATTAAACATTCTCTCATTGCTCCTATGATCTGGTATGCGGAACCGGTTTCGCCATGCGCGTTAACCCCTTGGGCTAGTATTTCGAGGTTAATTATCAATTATACAGATTATCTAGGTTATTATTACCTTGTGATTAAAGGTTATGAGAGATAAATGAATGTACCAGTAATGATTTATTGAAATATTCTGGTTAACATAGTTTGGAGAAAATTGTTACAATGTAAATTAAAGCAGTAAAACTTACCGTAAACTACAATAAGCTACGAGGAATAATTCGTTGCACACGTCTGTAACGTACTTCTTGTGTTTCTCGATTACCCTATAGGGTAGTTTTCCCTTGGATAGATAAAGTTAAATAGGATGCCTGCTAACAGATATATCAGTTGACCGGATACATATATGACACGTAACCTCTAGCATGACAATGACTAACCTCTGCCAAGTAACCTAGGTCCACATTATGCATGTCCAGTAAACTAAAACAAGAATAATTTAGAAAATGATTGGCAGCCAAAACGAGGTTATGACAAACTGAGAAAATGTCACTTTATAATAAATTATTCATCGTATTCCCATTAAATCAAATTAATTTATTCAACCGTTTGCTAAGTCAACACAAATAATATGAATTCATAATTTACTTCCACAGTCTACTACGACTTTTCACTTCCCCCCAACCAGCCGAGACGCCCATTGTTTACCTTGTGATCTTCTTGGAATTGTGCCTGAGGAGTGAGGACTTGAGAGTAACAATAATTGTCATTCTAATAACTGCAATAGACGTTTAAACTTATCCTAGTTTATAAAGTAGAAATTAAAAAGATTGACGAAATTATATCTCTGGATCTTAATAATTATGATGATGCATAAAATTTTTCGATTGCACAACCATGCATTCTAATCTTGAAGTGACCAAAATATATCATGTGTAACACGAATTCAACATTTAGTAAATTAATTTGGAAGCACCATTCTTGTAAGATCTCAGAATATCTTCACTTTAGCTTAAAATAGGGATAAGTGGAGGAGAATTTCCGTGTGTTGTAGATTCATCTTTTTGTCATGTGACTTGAAATACAGTTGCCAAATGACAGTATAATG